>NC_133619.1:583778333-584111458 GCF_048593235.1 Sminthopsis crassicaudata | reverse complement strand
GATAATGCAAGGGATTCTGGGAAGAACCACTTCAACCAATGAACTTGCTCCTCCAAAGCATGCAAGCTCTTCCCCAGGAATTCACAAGTCAAACTACCAGGAAAGGCCAGAACTAGAAAATTGTCAAGTACCGACTTAGCACTTAGTAAAAACCCAATATCTCATTATCTCATTAGCACTTATTAAGAACTTAACATATATGCAAGATATAAATATTGCCTGGATGCTTTCTCACTTGCTCTTGAATTTCCTTAAAGAGCTGATATATATTGGTGGCTACAAATTTTATTTGGGCTGTGGCAATTCTTTGTACTACACCTACTGAATAGGCTGAATCAGTAATTACATTTATGTCTCCTGAGTAATAAGTAAGAGCTAGCATGATAGCAAATAATTCATTCTGTTGAGTGGACTGAAAAGGAGTCCTGACTACTCTCTTTATGGTTAAATCATGAGAGTATACAGCACAAATATTTTCTTTGGAGGCATCTGTAAAGATTGTTAGTCCTTTAAGAGGAACCTTAGAAACCTTTTCTTCAAAAATCCATCGCCAACTATGTAGTAGCTGGGTTATCTTTAATGGAGACCCATGTGCAATATTTGGAGCTGTGGCCAATAAAATTTGCCATTCTGGGATGGTCTCACAGCATACATTAATTTGCGTGTTAGTATAGAATGTGTATATTTTTTCAGGACTTATCCCAGATAATTGTATTGCTCTCTTAATAGCCTTTAATAAAATTCTAGCCACAAGCACTGGGTAAGGAGTAAGGCTTTGTTCTGGTTGTGCTGGGAGGTTCACACACTCAATCACACTGTCTCCTTAATGAAGGACTGCTGTGGCTGCCTCTTTTGTAGCAAAAACTGATATTTCCAAGAGTTTTTGAGTGACTCTTTCAACCACATTGGATAAAGCCAGTTCAACTTCTCTCAGAGCTTTTTGTGCTTCTTTTGTAAGCTGGCATGGTGAATTTAAAGCACTGTTTCCCCTTAAAATGTCATATAGAGGTTGCAGTTGATTGGTAGTTAAGCCTAACACATCCATTAGATATCTTCTATTAATTTTGGAAATCATTTAAGGTGTTCAACTTCTCTGTTCTTAAAGAAAGCTCTTGTGTCAGGATATACTTCACATCCTAAATATTGAAAAGGAGCATGTCTTTGAATTTTTTCTGTAGATATATGCAATTTTTTGTATTTTATTGTTCACATGGTCTTTTGTAGACATGATTCTAACATTTGTTCCTCAGGTGCACATCCCAAAATATCATCCATATAATGTAACAATATTACTTTGGGAAATGCTTTTCTTACTGGAGCAAGAGCAGCAGCAACATACATTTGGCACATAGTAGGGCTGTTTTTCATTCCCGATAGCAAAACTGTCCATTCATATCTTTTATAAGGCTCAGCCAAATTAACACTAGGCACTGAAAAAGCAAATATTTTCATATCCTCCTTATCTAGAGGGATAGAATAGAAACAATCCTTAATGTCTATAACCCAAAGAGGCCATTCTCTTGGCAACTGAGTAGGAGATGGAAGTCCAGGCTGAAGAGTTCCCATAGTTTCCATCTGTTCATTTACTCTTTTTAGATCAGTTAACATCCTCCATTTCCCAGATTTCCCAGATTTTTTCACCACAAATACTGGGGAATTCCAAGGACTTAGAGAAGGCCGCAAGTGTCCTTGGTCAAGTTGTTCGTTCACTATGTTTAATAAGGCCTGAATTTATCACTTCTTAAGGGCCACTATTCTACCCACACTAGTGAATCAGTCTTCCACTGAATAGGAACCAGTGAAAGTGCAGGTAGGCCTTGAACAGCAGCCCTGCCTAAAAAGCCAAAGTGCTTATTTGTAATCCTATCTGCTGTAAAATGTCTCTTCCCCACAGATTGATGGGGAATTTTTCAACCACAAAAGGAGTAAAAACTCCTGTTTCACCTTCAAATATCCATCTAAAAGGCCTAGCACTAACTTCTGCTGCTATTGATCCTCCTACCCCAGACATGTAGGTGTCTGCCTTAATCTTTGGCCAGTGACTGGGCCAATTGGCACCTCTAATAACTGTACGATCTGCACCCGTGTCTACCAATCCTTCAAATGGTATTCCATTTATATAAATAGTAAGCATAGGTCGGTCAGCTGTCACAGCTGCTGTCCAATATATTCCTGGATTTTGTTCATTAAAGTCA
Source organism: Sminthopsis crassicaudata (assembly GCF_048593235.1). Classification (NCBI taxonomy): domain Eukaryota; kingdom Metazoa; phylum Chordata; class Mammalia; order Dasyuromorphia; family Dasyuridae; genus Sminthopsis; species Sminthopsis crassicaudata. The sequence goes on along the minus strand of NC_133619.1, from coordinate 584,109,263 downwards.
GAATCTGGGCGACTATCACCAGGTTGCTTATTAGGGGTATGTAACAATAAGCCTGATGATACTACTTCTCCTGGTTGATGAATAACACCTTGTCTACCTGTGTTAGTGACTGGGATATTAGCTACACGTTCTCCAGTTTCCCACATCAATGTATGGATGGACACTGTTTTGTAAGCACTTTCAGAAGGTGAAATGGTCAAGCCTACTATGCCTGAAGGCAAAAAATCCATAGGCTTAACAAGAACAGATTTCACTTCTCCAGGGAGTATCTCAGTAGTCTCTACTGCACACAACTCTATTTTTCCTAATTTCAATCCCTTTCTTCCATCTGATTGCCTTTTGTCTGATTGATCATATCTTAAATTTCTCTGGATGTAATCTTGGCTGCCATCATGCCCCATTTGGAGGGCTGAAGCTGGGCCCTGCCTCTCATTTCCCTGGGTGAGTCTACATTCAGAGGCCCAGTGGAGACCCTTGTGACATTGTGGACATGGAGTTTTAGGTCTTCTCTCACCCTATCTTCTCACTGTATCTCCATTTCTACATTGAGCTCTTAGATGTCCAATTTTTCCACATTGAAAACATCACCGAGTTCCTCTAGAAGTCCCTTGTCAGGAGGGACCCCATCTTTCCATGTTCATCATAGTCTGGGTGTGAAAAGTATTTGTTTCCACTGTAGCACAGCATCTTATAATCTCTTCTAAAGGAGCATCTTTGTCTAATCCCCATATAATTTTTTGCAAATCTCATTGGCATTTTCCTTAGCCAGATGTCTGGTCATTATTTCTGTAGCTGCATTTTCTCCAATAGTTCTTTTGACAGCAGTTTCCAAACGTCCCACAAAATCCGCAAAAGGTTCATTGGGACCTTGCTCTATTTTAGTGAAAGTCTCTCCCCTATCTTTCTGTCCAGGGAGGGAACTCCAAGCTTTTATTGCAGCCTTAGCAATTTCCTCATACACTATCATGGTATGATTTACCTGTTCTGAATTCTCTCCATAGTGACCTTCACCAGCTAATTGCTCAAAAGTGAATTGTGTGTTAACTCCTATTTCCAAATTGCATCTGACTTGGATTTTACATAATTCATGAAACTCTGCAAGCCATAACACATTTTGTCCAGGTTCTAGACAACTCCTTGCTATGGATTTCCAATCATTCAGGGTTAGGACTTCATAAGACAAACCATCTAGTAACATTTTAACATAAGCTGATGTAGCCCCATAAAGGGTACAATCTTTTTTCAAATCTTTAATTTTATTCAAATCTAAAGGTGCATATCTTCTCCTTTTTTGACCTACAGAGTCAATATTTTCAATTACAGGATATGCATGTATAAAATCACTTATATCCTGTCCTTCTCTCTTAGCTTTAACTAATGCTTTTTCTAATCTTATTATAAGCTTAGGCTGCTTCACAGGTGATTCTGTTTGTATTTCTGCCTCTTCCCCTCCTCCTTCTTGCTCCACCCCTGAAGGGTTAATTGAGGGGGGAGAAGGGAAATGCTCCTGTTGCTCAGAATTGTACTTAACTTCATTGTTATCTGATTCATTCTTTTCACCTAGTTTAGTTGACATCTCCCCATTTTGCTCCTTCTTCTCTTCCTTTAGAATAACAATTTTTAAAGCCATTTGGATTAAATTGTAGGTATGAAGTGTATCTTTGGAAATTAAGTTTGGTTTGGAATTGTAGTGTTCAGCTAATTGCTTTCCTACTAATTCCAATTCATCTAGATCCAATTCTTCTTCTAGAGAAAACAAGGACATATGACCTGTACAGTTTTTAAAAGTTCAGTAATCTCCTCCAAAATTATAATCAATCTTTTGCTTTTCATAATGTTGATAATGCTCTCTAAACATTTTCCTTGAACAGAAGGTGTTTGTCCCATTTGACTGAAATTCTACTTTAGCTCTTTAACAAAGTTAAACAAAGTTTAACAAAAGTTTAACAAAGTTTCCTTGTTACTCTCGCTTCTGGGTCAAAGAGACTTTTCCACTGAGATCTGGATCTTGTCAGTCCAAGAGTCCCTGTTCGGGCACTAAATTGCAAAGTTCCTCAGAATAAGTCCTTAAAAGCAAAGGTGCGGGCTAGCTCCTCTGAAGGGCTCAGAATAAGTCCTTGTCAGGATAAGCAAAAGTTCTTGCCCCACATTGGGCGCCAATATGTAAAGTTCTGTTGTCTCCAGAGACTGTCAATTGCTCTCTGGGAGGAGATCTGCTATGTCAACTCAAATCTCTCGGACAGATTCTTTTTCCTGTAGAGATTCGTTGTCTCCAGACAGCTGCTGTCAGCTCTACTCCAGAGTAGTGACTTTCCTTCCTGCAGAGAGCCACCCTGGGTCTGGCCCAGACAAGACTTCCAATCTCTGGAGTGCTGCCCTCTTTTATCTTCCCAGAGAATGGGCGTGGAATAACTCAGGGACTTCTGGGAAAAACTACTTCAACCAATGAACTTGCCCCTCTTAAACATGCAAGCTCCTCCCCAGAGGTTCAAAGAGGTAAAAACTCTTCCCAAAGGCCAGAACTAGAGAATTGTTAAGTACCGACTTAGCACTTAGTAAGAACCCATCATCTCATTATCTCATTAGCACTTAGTAAGAACCTAACAGATAAGCACAGTAACTGGCACAGAGTATCAGAAAAGGGAGGAAATAAGCTTTACATAGTGCTCACTATGTTCCAGGCACTGTATTAAGTGATTTATGAGTATTCTTTCATTTGGTCCTCACAAAAAGCATACAAAATAGGTATTGTTATTATTCCCATTCTGTAGTTAAGGAAGCTGAGATACATAAGGGTTAAATAACTTGTGCAGGGTAACAAAGGAAGTGTCAAACCCAGATTTGAAGTCACATCTCCTTGACTCTGGTCTTATAGCTCTATTTACTGCAGCACTACTCAAGATCCCAAATAGATGTTTAATAAATGCTTATTTACTTGATTCCCATCTTTATTATCTTAACTTCTTTCTTCCTGTAATATCACATTAGTAAATAACACTCACATTTTGAACTTTTCATTGCACCTCTTCCATTTAAATGATTTTAAGTATAATTTAAGAAATCCTTAGCTAGTTAGTTGTATTCAGATTTTAAAGAAACATCTGCAGTCTCCCAGATTTGAGTTGAGTTTCCTAAATCCAAATCTGAATGTATTCAGCTAGGATATCTGCAGGACATCTATTTGGATATATCCCAGAAACAATTGGAACTAAGAACTATAGTCATGGAAGAGGTTAGGATTGAATATATAAATTTCAGGATAGGTCTGAAAAATGTTTTCATGTGGGTTTGATAAAATAGGAAGTACCTGCTTTATACTAGGAAATCTTATTTTTAAGAAAATTTGTCATATGCTTCCTATAAGTATTCAATTATCATCCTGAATTTAAACAAGACTTGCAACGAAAAGTGAACTGGCACATATTTCAGCATCACTCACATTTCACACATTTTAGCAATGTATAATAATAATAATAATAATAATAATAATAATAATAATCAACTTTATAATTAGTGTCAGTAGAATCATTATCCCTGATTCATTCTGCCTCTTGGGATTCTTTCTCTTTACATCTGGGAGAGCAGTATATGTCTGAGGGAGGCAGTAACATCTTTTAGTCTTTCTTCCCTCTATTAATAAGATGCTTGACATAACCCCTTTTGCTTTGCCTTATCTGTAAAAACCTCATTTCTCCTTTGTGAGTCTGCAGTTACTGTTAACTCTAGTTCAATTGAGCTCCTTCACCTTATTTTTACACTACTGATTACTATAGCCTCCCATAACATAGTCAATGTTCATGGTGAGTAACCACACTTTTCATCTCTTCAGATTCTTCTTGTGATTATCAAAGATCTATGCTGGTTCTGGGGGTGGTGAAACTCTTACTCCTTTTGTGCAAAATTGTCAAAGAAGGGAGGGATCCAAATGTTACAGAGAGAGGGATTTTGGCAAGGGAAAGCTGGCAGCTATGTAAAAGAATGCTCTGTGGTATTGCATATATTTAACCTATATCACCTTGATTGTTGTCTTGGGGAGGGGAAAAGTAAGAGAGGGAGGAAGAAAAATTTGGTACACAAAGTCTTACAAAAATAAATGTTAAAACCTATGTCAATGTGTATTTGGAAAAATAATATACTATTAAGATAAAAAAATAATTTTCTGTAGGTCAAACACTAGTCATCAATGTTTTAGCAGTCACCTGAAATGATCACAAAATATTGCTTAAGACTAAGGGGATTATTTTAACTAGATGAGTATAAGTCCGCATTTTGCTTCCTTTTTTAGGATATAAAGATTCCCATGAAAAAAGAAAAGTCCTAGACAAATCAGAGATATTTGTCTGAATTATTATACATTTATGCTTGAAATCATGCAATTGTAGAATTATAGAATCATTTTAAATTTGATTTTTACAAGGAGTTTTTTTTTTCTAAGGCAATTGGGGTTAAGTGACTTGCCCATGGTCACACAACTAGGAAGTGTTAAGTGTCTGAGAGTAGATTTGAACTCAGGTCCTCCTGACTTCAGGGCTGGTGCTCTATCCACTGTACCACCTAGCTGTCCCTTTTCAAGGACTTATTAATTTTACTTCCCACTGTACTCCAAAAGGACAATATCAAAAATTATAAAACCCTCATAAAATATGAATAGTAAATATCCAAATTGTTCAGTCCAAATTTATATGAATCATTTGCACTTGAAGTCCATTGCTTATCTGCCAGTAGATTTCTATTATGTGTCAGTGTTAGTCTTTTGGACTTATCTGTCCAGATGAAATAAAACAAACAAACAGCTAAAGTTGTTTTTTCTCTGTAATGTCATCATTTGATTTACTCTCTTCATTATGCATGAGTTCATAGAACCTTTGAAACTTTCTATTTTATTATTTCTAATACAACAATATTATTCTTTTATATATATATATATATGCACCACAATTATATTTAGCAATCTACCTAAATTAGAAAGGCTCCTTTTTGGGCTACAAGGAAAAGAATATATAAAGGAAAAATAATCTGGAAAGAAATAAAAAACAATTCATACATTTGACACTTTTCATCTTTTATTGACATCTATACCCCACTATCCAAAATACCATCTCCAAAATGTGGCTTAGAACTCCAGATCAGCAAAAACATACAAGTCTTAGATTACATTCATTTTTTCCTATCTTTCATATAATGTGCCTGACTTATTGAACTTACAGTTGACAAGAATATCTCTCCTATCTTCATAAGAAAGACCTTCTATTATATGTTGAGTATAATATTTAACATCCATTACAAAATGTCATCACAAATTTAATTCAATTTAACAAACAATTATATTAAGTTTCTACCATCTTAAATGATTTTAGGTTTGGGCAATATAATGAGAATAATAGCTAGATTAAAATATGATGTAATATTTTTATATATTATCCCATTTATTCCTTTCTACCACCCTGAGAAGTATATCCTATCATTATCACCTCTATTTTATAGATAAGAAAACTGAGGCTAAGAGAATTGAAGTGATTGGGGTGAGATGACTCAACTAATAAATATGTAAGAAAGGATTTACATACTGTCTTTCTGGTTAAAAATCCAGTATTCCAATTCATGGTACATACTTAGCTCTATGATGCACAGCCAAAATAATAAATCAGGATCCTAATTAATTTATCAAGGATTCAATGCTTCAATGGTTTGGGAAAAGAGTAGTGCAGCAAATACACAGATACATTTCATGTGGAGATGGGAATAAAAAAATAAAAATACAAAGTTGATAATTTGTAAAAATTTGGAAATGTTAGAGAATATCAATTAATTCTGTTTTTTAAAAGTAATTTTTGTCCAAGACAAAAATTATCTTAATGGCATGAACCAAGCCAGCTTGAATGAAAACTTTGGGAACCTTTCACTATAGCAAAGTGTCATGTAATTAGAAATACAGAGATCTTGAATTATGGAATACCTCTCTGGGCCCTGTGATCTAATACTACAGGACACCAAAGAAAGGGGGAAAGTCCACTGAAAACAAAGGTGACATGGCTACAAATCTAAGCTGGTATTAGAGGGATGGTATCCTTTATATTATAATCAAAAGCAGGTGAGATGATTTCAGGTTCTAACCAGGCTGATGACTTAGATAATAGTAATAGGAGTATGAGTGAGTGTGTATAGCACAAGGAAAGGGAGGAAAAATAGATCGATCCTGGCTTGATAGTTATTATTCTTCTGTCCAGAAGTAGATAGTTGATGTAGCTATTGCCTTAATCGCTAAGGAATGTACCAGTCTTACTCCAAGGCTATATGCAATTCAAAGCTAGATCCCAAGAGAGACCTAGGCTTGTAGCTTCTATTTAAAAAAGGAAACCCAGTACATCAATAGTTGAGAAGAAAATCTTAAAAGAGAGTGAGAATAACCTGAGATAAGGATCTTTATTTTTAATAGTGGAATAGTGGAACTTTTAGGATCACATGTTCAGTGAAGGTTTTCCCTTGTATGTCAATATGTATGGAAAATACATCTTTAATTGGATGTGTCCCCAGGCAAATTTCAGGTACTAGATTTTGCTATCAGTTACTTGTAGTCTTCAGAAACAAAGAATATGGAAAGAATGCTCTTGATCAGTAGCACTAAATAAAAATCAATTTCACCCTCAATAAAGCCCTTCAGAAATGCTGTTTCCAATTAGCAATTGCTGTGTGGGTGAAGTCAGAACCTGGGTAATAAATAGATCCTAGATCCTTGTAGTCTGAATCTCAGAATCCTGTTTCTAAGTACCATAAGGCTTATATTGTTACAGTATCATGTGTATATTTTGAAATAACATATCACATACAAATAGGCATCCAAAACATCCTACTGAGTGGTAGAGAGCATGTGATAGAATAATGATCCTGGAGAATTTTTCTTCTTAGAGAATGATGACTCCAGCTACAAGGCTCTTCAATGGCTCCCACTTCCAGGTCAAAGAATTCATTCTTCTGGGTCTCCCTGGAATCCATAGTTGGCAGCATTGGCTCTCTCTACCTCTGGCAGTACTCTACCTCTCCTCCATCAGCGCCAATCTGCTCATCTTTATCACCATCTGGAAGGAACCCAAATTACACCATCCCATGTACCAATTCCTAAGTGTTCTGTCTGTTGTGGACATGGGTCTGGCCACCACCATCATGCCCAAGATATTGGCCATCTTCTGGTTTGATGCCAAAGCCATCAGCCTCCCTGAGTGCTTTGCTCAGATCTATGCCATACATTGCTTTGTAAGCATGGAGTCAGGAATCTTCCTCTGCATGGCTTTTGACAGATATGTGGCTATTTGCCATCCCCTCCGCTATCCTACCATTGTCACAGCCTCTTCTGTTTTCAAAGTCACAATATTTATGGTACTCAGAAATGGACTGATTGTTATCCCAGTGCCTGTGCTAGCTGCACAGAGAGACTACTGCTCCTCAAATGAAATAGACCACTGCTTGTGCTCCAACTTGGGAGTCACCAGCCTGTCTTGCGATGACAGGAGGCCCAACAGCATTTGTCAGATGGTCGGGGCCTTTCTGATATTGGGAGGAGACTTAACCCTGATCATTCTTTCCTATGCCTTGATCTTCTCATCTGTACTGAAGTTGAATTCTGCAGAAGCTGCATCCAAGGCCCTGAGCACCTGTAGCTCCCATATCATTCTCATTCTCTTCTTCTATACAGTGATTGTTGTAATTTTTGTCACCCACCTGGCAGGGAGAAAGTATCCTCTGATCCCTGTGCTCTTCAATGTGTTGCACAACATCATCCCCCCAGCCCTCAACCCCATAGTGTATGCATTTAGGACCCAAGACCTCAGGCTGGGCTTCCAGAAGTTGCTTCTGTCAGGAAAAAAGAAGAAATAAACTCAATGCAGCCAGGATCCCTTCCAGGAAAAGGAAATTACAAATCACTCCAGAATCTTTGCCATGAAAACTTCAGGCATCAGAAATGATTGAATAACAACATCCTTGAATCCATATACTTTCCATTCTTTTAAAATTTGACAAAGACATATTGAATAAATTGGTGTAAAGCCACAAGGGTAGGAAGGCTTGCTGTGTATTGAAGCTAATACATTGAAGCTAATGGTTTACAAATTCCAAGTCTGCTGATACTGATTTAAACAGGGAAGTCACCAGATGATTTTGTTTCTCAGATTTTATCTAGTGAACTCCCAGTCTTTTTTTTTTTTTTTTTTTTACTTTACACATCCCTATTTTGCAGTGAGAAAAAATAAAGGTAGAAAGGTAAATCCTCAATATATATATATATATGTGTGTGTGTGTGTGTGTGTGTGTGTGTGTGTGTGTGTGTGTGCGTGTGTGTGTGTAAATATATGTATGTGTGTGTGTGTAATATATGTGTGTATAAATAAATCTATATAAGGATACATATTTTAAAATGTTCTATTGTACTCAGAATTATAATGTACATTATAAAACTCATGCAAAATAAAAAATTTAAAGAATGAGATAAAGATTGAATATTTGATCTTAATACCTATGGAACTTTGTGAGAAGAGTGACCTGGTCACACATAGCTATGGCTTGTGTGTAGAAAGGATAGATTTAAGACAATAGAACCACTGTAGGCAAGAAGAGAGAAGGTCCTGAAGCTGCGGGGGGGGGGGGGGTTTGTGTAAAGAAGGAAACTAGGACAAGACTGAGAGGTGTTTTTAGAAGTAGGTAGAACAGATTTGTCAACAGAATAAATTGGAAAAGTGAGGGAAATTTGGAAGCTGATAGTAATATTATTATGAATTTAAATTGCTGGAAAGATAAGGTTTTCTTGGACAGTAGTTTGCAAGGTCAAAAGAGCAGTAAGTTTTGAGGGAATGATGAAGTAATGAGATTTACAAAGTATACTGTAACACATTCATGCCTACTTATGCTCTGAAACATTCAGTACATCAAAAAAAACCCACAATTAATTTATTGTTTCATAATTTTTCAATAAAACTAAGGAAAAATAAACTTACTAATCATAATAACATTTCCAATTTCCTATTTCCTTCCTAGAAAGACCATCCTTGCAAGCTGTAGACTTATTTCATTCCCAAGATGCAAGAAATCAACAGAATCAATCTGATTCCAGTCTCATTCTTCCTAATTGCAATTCCTGAATTAGACAAAATGCATGGTTGGGATCTCCCTTCCATTCTGCTACATATATGTGGTAGTCAAAGTAGTTTTATCTATACCCTCATTCTTTCTTCAAAATATGGGTGCAGGTTATTTGCCTTTCATGAGGTAGTTCAGCCTCATGTGCACTAAGACACTTTCTACATTTTACCCTATTCTAGTGGGAAATGAGATCCAATGAAGATAAGAGAGATCCATAAAGAAAATACCACAAAATAGAGAGAACACCAGATAATTGAGAGTTCAGTTTCTTGTGAGTAAGGAGCAAAATGTCTCAGAGAACATTTTGCATGATATCCAGAAGTGGGAACCCTGGCAGAGACAGTAGCAGACCCCTATTTTAAGACATGGTTTCGAGTATTGGTGGAGTGCCAACAATTTGTAGACTTCACATTATTGAGCCCAGCTTGGCCATCTATCATCTCTGGACTATGATTAGACTGAAGAGAATCAAACATATCACAAAGAACAGGTAATTATACTATAGGGCAAATGTAGGATTGTGATGTGCAAATATGTTGGACTCAGTTTGCTGGAGCTTATTCAGAATTCTATCATCTGGTCTTCTAAAATGACTAGATTGGATTTATGGGATAAAAGAATTTTCCTAGAAGTACTAGAATACTGGAGAGAAAAATAATTAACATATTTTCTTAGGGTTTGAGGAGAAGCTGGGTCCAAAATGGGGAGCAAATCTGTACATTGCCTTCTATTAGCAAACCATCTACTAGATCATGCAAATTTTGCATAAAGACCCTGAAAGTATTAAACTAGATTACGTGTTTTCCAAGAACAGGAACAGTTATATATGAATGGAAAATGTACAAACGTAAATAAATGATAATAGAACATTACAAAAGCTAAAGGTGAAGTTTTCAAAAAATGATCCAATCCTGATGACCATTATTAGTTTAGCCACTTATTCATCTTCAGCATATCGTGTGGAATTAGCTGTTTTAGGACCAAGAAACTAACCATCTAAAGTAGTTTTCTGCAGTTGATTAAATGTTAATTAAAATATGAATAATCTAGTTATTCAAAATATAAATATTTTACCTCTCTCTCATCATTAACCTAACCATTTAGCACACATTCACTTATCCATTAATTCATCCAATGAGTATTTACACCCACTTTGGGGAGATCCTAGATGATATAACAGGTACTAGTGATAAAAAGACAAAACCAAACAGCCATTTCTCATAAAAACTTTGCATACTGCTGTAGAGATGCAACAAATATATAGGAATATATAATACACAGAAAATGTAATATAAACACAGATGAGAAATGCAGGATATAAGCAAAGTTAGCATAAGATAATTTGTAGGGAGGAAAAACATTAAATACCAGAAGAAAAAGGAAAGATGGCAAGCAATATGATGTAATTCCTGGTTCTGGATTCAGTAGACCTAAGTTCAAAGCTCACTTCTGATACTTCCTACAAATGTGACTTTGAGCAAGTCATTTGACATACTTAGACCTCACTTTTTCTTTAAAATGATGGAATAAGGTTACATGAACTATGAAATCCAGCACATATTTATATCTCAAATTTCATAATACTATGTAGGGTTTCTTATAGTTTGTGGGCAATTGATTTTAAATCTCTCCTTCCCAGTTTTTGCTTCTCCAAATGCTCAGGCTTGGCAACTGGAATTGTGCTTTAGCTTCTCAAACAGAAATTTCCCCAGAAAAAGAAGGGATAACTAAGGAAGAAAAAGGGATTCACCCAATGTTTAAAATGCAGGCAACTCAATAGAAGAGAAAACCCTTTTAGCTGATTAATTTTTAAGTAGTAAAACAGGTGGTTTCACATTGATGTGCTGAAAGTGGATAAGTAGTGGATAAGTAATTATGGCTTTCATGAGTAGGCCATTTTTTGAAAATTTCTTCTCTAGCTTTTGTGACACTCTATGAAATTTGTTCCTATTTTTCTATTTTGCTTTCTTCACTCACTCATCTTACCTTATGTCTCACAACCCATAAATATTGGAACAAATCAATGATTAATCATTATCTTCTCAAACTCTACTCATGTTCATTAAATCCCATCCAAATCCAGAAGTATTTCTTTTTAGAAGGAAAGAGAATTCACAGTTGCATTGTGGAGTAACACTAAATATTTTTATGAAGCTCTAGCTTCCTCACTGAGGATTACATTGTCATTTTCATATACAAAGTTCCCTCTGTGATTTGAACTCCTTCTTGAAAGCTAACACACATTAGAGCCATTAGGCAAACAACCCTCTTTAAAACAGAATTGGTCAAATCACTGATTGTAATAGTGGAGAGAATGGGAGTAACGGCCTAATTCTCTATCCTTATCACTTATATTAGGAAATCATACTGGCTTTAAGAAAATAATAGGCAATCTTTTTTTTTTTCTCCAAAGTCATTCCAGTTAGGGAATTCATTAATTCTCCTTAAAGTATCAGTTGTTTAAACTCTATAAGTTGAGATTTAAGTGCAAAGTAACCCCTAAACTGATCTGGAAGCATGCCATATATGGAATGAAAATCACTTCACATCTATACTGGAAATTGAGGATTTTCAGGAACATTGTCCATGAACCGCTTGAGCATCAACTGGCATCATCAATCAACTGAAACAATTTTCTTCAAGTTTTTTAGTTATCTCATAATTGTCAAATCTAATGGGCATTTTGCAGTCATTTTGACATTTTAGTATCCTGTAACTACTGATCACTTTCTCCTACATACTGTTATCTCTCAGTTTTTACTGACATCTTTCTTTCCTCATTTTCCTCCTATATAATGCTTATTGTTCCTTTTCTACTTCCTTTGCTGGATTTTGATGTACATTCATTTCACTACATGTACATGTTTCCAAAGGACTTCGTCACTTTTCCCTTTTTACTATCTCTTTTGGCGAACTGTTTATGGTCTATGGATTCAATTATCCTTATGAAGATCTATATATTCAATTTTTTCCCTTAAGAAAGCATTAAAGGGCATGCCTAAAGGATGAATTATGAACATTAATTTGAGAGGAACTCTGCTTTGAAACTCCCTGCCCACTTCTGCTTCTATTCTATTTATCTTGTACGAAAGTATTCTCTCTTACAATCCATTTTACACATAGTTCTTAGAGTAATCTTTCTTAAGCAACATTCCATCTTTGGAGAGGATGATTGCATTAATGGAGAAATGATGAATTCTATTTTGTTCATGTTGAATATGAAATGTCTATATTTCCAAAGTCCCAATTAATTAGCCCTTATTACTAACAAACATTAGGTTAGATGAGATTTGATATAAATCATTCTTAAGTATTTAAAAATATCAAAGTAATTTATCATCAAAAAGTGAATAGAAAGTTACCAAGAGTATGCAGCATGAACTCCCCAAAAGCAAAATCTAGGAAGACAAAAAAGAACAAAAAAAATGTAAAAGGTAAAAACCACACAGAGTAGAGAAGGACAAACAGTGTTTAACTGGATTATTTAGATTAGTCTCTTGGTTTAGATTTTAAAGCTCTCAAAGCCTGCCCGCAACCTGTCTTCTAAGCATCATTGAGCATACCTTTCCATATTGCTCTATTAAATTCAATCAAATTGTTCCTGTATCACTTATAGCACCTTATTTTCCATCATTAAACTTTTTAATTAATTACTTATCAAATGATCATACAACAGTATGATCCTGGACAAGTGACAATCTCTGAAAGCCTCAGTTTTCCCATTTCAAAAATAGAGTTGGTTTTGTGAAGAAACCAATAAAATAGTATAAACCTTTGGTAAATTCGATTAGAAAAAAGAAAGAAGAAAATTAAACTGTTAGTCTTAAAAATGAAAAGGGAGAAATTTCCACCAATGAAAAAGAAATTAGAGTAATAATAACAACTTACTTTATCCAACTTTATGCCAATAAATCTGATAACCTAAATGAAATGGATGACTACCTCCAAAAATATAGGCTTCCCAGATTAAGAGAGGAGTAAGTAAATTGCTTAAATAGACCCATTTTAGAAAAAGAAATAGAACAAGTATTAATCAACTCCCTAAGATAAAATCCCTAAGACCAGATGGATTTACATCTGAATTCTACCAAACATTTAAAGAACAATTAACTCCAATGCTATATAAACTATTTGAAAAAATATGGAATAAAGGACTCCTACCAAATTCCTTTTATGACACAGACATGGTACTGATACTTAAAATAGGTAGGTTGAAAACAGAGAAGTAAAATTACAAACAAATCTCCCTAATGAATATTGATACTAAAACTCTAAATAAAATATTAGCAAAAAGACTACAGAAAATCATCCTCAGGATAATACATCATGACCAAGTAGTATTTATACGAGAAATGCAGGGCTGGTTCAATATTAGGAAAACTATTAGTATAACTGACCATAATATCAATAACCAAATTAACAAAAACCATATGATCATCTCAATAGATGCAGAAAAAGCATTTGATAAAATCCAAATCCATTCCTAATTAAAAACACTTGAGAGCATAAGAATAAATGGACTTTCCCTTAAAATAATGAGTAGCATCTACTTAAAACCATCAGTAAGCATCATATGTAATGGAGATAAACTGGAACTATTCCCAATAAGATCAGGAGTGAAATAAGGTTGCCCATTATTACCATTACTGTTCAATATTGTATTAGAAGTGTTATCTTTGGCAATAAGAGTTCGAGAAAGAGATTGAAAGAATTAGAGTAGGTAATTAGGAAACCAAATTATCACTCTTTGCTGATGACATGATGGTATACTCAGAGAAGTCCCAGAGATTCTACTAAAAAGCTATTAGAAATAATCCACAACTTTAGCAAACTTGCAGGATACAAAATAAACCCACATAGGTCATCAGCATTCTTATATATTACTAACAAAATCCAACAAAGAGAAATTCCATTTACAGTAATTACCAATAGTATTAAATATTTAGGAATCTAACTGCCAAGGGAAAATCAGGAGCCATATGAGCAAAACTACAAAACACTTTCCGTACAAATAAAGTCAGATCTAACCAATTGGAAAAATATTAAATACTCTTGGAAAGGGCAAGCAAATATAATAATGATGGCAATACTACCTAAACTAATCTATTTATTTAGCACTATACCAATCAGACTCCCAAAAAACTATTTTAATGACCTAGAAAAAAATAACAACAAAGTTCATATGGAAAAACAAAAGGTCAAGAATTTCAAGGGAATTAATGAAAAAAAAAATCAAATGAAGGTGGCCTAGCTGTACCATATCTAAAATTATATCATAAAGCAGCAATTACCAAACCATTTGATATTGGCTAAGAAGTAGACTAGTTAATCAGTGGAATAAGTTAGGTTCAAAGGACAAAATAGTCAAAAACTTTAATAATCTAGTGTTTGACAAACCCAAAAACCCCAGCTTTTGGGATAAGAACTTACTGTTTGACAAAAATTGCTGGGAAAATTGGAAATTAGTATGGTAGAAACTAGGCATTGATCCACACTTTACACCATATACCAAAATAAGGTCAAAATGGGTTCATGATCTAGGCATAAAGAATGAGATTATAAATAAATTAGAAAAACATAGGATAGTTTACCTCTCAGACCTGTGGAAGAGGAAGTGTCCAAAGAAGTAAAGATCATTATTGATTACAAAATAGAAAATTTTGATTATATCAAATTGAAAAGTTTTTGTACAAACAAAACTAATGTAGACAAAATTAGAAGGGAAGCAATAAACTGGGAAAAATTTACAGTTAAAAGCTCTGATAAAGGGCTCATTTACAAAATATAGAGAGAATTGACTCTAATTTATGAGAAATCAAGCCATCCTCCAATTGATAAATGGTCAAAGGATATGAACAGACAATTCTCAGATAAGGAAATTGAAACTATTTCTAGCTATAAGAAAAGAGGCTCCAAATCATTATTTGTTATGGGCCAGAACTTGAAACAAGATGCTAATGCTTATGTACTTGGTTCACACCTTTAAAGAAGTTCACAAGCCCACTAAAAGACAAGCCTACTCTTGGATTTTGGGAGATTCACTAATCAGAAACCCACAAGCCCAGTCTCTGGGAGGAGGAGTCAGTTTCATTCCATTTTCCACCTTTGTGCTGGCTGGAGGCTGAAGGACAGACCTTTGGATTTGAAGACATTTGGAGGGAGCTCTTGGAACCAAGGAGAGAGATATGCCTCAAAGAAAGCTAACCAGGCCCCAGGAAAAGGTTTAAGACTTTGAAGGAAAAAATAAAGGATCTGGACTTTAACTCCAGACTGCATTTGGGGTTATTGAACTGAACATAAAGGAAGGCTGCCTCCATAAGCTCCCCAAGAAATCTGCTCCCAGAGAACATTGTATTTTAGAGAAGAGAACATTACATTTTGGTGCCCAAATGGGGGACAAACACGATCCTGATTCAGTGGAAAAGTCTCCTTGACCCAGAAATTAGAGTGAGTACAACAAGGAAACTTTGTTAAAGGGCTAAAATAGTATTTCAGCTAAAATGGGACAGATGTTTAGAAAATAGCCTTCTGTTTCTCTTCAAGGAAAATGTGTAGAGATCATTGTCAGGGTTATGAAAAGCCAAGGTTTGATTATAATTTGGGAGTAGATCACTGAACTTTTAGAAACTGTACAGAACACATCTCCTTGGTTCTCTATGGAAAAATAATTAGATTTAGAGGAGTGGAAATTAGTAGGAGAGCAACTGTGTCAATTCTATAATGAAAATGGATCTAACTCAATTTCCAAAGACACACTTAATACATACAATTTAATACAACTGGCTTTAAGAAATTATATAAGTGTTAGACTAAGGAAAAAGAAGAAAGAGCAGGAGGGGGAGGATCCAACTAAATTAGGTGAAAAGGATGAAGAATCAGATAAGAATGGAGTTAAGAAGCATTTCCTATCCCTGAGCTACTTCCCTCAGTTAACCCTTTATGAGTGAGGGAGAAGGAGGAGGGGGAGAGGCAGAAACACAATCAGCATCTCCTATGAAGCAGCCTACCACATGGTTACAAAAGGCACTGGTCAAGGCAAAAAATGAAGGACAAGATGTATCTAATTTTATAAATGTGATTGAAGAGCTTGACTCTTCAGGTCAAAAAAGGAGAAATCACACTCCTTTTGATCTGGAAAAAAATTAAGGATTTGAAAAAAGGTTGCACTCTTTATGGGGTTACATCATCTTATGTTAAGACATTACTAGATAATTTGGCTTATGAAATCCTAACCCCCAGTGATTGGAAATCCATAACAAAGACATGTTTAGAATCTGGACAAAACTTGTAGTGGCTTTCAGAGTATCATGAATTATGCAGGATTCAAGCCAGATGAAATAGGCAAACGGGAGTTAATGTACAAATCACTTTTGGCCAATTCTGAAGGTCAGTATGGAGATAATTCAGCACAGATTAATTATTCCATAACAATGTATGAGCAAATTTCTAAGGCTGCAATAAAAGCTTGGGGTTCTCTCCCAGCAAAAGATGAAGATAAAGCCTTCACAAAAATAGAGCAAGGTCCCAATGAATCCTTTGCATATTTTGTGGGACATTTGCAAACAGCTGTCATACAAACGATTGGAGAAAATACAGCTACAGAAATAATGACTAGACATCTGGCTAAGGAAAATGCCAATGAGGTTTGTAGAAAAAGTATATGGGGACTACACAAAGATGCTTCTTTAGAAATCATAAGATGCTGTTTCACAGTGGGCACAAATGATTATTATACCCAGACTATGATGAACATGGGAAGGGAGAGTCCCTCTTGGCAAGGGACTTCTAGAGAGAGTCATTGATGTTTTCAGTGTGGAAAAAGGGGACATCTTAGAGCTCAATGTAGATACAGAGATAGAGTGAGAAGACATGGTGAGAGAAGACCTAAAACCCTACATCCAAAATGCCACAAGGGCTTTCACTGGACCTCAGAATGTAGATTGACCCAGGGAAATGGGAGGTAGAGTCCCAGCTCCAAGATATTAAACAAAAGATAGGTGGAGCATGATGGGAGCTGAGTTTACACCCAGAGAGTCTTTAGAAGGTCAGGACTCTGATGTGATCTATCAGCCGAAAAGCAATCACATGACAGAAAGTGATTACATGATCAACCAATAAAAAAGTAGTCAGATCGCAGAAAGGGATTACAATTGGGGAGAATACAGGTTTTTTAAACCAACATGGCAGTACTGGTCCAGTGCAAACAGTTCCAATGTAATTGCTAAATGATGAGGAGAGATTTAGAAAATGGTAAGTAGAAGGGACTAGATAGGTTAACTGCCTGGGAGAGAAAATTTGCTTGCACTTTTACAGATGAAAAAGGAAATAGATATGTGGCAATGAGTACCTGGAGAGAGACAGAAAAGGAGAAAAACTGCAAAACAAAGGGAAAGACCTAAGAACAAAACCAGCAGGAATCATTGGATTCCCTAATACAAGTTGAGACAATTGCAGGACTTCAAAGCTTGTGGGAATTATCGGATTCCTGGCACATGAACTAATGGACAATGGATTCCTTTTGGACTATTTCTAGGACTTAATTCCTGATATTCCTGATGTTGATTCATGTTATTTGTTGCATCATTACTAGCCTGTGTTATATTGCTATATGCTTATGTAATTTATGTAATTATGTGTAATACCTCCCATATTGATGGATTTAGGTATACCTGTTTTAAGAGTGAGCCCCTGTAGAAATCTGCTAATCTGATTTGATTTCCCATTTCCTTTTTTTAAAATTAATTTTATAATTATACATTTTTTGACAGTATATAGGCACGAGTAATTTTTTATAACATTATCCCTTGTATTCATTTTTCCAGATTTTCCTCTTCCCTCCCTCCACTCCCTCCCCTAGATGACAGGCAATCTCATACATTTTACATGTGTTACAGTATAACCGAGATATAATATATGTGTGTAAATCCAATTTTCTTGTTGCATGTTAAGTATTGGATTCCGAAGGTATAAGTAACCTGGGTAGATAGACAGTAGTGCTAATATTTTACATTCAATTCCCAGTGTTCCTTCTCTGGGTGTAGTTGTTTCTGTCCATCATTGATCAGCTGGAAGTGAGTTGGATCTTCTTTATGTTGAAGATATCCACTTCCATCAGAATACATCTTCATACAGTATTGTTGAAGTGTAAAGTGATCTTCTAGTTCTGCTCATTTCACTCAGCATCAGTTCATGCAAGTCTCTCCAAGCCTTTCTGAATTCATCCTGCTGGTCATTTCTTACAGAGCAATAATATTCCATAGCCTTCTTATACCATAATTTACCCAACCATTCTTCAATTGATGGACATCCATTCATCTTTCAGTTTCTAGCCACTACAAAAAGAGCTGCTACAAACATTTTGGCACACACAGGTCCCTTTCCCCTCTTAAGTATTTCTTTGGGATATAAGCCCAGTAGTAGCACTGCAGGATCAAAGGGTTTGCACAGTTTGATAACTTTTTGGGCATAGTTCCAAATTGCTCTCCAGAATGGCCAGATTCTTTCACAACTCCACCAATAATGTATTAGTGTCCCAGTTTTCCCATATCCCCTCCAAAATTCATCATTATTTGTTCCTGTTATCATAGCCAATCAGACAGGTGTGTAGTGGTATCTCAGAGTTGTCTTAATTTGCATTTCTCTGATCAGTAGTGATTTGGAACACTCTTTCATATGAGTGGATATAGTTTTAATTTCATTATCTGAGAATTGTCTGTTCATATCTTCTGACCATTTATCAATTGGAGAATGGTTTGATTTCTTATAAATTAGGATCAATTCTCTATATATTTTGGAAATAAGACCTTTATCAGAACCTTTAACTTTTAAAATATTTTCCCAATTTGTTACTTCCCTTCTAATCTTGCTTGAATTAGTATTGTTTGTACAGAAACTTTTTAGTTTGATGTAATCAAAATCTTCTATTTTGTGATCAATAATGATCTCTAGTTCTTCTCTAGTCATAAATTCCTTCCTCCTCCACAGGTCTGAGAGGTAGATTATCCTCTGTTCCTCTAATCTGTTTATTATCTCATTCTTTATACCTAAATCATGGAGCCATTTTGATCTTATTTTGCTATATGGTGTTAAGTGTGAGTCCATGTCTAATTTCTGGCATATTAATTTCCAGTTTTCCCAACAGTTTTTTTCAAATAATGCATTTTTATCCCAAATGTTGGTATCTTTGGGTTTATCAAACACTAGATTGCTATAGCTGTATACTTTTTTGTGCTTGTACCTAATCTATTCTACTGATCGACCGTTCTATTTCTTAGCCATTACCAAATGGTATTGGTGACTGCTGCTATATAATATAGTTTTAGATCAGGTATACCTAGACAATCTTCATGTGACTTTTTTTTTTCATTAATTCACTTGAAATTCTCGACCATTTATTCTTCCATATGAACTTTGTTGTTATTTTTTCTAGGTCACTAAAATAGTTTCTTGGGAGTCTGATTGGTATAGCACTAAATAAATAGATTAGTTTGGGGAGTATTGTCATCTTTATTATATTCGCTCAGGCTACCACAAGCACTGGATGTCTTTCCAATTATTTAAATCTGACTTTATTTTTGTGGCAAGTGTTTTGTAATTTTGCCCATATAATTCCTGACCTTTCTTTGGTAGATGGATTCCCAAATATTTTATACTCTCAACATTTGTTTGGAATGGAATTTCTCTTTGTATCTCTTGCTGTTGCATTTTGTTGGTGATGTATAATGCCAAGGATTTATGTGAATTTATTTTGTATCCAGCAACTTTGCTAAAGTTGTGAATTACTTCTAATAACTTTTTATTAGAATCACTGGGGTTTTCTAAGTATACCATCATATCATCTGCAAAGAGTGACAGTTTGATTTCCTCATTACCTACTCTTATTCCTTTAATCTCTTTCTCGACTTTGATTGTTGAGGCTAACATTTCTAATACAATATTGAATAGTAATGGTGATAGTGGGCAACCTTGTTTCACTCCTGATCTTACTGGGAAAGGTTCCAGTTTATCTCCACTGCATATTATGCTTACTGACAGTCTTAATTATATGCTCCTGATTATTCTAAGGAATGGTCTATTTATTCCTATACTCCCAAGCGTATTTAGTAGGAATGGATGATGGATTTTATCAAATGCATCTATTCTGCATCTATTGAGATGATCATATGTTTTTTATTAATTTTATTATTAATATGGCCAATTATACTAATAGTTTTCCTAATATTAAACCAGCCGTGCATTCCTGGTATAAATCTGACTTGCTAATATCTTATTTAAGATTTTAGCATCAATATTCATTAAGGAAATTGGTCAATAGTTTTCTTTCTCAGTTTTTGATCTACCTGGTTTAGGTATCAGTACCCTGTCTGTGTTATAAAAGGAGTTTGGCAGGACTCCTTCATCCCCTATTTTTTCAAATAGTTTATATAACATTGGGGCTAGTTGTTCTTTAAATATTTGGTAGAATTCACATGTAAATCCATCTGGTCCTGGGGATTTTTTCATGGGGAGTTGATTAATAGCTTGTTCTATTTCTTTTTCTGAAATGGGACTATTTAAACAATTTATCTCCTCCTCTGTTAATCTAGGAAGCCTACATTTTTGGAGATAGTCATCCATTTCACATAAGTTATCAAATTTATTGGCATAAAGTTGGGCAAAGTAACTCATTATTTCTCTAATTTCCTCTTCATTGGTGGAAAGATCCTCCTTTTCATTTGTAAAACTAACAATTTGATTTTCCTCTTTCTTTTTTCTGATCAGATTTACCAAAGGTTTATCTATTTTATTAGCTTTTTCATAAAACCAACTCTTGGTTTTATTTATTAATTCAATAGTTTTTTTTTTTACTTTCAATATTATTGATTGCTCCTTTTAATTTTAGTGTTTCAAGTTTGATTTTTGGTTAGAGGTTTTTAATTTGGTCTTTTTCTAACTTTTTAAGTTGCAGGCCCATTCATTAATCTTCTCTTTCTCTATTTTGTTCAAATAAGCCTCTAAAGATATAAAATTTCCCCTTATTACTGGTTTAGCTGCATCCCACAGATTTTGGTATGATGTCTCATCATTGTCATTATCTTGGATGAAATTATTTATTGTTTCTGTAATTTGCTGTTTCACCCAGTCATTCTTTAAGATGATATTATTCAGTTTCCAATTACTTTTTGGTCTATTTATCCCTAACTTCTTATTGAATGTAGTTTTTATTGCATTGTGATCTGAGAAGAAGGCATTTATTATTTCTGCCTTCCTGCATTTAATTTTGAGATCTTTATGTCCTAATATATGGTCTATTTTTGTATAGGTTCCATGAACTGCTGAGAAGAAAGTATATTCCTTTCTATCACCATTCAATTTTCTCTAAAGGTCTATCATACCTAGTTATTCTAATGTTCTATTTACTTTTTTAATTTGTTTCTTATTTGTTTTGTGGTTTGATTTGTCTAATTCGGAGAGTGCAAGGCTGAGATCTCCCACTATTATAGTTTTACTGTCTATTTCTTCTTGCAACTCTCTTAACTTTTCCTTTAGAAAGTTAGAAGCTATACCACTTGGTACATATATGTTTAGTATTGATATGGCTTCATTATTTATGCTACCTTTTAGCAGGATATAGTTTCCTTCTTTATCTCTTTTAATTAAATCAATTTCTGCTTTTGCTTGATCTGAGATAAGGATGGCTACCCCTGTTTTTTTGGCTTTACCTGAAGCATAATAGATTCTTCTCCAACCTTTTACCTTCACTTTGTATGTATCTCCCTGCTTTAAGTGTGTTTCCTGTAAATAACATATTGTAGGGTTCTGACTTTTGATCCAGTCTGCTATCCATCTCCGTTTGATGGGAGAGTTAATCCCATTCACATTTACAATTAAAATTACTAATTCTGTATTTCCTGCCATCATATTATTCCCAGATTATGTTTTTTCCCTTGACCCCCCGAACCCCTTCCCAATATTTAATTCATAGACCCCACTTGTGACACGCAGCCCTCCCTTTTTAGTATCCCTCCCCCCTCCTTCCAAGTCCCTTCCCTTATTCCCCTTTTCCTTTTCCCTTTTCCTCTACCCCCTTTTAATGAGGTGAGAGAGAATTCTCTGAAAAACAAATATGTCAATTATTTACTCTTTGAGCCTTTTATGATGAGAGTAAGATTCACACAATGTTTCTCCCCCTTGTTAAATTCCCTCAGATGTGGTATATTTTCTATGTCTCTTCCTGGAATGTAGTTTCCCTCTTTTTATCACTCCTTCCCCTTTTCCTGATACTACCCCCTTCCCTTTACTACTCCCCCTTTTTTATATCAGTAAAATCAAATTATCCATACGTACTTTCTATATATCCACAACAGAGATACAGTTCTCAAGAGTTCTGTTTACCTTTTTCTGTTTCTCTTCAGTCTTGTGGATGTAGATCAAATTTTTTTGTCTAAGTCTGGTTTTTTTCCTAGAAACAAATGAAATTCCTCTGTTTCATTAAATGTCCATCTTCTTCCGTGGAAGGAAATGGTAAACTTAGCTGGGTAGTTTATTCTTGATTGCAATCCTTGATCTTTTGCCTTTCAGAATATCAGATTCCAGGCCCTTCCATCTTGAGTGACCCTTATTGTGGCACCTTGATATTTGAATTGCTTTTGTCTAGGTGCTTGCAATATTTTTTCCTTAGTTTGGTAGTTCTGCAGCTTAGCCACAATGTTCCGTGGAGTTCTTTTTTAAAGGTCTTTTTCAGAAGGTGTTCAATGAATTCTTTCCAAGCCTATTTTCCCTTCTGTTTCTATTATCTCTGGACAGTTCTCTTTGATGATTTCCTGTAAAATAGAATCTAGGCTCTTTTTTTGATCATAGTTTTTCAGGAAGTCCAATGATCCTCAGATTATTTCTCCTAGATCTCTTTTCCATGTCTATAGATTTTCCCAGTAAGTATTTGAGATTATTCTCCAGCTTTTCATTATTTTTTATTTTGTTTGACTGATTCTTGGGTTCTCAATGAATCATTCATTTCTATTTGTTCCATCCTGATTTTTAATGAGTTATTTTCTTCATTCACATTTTTTATTTCTTTTTGCATATGCCTAATTGAGTTTTTAAATGAATTGTTTTGCTCTATTGATTTTTTTTCCATTTCCCTAATTTTTTAGAGAGTTATTTTCTTTTTCCAATTCAGAAATTCTACTTTCTTGAGACTTTTTTATCTTTTCCTGTTAGGATTACTAGGTGAGATTACTAGGTCCTACTTTCCTGTGATTTTTTAATCTTTTCTAATTCACAAATGTTGTTTCTCTGCATGTCCTATGAATTCTTTATTTTTTCCAACTCAAATTTCAGAATGTTGCTATTCTCTATCATAGCTTCTCTTTCTTTTCCCCATTTTTCTTCAAGCTCTCTTAACTTTTTAATAGTCTCTTCTAGGAGAGAATTATGTGATGGGAGGCAGGTATCATTCCCCTTTACAGTGTTATCTGCTGACTCTCTGCTGTTAACTTCTTCGGGGTTGGATACCCGCTCTTACTCTGTGTAGAAGGAATCAATATTTCTCTTCAGCTTTTTACTCATTGTTAAAAATCTTTTTGGGTCTGCCCTTGGAGTAAGAAATTTATTTATTTACTTATTTACCAGCTTCCTCCCAGACCAGATGGATGCAGAGGCTCCTGTGCCTGAGCTAAGAGAGAGCTCTGGGAGAGAGTTCCCCTCCTGCCTCCCTGGAAATGCCTCAGAGGTGATATGGCTGCGCTGTGAGGGTTGCCCAGTGAAGGACCCTGCTGTGTGTCCTAGTGACTTCCCTGAAGTTTAAGACTGAATAGTAAAAGCGACACAAAGCCCAGCCAATGTGTCCCATGGGGTATGGATATCAATAGCTGACGTGAAAAGCCCTTGTGCTCAAACTGGAAGTGTCTGCCCAGAAACCACAGTCCCTTCTTCAAAGGTTCCACTTCTCTGGGAGTTCCACTTCTCTGAGAATTCCATGGCTGCTAGAGTTCCCCAATCTCAGGCCAAGCCTGGCTCTATGTGGATTAGATGTTGCCTCGGGTTGTGTCCCTGCTGTTCAAGCTCTTAACTACCCAAGGTGAAGCCCCAGACAACAGAAGGTGGCTTCATAGCCATGCTGAGATCTGTTACGTTACTTCTGTATTGGGGTGGTTCTAGGATCTAGTTTTATATTTTAAAGTGGCTTGATTTCTCTTCTGAACTGCTGTTTTATAAACAGAGAAGAATTTACAGCCTGTCTCAGATTCCTCTATCTCAGTGGCTTCTCTGATCCCAGAGTTTTCCCCAGCCCGATCGGCACAGTGTGCTAGCACCTAACCCTCTGTGCTAGCCTTTTTTCTTCCTCCCCTTGGAACTGACTCCGGATTCTCTTCATCTGGTATGTTGTGCTTCTAATCCTTGTGGTTTCTATCACTCCACTGTTATTTTTGAGGCTGATTTAACTAATTGGTAATGAGGGAAGAAGAGAGCTTACAAATTCGAGTGTATCTTCTCCACCATCTTGGCTCCGCCCCCTCAATTTCCCATTTCCTTTGGTGATTTCATCTCCCTTCCTGAGAAGTCAGGGAGAGTGTGATCACCTCCTTTTTATGATGTTTCACTCCTTTTTTGAGCAGTCAGGGAAGGCATGATCACTTTCTTTTGTAGGGTTCTCGCTTCTTTGAGAAGTCAGAGACGTCATGACCATCTATGTTCTAAAACAAAAGAAATTGGGAGATGTCATGGGCCAGAACTTGAAACAAGGTGCTATTGCTTATGTACTTAGTTCACACCTTTAAAGGAGTTCAGCAGCCCACTAGAGGACATGCCTACTCTTGGATTTTGGGAGATTCACAAGTCAGAAACCTCCCAGAGACTGGGAGGAGTCAGTTTCATTCCATTTTCCACCTTTGTGCTAGCTGGAGGTTGAAGGACAAACCTTTGGATTTGGAGACATTTGGAGGGAGTTCTTGGAACCAAGGAGAGAGATAGGCCTCTATGAAAGCTAACCAGGCCCCAGGAAAAGATCCAAGACTTTGAAGGAGAAAATAAAGGATCTAGACTTTAACTCCACGCTCCATTTGGGGTTATTGAACTGAACTTAAAGGAAGGCTGCCTCCAGAAGCTCTTCAAGAAATCTGCTCCCAGAGAACATTATATTTTAGAGAAGAGAACATTACAATTATTAATCAGAGAAATTCAAATTAAGACAACTCTGAGATACCACTGCATACTTGTCAGATTGGCTAGAATGACAGGAAAAGATAATATGGAATTTTGAAGGGGATGTGGGGAAACTGGGACACTGATACATTGTTTGTGGAATTGTGAATACATCCAGCCATTCTGGAGAGCGATTTGGAACTATACTCAAAAAGTTATCAAACTGTGCATACCCTTTGATCCAGCAGTATTACTGCTGGGCTTATATCCCAACGAAATCTTAAAGAAGGGAAATGGACCTGTATGTGCAAGAATGTTTGTGGCAGCCCTCTTTGTGGTGGCCAGAAACTGGAAAATGAATGACTGAATAAATTGTGGTATGTGAATGTTATGGAATATTATTGTTCTTAAGAAATGACTAACAGAATGATTTCAGAAAGGCTTGGAGAGATTTACATGAATTGATGCTGAATGAAACAAGCTGGATCAGGAGATTATTATATACTTCAACAACAATACTATATGATGATCTATTCTGATGGACATGGCCCTCTTCAACAATGAGATGAACCAAATCAGTTTCAATGGAGTAGTAATGAATTGAACCAGCTACACCCAGAGAAAGAACTCTGGGAAATGAGTATGAACCACTACATAGAATTCCCAATCCTTCTATTTTTGTATGCTTGCATTTTTTATTTCCTTCACAGGTTAATTGTACATTATTTCAAAGTCTGATTCTTTATGTACAGCAAAATAACTGTATGAACATGTATACATCTATCATATTTAATATATACTTTAACATATTTAACATGTATTGATCAACCTGACATCTAGGGGAAGGTGGGGGAGGGGAGGAGGGGAAAAATTGGAACAATCATTCACTGCAAAAAAAAAAAAGAAAAGAAAAAGAGAATATTTAGTTTTATTCAAAGCTCAACTTTCTTTTTTGCTACCTTATATATGATGCCATTCTTGATCCTCTGAAATTCTACTTTTGATGGGATATGAGCTTTTAAGAGAACTGGGAGAGTTTTATTTTTGTATCTGGAAGTTCCACCAAGTGGGATGCCTAGTTTATTGTAAGTGCTTAATGAATGTTTGTTTATTTATTGATTTTAGTTATATTAGTAAGATAACTTTTTGCACTATTACCCCCAACCTACTGATAGTAAATTGTTCCCTTCTTTCAACAGATCTCAATTCAATTAAGCTATTGTAATTGCCCAGCTACTTTCTCTTCATATTTCTATTACACTTTATGAGTCTCAATAATCTCTCCAGAGGCTTCACTATTTGTCTCCTAGCATGTAATTTATTGAACCATTAACTTAATATCCTTCGATGATACAAAATTTCCCAAACCATTTCTACCAGGGTTCTTTGTCAAGAATTCCCATAGAACAAGAAATCATTGGATACTATGACAATTACTCCAGGATTGGGAATAGCCAGAATCAGTCTTGTCTTGTCTCTAGGGACAGTTCCTGAAATTTTGCACTGGGCCTGAAGCAGAAAGTCCTTTGAGAACTACCACCAGCTGCTCCACCCATTATCTGCTTACATTTCTGTCTCCTTCTTCATGGTTCTACCTAAGTTTCTGCTTGGCTTCTCTGAAAATGATACTTGGGACCGTATAAAATCTGAGAGTAATACTTATAAAGCTTCAGGTCAAGAAAAAAGAGTGTAGACTTGTCTAACGTGAGATTTAAAGTAAGAGAAAAAAGTTTCATCTAGGGAAACACAGGCCTACTCATCAAGAAAGAAACAGAATTCCAAGGGGTAAGTGAAGTAGGAATGGTGGGCATTCAGACTTTGAAATGATATTACTGGGGCTATGGGATATGATTGAAGGGGCCTGATATCTTAAAGGACATCTAGAAGGCTATCTGACAAGATAATCAAAGATTTATTTGGATTCCAAACAGCCCTGATTTCTTTTCCAAAGAATATTTTGTCAGTCATATCAAAGTAATAAAATCCATCGTTGAAAGTTTCAGTGCAGAGGCAACACTGGCTATTGATACATCTGTAGAGAAAAGCATGGAGAATAGTAAAAATGGTGTCAATCAGCTTAGAAGAATGTAGTAATAGAATCATAGATTTGAAAGTGACTTTAGAGGTCATGTGGTCTATCTCCTTCCTCGAACATGAACAAATTTCCTCATCTTCAGAGGAAAGTGAATTTTAACTGAATTTGAAAAGAATGGAAACACAATAGAAGAAGAGAATGGAGGATGTGGCAGTAGAAAGATGTTCTCAATCTTGGTTTCAAGATTATCATTGTCTCTCCTAAAATTTTGTATCCAAAATGAACATAATTATTTAAACATAATCTGATTAAGTCAAAGAAGTCCTTCCTTTAACAATATGCATCTATTAAGCTAGTTTATAACTGTATTTTCTGCAAGTTATATCATACTAGCGATTCCTGTTGAAGTTGTAATTCACTAACACTCCCATAAATTCTAAAGACCAAATACAAGTTGAATCTCTCCAGCCTTGTCCTTGTGAATTTGATTGTTTTATACCCAAGTTTAGGTCTTTGCATATATCAATATTAATTATCATTTAACTCAATTCAGTTCAATATCTCATTATGTAAAGATCATAGGACTGTAGTTTTACAGTTGGAAGGGATCTTAAAATGATAAATTACCATTTTTTGGTAATTATCTTATTTTAATAGATGAGGGCCAGAACAGTCAAACAACTTGCTAAGATCACAAAGGTTTCTCTGCTTCTTTTTGGGAGAGTGGGAAGACAGGGACGATTGGGGTTGTGACTTGCTCAGGATCACATAAGTGCCTGAGGTTGGATTTGAACTGAGTTCTCCCTGACTTGGGAAAGTGCTCCAACCTCAGCATCTCTTAACCAACCCTGTTCCTCTGATTTACAATCAAGATCACCTTTCATTCTATCATGCTTTCTTAATATTGCCTGTTTATGATTTTGTTTTTCCTAGCTTTCTATTCTATGAAAAATTGATAAACATTCTTTTATCAAAGTCACTGAGGCAATATTGTATTAGAGAAAGCATAGAATATGTTGAACCAGAGAATTTGTGTTCAAATCCTAAATTAGCTGTTAACTTCCTTTGTAATTTTAAGGAAGTCATAATCTTTGAGCTTAAATTTTTCTAAGCTTTAAAATAAATTAATTGCATCTTAAAGGCTCTTTCTGGCACTAAGTGTTTTTATTATCTGACAATTCAATTATTGTTCCAAATACATAGTCAAGAAGATAAATCTTGGGAATTTCACCAGAAGAAGGCTCCTTTGGATCCATAGATTTATTCAGTTTGGAATCATCATAACTATATTTTATGCTGTCCATATCTTTTCATCTTATCTATCAACTAACATTTATTAAGCAGATACTACGTGCCAGACACTGTTATAAGCTGTGGGGAGACAAAAGAAAGGCAAAACATGGTCCTTGCTTTCAACTGCAGTTTAATGGGGGTGACCACACCCAAACACCTATGAACCAGCAACAGATAGACAGGAAAAGTTGGGGGGAAGCACAAAAGGACAGCTTAAGAAATGGCCCAATACATTGGTAACATTTAAGAAGTTGCATCTTTTCTGTTTCTTTCCTACCTCTGGCATGCTGTTAGCATAGATCTTACAGTTTAAATCTATTAAAAACTGCTATGTGTTCTTATTATCTGATCACTTATCTTGAATCTGTTTCCCAGATGATTTTCCCATTCCCTTTGCAAGAGTAAACAGGCAACATGATATGTGAATAATTCTATTTTCTACTAGTATCTTACCACTATTTTAAACATATTAGAGAGTAGAATAACTACTCCTTGGTTATTTTTGGAACATTAACATTTTTAATAGTATTCTTAAAGGATCAACCCAGTCTTTTACCTTCATGATGAAAGTAATTACCCTACACACACACACACACACACACACACACACACACACACACACTCACACACACACTCATGCGCATACCCACATGTATGTACGTATGTCTTTCAAAAATCAAATTCAGCTATAGACTTCCTTGTGCAAGCACATCTTTACATTTGTGTTATTTAAAAAATCATTCTTGATTTTTTTCTCAGTTTTCTCTGCTTGACTTCCCCTGTAGTATTTTAAGGGAATCCTATAAATCTTTTCATTCAACTACTAGAAAACTAGCTTCACAAAAGTTAGTATGTATGATAGATTGAGATTGACCAGTTTTCCTCTGCCCTTTTATTCTACACTGTAAGTTTTTGCTACCTTTCTCCTATGGTTAGCATCCTTTCTACTTCTTTAATTATTCCATGGTGCTGAGAATCAGACCCACAAGTGTAGTTCACCTTGTAGATTTCTTCAACTTTTGAAAAATACATTTTCCTTTAGTCAAGTTAGGAATTTTAAATTATTTTCTTTTTAGCAAAATGAGATAGCTCTAGAAGATATCCAAAAAGAAGAAGTCTTCTATAACTATTACCCTTTGTCTCTGTTACCATTGTATGACACACTTCATAAAATCATAAATTTCCTCTTCTATTCAAATATTGTGGAGTATATTTTTGTGGTGACATTATTTATGATTTTAGCTAGTGTAGTTCATTAGAAGGAACGTTTTAATAAATTCAAAATTCTTTTGAATTTGTTTTGTAAAACACTAATGAGTAAGATGGCAGAAAATTACAAATACTATAACTTCACAAAAGAACAACACATATCAGAGGGGAAATGAAACTACATAGTTTGATATGAGATTCTTTCAAAGTTGGATGATCTCAAGACCTTTTATAGATTAAAACTGAAGGTCAACACTTAGATGCAAAATATAACATATCTGTCAGCATTCTATTGCATTGAATTCTCACCTTGCATGATATTGGTAATATAATATACAGAACCCAATATCCCAATCTATCTTATCATAAAATTATACATGGTTTCCATTTTTTCCATGTTAACTTTTTTTTTCAATGAAAACAATATGTGGCATATTAAGGACAGCATTACTAAACATTTGAGAAAAAGAACAGTTTTATATATTTTTTGTTCTTTTCTTTCTCACTTCTCTTCCTTATTCCTCCCTCCTTCCCTCTCTCCCTTATTCCTTTTGCTAATTGGCACAGAGACTTTTGTTCTGGACCAGCCTGATATTCTACTGCTGGCAGAGGTTCATCATATTGGTGCTGGACTTAATTAAGAACACTTGATTTTTTAGCCTTATTGTAGCTCAGAACTCCTAAGCTAATCAATATTTCAACTCAGCCTGTTCTGATATGTGTGCCACCCAGCAACTGACAGGTTTTTTTGGATGATAACTTTTAGGAAATCTCATCTCCATAGTTACTAAATGACTGACTGGTATATGGAATACAAGATTCAGAATGGCTTTACCTTTAAGTCATGTCAGAAAAAAATAACATTTCCTTTATGAAATGTTTATGAAGCTAAACAATCAAGTCATTGTTATTGGTAGACTTAGATTTTAGCAAAAACACTTGATAAATTATTCATGCCTGATGAAGGAACTATGAATATTTAATATAAAGAAGAAAAGTATAGTAGCATCACAATATCTGTCTTCGAATATTTCAAAAGTTCTTTGTAGGAGAAGGATTTGATTTGCTCAATTTATCTTCAGAAGGCAGAATCAGGCATAGTAGATAGATACTTCAAGGAAATAAGTGTAAGTTTTATGTTGAAATAAATGTCAGGAAAAAATATTAAATGAGATGTCATAGGAGAGAGTGGGTCTCTCCTCATTCAAATCCTTCATGCAAAGTTTGAATAAACATGTGTCATTCAAGAAGCTGTGGGGGATAAAGATAAGTTCCAAGTATATGTTGTACTTGAGGGATTATGGGGTCCCTTGGACACTGAAAATCTTTTAGTTTGTTACTGTTTGTTGATTAGGGAAAGTGATGTAATGAAATACAAACCAACTCTAAAGGCTGATTTCTAACAATTTATATCTCTTAGAAATGTATTAAGATCATATAATACTCTGATAAATGCAAAAGCCAAGGTAATATATTTAATATCCTCTTGAAAAAATATATCAAATGAGATATTTTACTCATCAAAGATATTTGTCATTGTCTTGGAGAAAATACCATGTAGATGTGGAAAGAAAGAACAATTCCCTATTAATGGAAAATGTCTCTATGTGCTGCTACTTAAATTTTGACATTATACTGAATTAATCAAGGCCTAAAATACATTAAAATTTCTTTAATTTGATATTCAAAAGAGATCAACATAGTACTCAATCCAAGCAAAATCAAATGCATCTACAATGCACATGTTCTACTAAATATTCACTTATATGGACAGTTTATTTAATCTATCAGTTCATGTATCTTCTTTTTTTAATTAAAGCTTTTTATTTGCAAAAAATGGGTAATTTTTCAACATTGATTCTTGCAAAACCTTCTGTTCTGAATTTTCCCCTTCTACCTCCCCCCATCTCATCCCCTAGATGGAAGGTAGTCCAATACATGTTGAATATGTTAAAATATAAGTTAAACCAATATAGGTATACATATTTATACTTGTTATTTATATATATATATATATATACATATATATATATATGTATATATATATATACATATATATATATATATATGCTGCACAAGAAATATCAGGTCAAGAAAAAAAACCTGATTAAAAAAAAACAAAATGTAAGCAATTAACCACAGAAAGAGTGAAAAATGCTATGTTGTGGTCTACACTCAGTTCCCACAATCATCTCTCTGGGTGTAGATGGCTCTCTTCATCACTGAACAAATGGCACTAGTTTGAATCATCTCTTTGTTGAAGACAGCCACATGCATCAGAATTGATCATCCTATAGTCTTGCTTTTGCCATGTATAATATTTTCCTGGTTCTGCTCATTTTACTTAGCATCAGTTTCATGTAAGTCTCTCCAGGCCTTTCAGAAATCATCCTGTTGGTTATTTCTTGCAGAACAATATTCCATATTGTTAAGTCTAGATTAACTCCCTGGAGTACTCAGGATCAGCCAGAGTAAGGATAAGTAAAAGTCCTTGGTCTTTAGGGGGAGAAGTGAAAGAGGCAGGCAGACTACCAGGAGTTTTGACAAAGATCTCTTCTAGATTCTGGAGTCTAGAATCTCCATCTTTCTCTTCTTTGTCCTGCTGCCAAGTGACTCTGGCTTGTCTCATCTCACCCTCTAATCCTTGTCTACAATTATCTTAATATGAAACATTGAGTCAGCATCAACTGTGAGAAGAGCCATTTATCCAAACATATGCTAATAGAATCATTGTCTCATATTGAATAGGTAATTAGCCTTAAGTGCTTGGTTGTCTGATTAAAGTACACTTTTTCATAGTTTCAGCCCTTTACACACCATATCATTCATATACCATAATTTGTTCAACCATTCTCAAAATGATGGGCATCCATTCAATTTCCAGTTTTTTGCCACTACAAAAAGGGCTGCCACAAACATTTTTGCACATACAAGTCCCTTTCCCTTCTTTAAGATCTATTTGGGATATAAATCCAATAGAAACACTGCTGGATCAAAAAGTATGCACAGTTTGATAACTTTTTGAGCATAGTTCCAACTTGCTCTCCAGAATGGTTGAAACTGTTCACAGTTCCACCAACAATGTATCAGTGTCCCAGTTTTCCCACATTCCCTCCAACATTCATCATTATCTTTTCTTGTCATTTTAGCCAATCTGAGAGGTGTGTAGTGGTATCTCAGAGTATTCTTAATTTGCATTTCTCTGATCAATAGTGATTTGGAGCACCTTTTCATATGACTAGAAATAGTTCCAATTTCTTCATCTGAAAATTATTCATGTCCTTTGACTATTTATCAAATGGAGAATGGCTTGATTTCTTATAAATTTGAGTCAATTCTCTATATATTTTAGAAATAGGGCCTTTATGAGATGCAAAATTTGAATGCAAAAATGTTTTCCCAGTTTATTGCCTCCAGTCTAATTGTGTCTGCATTAGTTTTATTTGTACAAAAACTTTTTTTTCACTTAATCTCAGTACATGTATCTTGATGAGACACAGGAGATGAACAATGAATTGAAGGTAGAAACAAATATCATGTAGAAAGTGAAATAGATCACAATTTGGAAAATATACAGTGCTTCCAAAAATCTTAAACTACTCTCTGTCACTCCAAAATCCAACTTTGTAAGTCAAATTAGTTGAATTCAACAAACTTTCATTAGATACTGATAGATATTTAGGAGGAAGTACTAAGAAGGTGAAAACAAAAGGAGAACAATCTCTATCCTGAAGGAACTCTCATTCTATTTGAGGAATACAATATTTACACAGATAAGTAAGTACAACATATTGTATACACCAAGAAATTTCTTTTTTTTAATCTTTCAGCTTTTTTAAAATTAATTTTATAATTATAATTTTTTGACAGTACATATGCATGGGTAATTTTTTTTACAGCATTATCTCTTGTACTCACTTCTTTTCCGAATTTTCCCTTCCCTCCCTCTACCCCATCCCCTAGATGACAGGTAATCCCATACGTGTTAAATGTGTTACAGTATATCCTAGATACAATATATGTTACACCAAGAAATTTCAATAGGGATAGTATACTAATAAATGGGGGAGAAGGAAAGACTTCTTCTTCTTCTTCTTTTATTTTTTTTAGAATTTTTTCCACAGTATATATGCATGAGTAATTTTTTTATAATATTATCCCTTGTATTCATTTTTCCAAATTATCCCCCCCTCCCTTCACTCCCTCCCCCCAATGACAGGCAATCACATACATTTTACATGTGTTACAATATAACCTAGATACAATATATGTGTGTAAATACCATTAAGTATTAGATTCCGAAGGTATAAGTAACCTGGGTAGATAGACAGTAGTGCTAACAATTTACATTCACTTTCCAATGTTCCTTCTCTGGGTGTAGTTATTTCTGTCCATCATTGATCAACTGGAAGTGAGTTGGATCTTCTTTATGTTGAAGATATCCACTTCCATCAGAATACCTCTTCATACAGCATTGAAGTGTACAGCAATCTTCTGGTTCTATTCATTTCACTCAGCATCAGTTGATGTAAGTCTCTCCAAGCCTCTCTGTATTCCTCCTGCTGGTCATTTCTTACAAAGCAATAGTATTCCATAACGTTCATATACCATAATTTACCCAACCATTCTCCAATTGATGGGCATCCATTCAACTTCCAGTTTCTAGCTACAACAAAAAGAGCTGCCACAAACATTTTGGCACATACAGGTCCCTTTCCGCTCTTTAGTATTTCTTTGGGATATAAGCCCAATAGCAGCAATGCTGGGTCAAAGGGTATGCACAGTTTGATAACTTTTTGGGCATAGTTCCAAATTGCTCTCCAGAATGGCTGGATTCTTTCACAACTCCACCAACAATGTATCAGTGTCCCAGTTTTCCCACATCCCTTCCAACATTCATCATTATTTGTTCCTGTCATCTTAGCCAATCTGACAGGTGTGTAGTGGTATTTCAGAGTTGTCTTAATTTGCATTTCTCTGATCAGTAGTGATTTGGAACACTTTCATATGAGTGGATATAGTTTCAATTTCATCATCTGAGAATTGTCTGTTCATATCCTTTGACCATTTATCAATTGGAGAATGGTTTGATTTCTTATAAATTAGGGTCAGTTCTCTATATATTTTGGAAATGAGACCTTTGTCAGAACCTTTAACTTTAAAAATATTTTCCCAATTTGTTACTTCCCTTTTAATCTTGTTTGCATTAGTATAGTTTGTACAGAAACTTTTTAGTTTGATGTAATTAAAATCTTCTATTTTGTGATCAATAATGATCTCTAGTTCTCCTCTGGTCATAAATTCCTTCCTCCTCCACAAGTCTGAGAGGTAGACTATTTTCTGTTTCTCTAATCTATTTATTATCTCATTCTTTATGCCTAAATGATGGACCCATTTTGATCTTATCTTGGTATATGGTGTTAAGTGTGGATCATATCTAATTTCTGCCATACTAATTTCCAGTTTTCCCAACAGTTTCTTCCAAATAATGAATTTTTATCCCTAATGTTGGTATCTTTGGGTTTGTCAAAGATTAGGTTGCTATATATGTACCCTTTTTTGTCCTTTGTATCTAATCTGTTCCACTGATCGACTGGTCTATTTCTTAGCCAATACCAAATGGTTTTGGTGATTGCTGCTATATAATATAGCTTTAAATCAGGTACACTTAGACCACCTTCCTCTGACTTTTTTTTCATTAGTTCCCTTGCAATTTTTGACCTTTTATTCTTCCACATGAATTTTGTTGTTATTTTTTCTAGGTCATTAAAATAGTTTCTTGGGAGTCTGATTGGTATAACACTAAATAAATAGATTAGTTTGGGGAGTATTGTCATCTTTATTATATTCGCTCAGCCTAAAGGAATTTTGGGAAAAAATAAATGCTGATTATTAATAGAATGGGACATATTACTGATGGTGATATAAAATTTTAAAGTTCTATGAAAGACATTATCAAAGAAATATTTGACTATAAAATGAACAAGAACAAGGAATGAAATATGAACAGTCTTAGGTTTAAAATTGTATTCATATAATTTTTAAAGACTTTAAAATGCAAACCAAATGTTGAGTAGATTCTCTCTGTGAGATTAACTTGGATGACTTGGATAACAATTTGAAAAATACTGAAGTAAAGGATAAATCATCCGATTAGCCTTTATTAAGGATCCACACAATATACTGTGCTAGGCCCTGGTGATGCAAACACCAAAAAATAAAACACTCCCAACTCTCAAGGAGGTTAGATTCT
The DNA here is from genome assembly GCF_048593235.1 of Sminthopsis crassicaudata. Classification (NCBI taxonomy): domain Eukaryota; kingdom Metazoa; phylum Chordata; class Mammalia; order Dasyuromorphia; family Dasyuridae; genus Sminthopsis; species Sminthopsis crassicaudata. Next base: position 584,073,219 of record NC_133619.1, on the reverse strand, counting down.
TTGACTAGGAAGAGAATCTACTAGGCACATGGGCAGGAAACAATTCATGAAAACAAAAAAGTTCTCTATTATTTAGTAGCAATTTGGCAGGCAAAAATAATTTATAAAAAAAAGGTATTAGTGCTTTTAATTCTTTATACATAAGTGCCCCCAAAGGAAGAATGCAATCATTCCATTTTATTCATTTCAATTCAATTCAAATTACTAAGTATTTATTATGTACATGTTAACATATCAGATACTGTATTCGATGTGGAGGACACAAAGATGAAAAAGTCCTTGCCTTCAAAGAGCTTCTGTTCTATGGGAAGAAACAACATAAAGGTCAATGCAAACAAACAAGCAAATATATATATATATAATAAAATAATGTCATATTTTTGTAGAACCATAGATTTAGATTAGAAGGGACCTCACTGATCATAAAGTTCAATCCATTCATTTTGTATACATAGAAAATGAGGTCTGGATAAATTGATTTCAGGTAAATTGATTTCACATGGAGAGGACTGAAGTGATGGAATATAAAATATCAACATCATCAAATCAGGTTGATTGCTTTCTTATACCAAGAAGTGGCTACCTACAACTACATAATATGCCATGATTACCTAATTACATTGGCCTAATCTCTCCTTAGTTCAAGGATTCCTTGGCAGAAAAGTCTCTGTCACCCTACTCAGACTGGGAACTTCCTCCATTTATAGGCAATTTATATTTTTACATAACAGGGAATACCTGAAGTAAGTTCATTAATGGCATATCTCCCTCAGCAAGTTAAGGGCTCCACAAGAGAATAACATCTCCCCTATCACACATAGATCTCCCTGAGTTTGGGATCATATCACCTCCAAAGGACCAGTGTATCGTTGAAAGCAGGGTCCATATTTCCTCTTTATTCTTTATTCCACTTCAGGAAGAAACAAGAACCACCAGTCTTCTATGTCTCTACACAGAAGTGATTGCAGTACCACTAATACTTACTAACCTATCCTAGTATGCTGATCTCCAACCATTCTGGTGCTATGACCTTCACATTGTTGGGCATCCCTGGTCTAGAGGCCCAGCATTTATGGCTCTCCATCCCCTTCTCAACCATGTTTATTGTCATCCTCATGGGCAATGGTAGCATTCTTTTTCTGGTAGCAACAGAGTCTTCCCTTCAAACACCCATGTACTTTCTTCTGACCCTGCTGATGGTGTCTGACTTGGTATCTACCTTGGCTGTGCTCCCCAAGCTCCTCTGCCTCTTCTGGTTTGGTGCCCATGACATTAGCATTAAAGGATGCTTTGTTCAGATGTTCTTCATCCATTGTACATCTGTAGTACGTTCTGCCCTCCTTGTGGCAATGGCCTTTGACCGTTATGTGGCAGTTTGTGAGCCACTCCGTTATAATACCATACTAAACTACACGATGGCAGGGCAATTAGCACTGACAGCCCTTGCAAAAGGAATGGTTCTTATCTTACCAATGCCATTACTACTCCAGAGGCTGACCTTCTGCAGGGCAGTCATTCCTCATACCTACTGTGACCACATGGCTATTGTGAAGATGGCTTGTAGTCATACAAAGCCCAATCGTATTTATGGATTGTTTGTAATCCTCCTGGTGATAGGTTTTGATCTCCTGCTTATTGGAGTCTCCTATATACTGATTCTACGTGCTGTGTTGCGCCTATCTTCCCGAGATGCCATTCTAAAGGCACTCAATACTTGCTCAGCCCACTTCTTTGTAATTCTCATTACTTATGTGCCTGCACTTTTCTCATCTATCACCCACCGCATGGGTCCTATTATCCCTCCTCATGCACATATCTTACTTGCTAATTTATACCTACTTATGCCCTCATTGTTCAACCCTATTATCTATGGAATTAAGATGAAGGAGATTCGGTACAAAATGGCAAAGTATCTATGTAGGAGAGATGCTCTGGCCATCAACCCAGGACACAAAGATGGGAATGAATAACCAAGTTGGGTCTTTGGTGGCATTTATCCTGATGCCTTTGCCATACTACAACTCTGGAAACAAATTTTAACAAATCACTCCTATACACATGTCTCCTTCACAAATGGAAACTATAAAAGCTTCTAACATATAATTTAAAAAATTATTCATTATTTGAATTGGTTTACTCTATATTCTGTTGTGTTTATACCATAGGATAAGCTTTAACCAGTCTCTCATTTAAATTGCAAATAGTACTACTAAGGATCACATAGCTAATAAGTGTCTAGATTTGACCAGATTTGAACTCAGGAAAATGAGTTCCTGATTCCAAATTCAGTGTTTTATCTACTATATCACGTAGCTACCCATGTATGACTTTAAAAATTACAACTGAAAGTATGAAAGATATCAAATAATATTAAACATAATGCAATATGAATAATAATTAATAAAAGGTGAAGAAAGATATGAAACCTAAATAATTTCACATTAAAGTATAGGTAATTCAATTATTATCATAGAAACAATAGATGATGTCATTAAAAGAAGTTATGAAAATGAGACAACACTGGTAACTATGTTACACAGAGAGTGGAGTATATGACTTGGAATTGAGAAGACCTGAGTTCAAATCCTACCTCAGACATTTATTAGCTATATGATCCTGAATATATTACTTTTAATATCACCATGCCCCAGTGTCCACATCTATAAAATAAAAATAATAATAGTGTCTATTTCATAGGATTGTTTGGAAGATAAAATGAATTTACATGTATTGTAACATATTGAAACATTGTAAAACCATTAGCCATCATTACCATCCTTATTATTAACATCTCAAAACTTTTTGTTACACAGTTACACAATAAAAGCATTAATATCTCAATATGATGTTAATCAATGCAGGAAAAGCTTTTGCCAAATATAACACAATGTCCTATCCAAAAAATGAATCATTTTAAATAAAAAATAGTATTTATCTAAAACAAGGTTGTAACATAATTTGTAATGGGTAAAAGAAGAGAAATATCTCCAATAAATTCAGAGGTAAAGCAACTACGTCTATTGTCATCATTATTATTTGAATAACTTTAAAAATTCTAACTATAACAATTACAGTAAAAGGAATTTCAGAAAATAAGCAAAGCCAAAGAGAAATATTTCTTCTTCTTCTTTTTTTTGCATGTAAGTAATCTAATTATTTGCTTAGAGAACCTTAACTATCTTAAAGGAGAAAGATGTAAAATAATTCACAAAATTTATTAGTTTTTTTTCCATAAATTGCTAACAGAATTCCTCAAGAAAGGAAAAAAAATCATTCAAAATAACTACAAAATTTATAAGACATTTGAGAGGCCAGCTACAAACATAAAGGAATTATATATTTTTAAAATTTGCTTGATTAGAATAGGGATTTTATTGGTCTAGAAAGATCACAAAGAATAACTTCCCTTTTAAAAGTAGACCAACATAATTTCTGCAAGGGACAAATGTCAAAGGATATAACAAGTTCTAAAAGGAGGAATTAAAAGTTTTAAAAAAAAATATGAAAAATTTTAGGATCACGAATGATATAATTAAAACTTAAACAATTCTGAGGTTTCATCACATACCCATCGGATTGTTGATTACAAAATAGGAAAATGACAATTGTTAGAGAGGCTATAAAAAGATAATGCACACCAATGCACTGTTTATGGAGCTGTGAAAAGATGCATGCAATATGGAAAGCATTTGAACTTATAAACACAAAATTTACAAATTCCAAAGGGGCTGAGGAAAAAAGAGAAGGACCCCTATATGTAAACATACATATTTATGGCAGTATTTTTTTTGTAACTTGAACTGGAAACAAAATGGGTCCCCATTGACTGAGGAGTGGTTGAACAAACTATAATGTAATTTTATTGTGTCATAGGAAATGCAAAAGGTAAGATTCATAGAAACCTAAAGGAAAACAAATTGGAAAAACAATGCAATGACCAGTTTTAATTCCAGGACACTGATGATAGAAAAATTTGCTCAAATTTTGTCAGAAAGACGAGAGATTTGAGGTTCATTCAATAATGTGAATTCAGTTTAGGCATTTATTACTTATTGTGTGTCAGTGCTGGGGAAAGAGGAATACACTTAGTATTCTCTCTCTCTCTCTTTCTCTCTCTCTCTCTCTCTCTCTCTCTCTCTCTCTCTCTCTCTCTCTCTCTCTCTTTCTCGTGTGTGCATGCATGTCTGTCTGTCTCCTTTATTTCTTGACCTTTCCTTGCTATTGGCTGTCCCTTTTCCTTCATATTGGAAGTGCAATCCCATTGATGGGCTTGATTTCACTTCTAATTTTAAAAAAGTCTTGATCTGCTTCATTTCAAACACAGACCACCAATCTTAGGCAGCCTAGTGACCCCTTCTCCATCCTAGGGCTCATCATCTTGGCACCAGATTTAGTGTGGTTATTAATTTTGGCTTAGTATTCTGTAGCTCAGAACTCCAAAGTTCAAGTTCCACCAGCCTCACAAGTTTTTCAGTATCAGATATAAAAATCACCATGATTTTCAAAGATCATTATTAGTGGTCCAGAAATCAAATAAAATCACAGAATCAATGTGGGAAAATTGGGACACTAATGCATTATTTGTGGAGTTATGAAATGATCTAAATATTCTTTTTTTTAAGTTTTTTTTATATTTTATTTTGTTTTTTATTAATTTTTATAATTATAACATTTTCTTCGACAGTACATATGCATAGGTAATTTTTTTTTACAAGATTATCCCTTGTATTCCCTTCTGTTCTGAGTTTTTCCCCTCCTTCCCTCCACCCCCTCCCCTAGATGGCAGGCATTCCCATACATATTACATATCTTATAGTATATATCCTAGGTACAATATATATGTGCAGAACCAAATTTTGTTGTTGTTGTTGTTGTTGTTGTTGCAAAGGAAGGATTGTATTCACAAGGTAAAAATAATCTGGGAAGAGAAACAAAACAAAACAAAACAAAACACAAACAAACAAACAAACAAACAAAAAAAAAAAACAATGCTCACAGTTTACACTCATTTCCCAGTGTTCCTTTTCTCGGTGTAGCTGATTCTGTCGATCATTGATCAATTGGAATTGGATTAGCTCTTCTCTATATTGAGGATATCCACTTCCATCAAAATACATCCTCATACAGTATCATTGTTAAAGTGTATAATGATCCCCTAGTTCTGCTTGTTTCACTCAGCATCAGTTGATGTAAGTCTCTCCAAGCCTCTCTATATTCCTCCTGTTGGTCATTTCTTACAGAACAATAATATTCCATAACATTCATATACCATAATTTACCGAACCTGATCTAAATATTCTTGAAAACAAATTGGAACTATGCTCCCAAAGCTATAAAATTGTATATGCTCTTTGATCTAGTAGTATCACTACTGGGTCTGTATTTCAAAGAGATAATAAAAAAGAGGGAAAGATCCACATGTATAAAAATGTTTATATCAGCCCTCTTTGTACTGACAAGGAATTGGAAGCTAAGTGGATGCCAAACAATGAGAGAATGGCTGAATAAGTTATGGTATATGAATGTAATGAATTATTCTTGTTTTATAAGAAATGATGAACAAACTGATTTCAGAAAAGCCTGTTGAGACTTATATGAACTGATGCTGAGTTAAGTGAGCAGAAACGGGAAAACAATGTACACAATAACAGCAAAATTAAGTGATGGTCTACTGTGATACATTTAGCCCTTCTCAAGAATGTAGTGATATAAGACAATTCTGATATATTTAGATGGAAAATGACATCTGAATCCAGAGAGAAAACTATGAAGCCTGAAGCATGGCATTTTCATTACTTTTTGTTTGTTTTTTCTTTCTCATGTTTTTTGTCTTTTGGTCTAACTTTTCTTGCACAATATGACAAATATAGAAGTATAAAATATATAAATAAGAAGGATTGAAGAATTTAAACTATGTCAAATTTTTCGCTGTCTTAGGGAAGGGGAAGGGAAGAAGGGAGGGTGAAAAAACTGGTAAATAAAATCTTACAGAAATAAATGTTGAAAATTATTTTACCTGTATTTGGGGGGAAATGCTATTGAGAAAAAAAAGTAACAGAATCAGAGAATTATGGTCCCCAGAGCAATGTGGCACAAAGTGTACCTGACAAAGACTTATTTTTATGATATCCCCAACTCCACAGCAACTACTTCCCAAGCAATTATTTAGAACTTTCAAAAAGTTTACTTTTTATTTTTTTCCCAGTCATTTTCTAATATCTCCATCCTCTATTCTATTTTTGTACATTGAAGAAACTTGGCAATCTCATACTTGAAGCTGTTTAAGCATCTTCTTTTCTTTCCCTTTCTCTCTCTCTCTCTCTCTCTCTCTCTCTCTCTCTCTCTCTCTTTCTTTCTTCCTTCTTTCCTTTCTTCCTTCTTTTCTTCCTTCCTTTCTTCTTTCCTTCCTTTCTTCTTTCCTTCCTTCCTTCCTTCCTTCCTTCCTTCCTCCTTCCTTCCTTCCTTCTTCCTTCCTTCCTTCCTTCCTTCCTCCTCCCTCCCTCCCTCCTCCCTCTCCTCTCTCTCTCTCTCTCTCTTCCTCTCTTCTCTTCTCATTTCTCTCTTTCTCTCTTACTTCTTTCTCTCTTTCTCTCTCTCTCATCTTTTCTCACTTCTCTTCTACTTTCTTTCTACATTCTTTCTCTTATCTTCTCTCTTTCTTATCTTTCTCTCTTTCTCTCTTTTCTCTTCTTTCTTATCTCTTCTTCTTTCTTTTCTTTCTTTCTTTCTTTCTTTCTTTCTTTCTTTCTTTCTTTCTTTCTTTCTTTCTTTCTTTCTTTCTTTTTTGCTGAGGCAATTGGGATTAAGTGACTTGCCCAAGGATACTGATCTAGGAAATGTTAAGTGTCTGAGGTCTGATTTGAACCCAATTCCTCCTAACTTCAGGGCTGTGCTCTATCCACTGCACCACCTAGCTGCCCCAAGCATCTTCTTTTCTTCAGACTAAATCATATCTAGCGTGTTCTCAAGGTTGCTTACCATCTTTTTTGTTCTTTATTTTTAAAGATTTTTATTTTCAAAACACATGTATAGATAGTTTTCAAAATTTTGAAATGTTCCAAATTTTTTTTTCTCCCTCCATTCCCCCCACCTTCACCCCTAGATGTCAAGTAATCCAAAATACATTATACATGTGCAATTCTTCTATACATATTTCCACAATTATCATGAGGCAAAATGAAAATTAGTTCAAAAACATGGGAGCCACCTGCCGGTGGTTTCTGGAGGTCTAACTCAGACTTGTAGAATGGATCTCTTCATGTGAGTGGATGATGATACAAGGAGACTGAGAGGCAGTTGCATTGTCTGACTTTTCTCCTTTTCCCTCTTGACTCCAATTTATTTCATTCCCAATCCACAAGGAATATTTGTGAAGGCTGCTATGCAACTCCTTAAAGTGATATGATTCATAGCTTTGGAGGCTCTTGGAGAATTGACCTGCCCTTCACCTAGGCATGATCCTTAACAAAAAAGGGAAAATATTAGAAAGAAAAGCAAGCAAACTAGCAAAACTAATATATTGTGATCCATAATCATTCCCCACAGTCCTCTCGGTGCAGAAGGCTCTTTCTATCATAAGACCATTGAAACTGGTCTGAGTCACCTTGCTATTGAAAAGAGCTGGGTCCATCAGAGCTCATCATCATATAATCTTCTCCTGGTACAATGGTACAATGTTTTCCTGGTTCTACTTACTTCATTAAGCACCAATTCATGTAAGTTTCTCGAGGCCTCTCTGAAAACATCTTGCTACTCATTTCTTATAGAACAATAATATTCCATAACATTTATATGGGTTATAAATAACTTATTTAACTTATTTAGCCATTCTCTAACTGATAGGCATCCACTCAGTTTCTAGTTCATTGCCACTACAAAAAGGGCTGCTACAAACATTTTTGCAAAAATGGATCCTTCTTCCTTTTTTATGATCTGTTTGTGATACAAGTCCAGTAGAGACACTGCTGATCAAAAGATATGCAAAGTTTGATAGGTGTTTAGGCATAGCTCTATATTGCCCTCCAAAATTGTTGGATCAGTTCACAACTCCACCAACAACATATTAGTATCCATCCCAGTTTTCCCATATCCCCTCTAACATTCATCATTAGCCAATTTAAGAGATGTTTAATGGTATCTCAGAGTTGCCTTAATTTGCATTTTTCTGATTAATAATGAAAATGTTTTAATTTCTTCATCTAAAAATTGTCTGTTCATATCCTTTCACCGTTTATCAACTGAAGAATGAGTTATATTTTTATACATTTGAATCAAGTTTTTGTATGTTTTAGAAATGAAGCCACTGTCAGAACCTTGGATGTATTTTTTTCCTAGTTTACTGGGAAATTTTGTACACATTGGTTTTGTTTGCACAAAATATTTTAATTTATTATAATAAAAATTATCTATTTTGTATTCCATAATATACTAGTTTTCTTTGGCCACAAATTCCTTTCTTCTCCACAGATCTGAGAAGTAGACTATCCTTTGGTATTTTAATTTGCTTCTAGCTTCACTCTTTTTTATTGGTTTTTTATTAAATATATTTATTTTCAAAATATATGCATAATTTCTTTCTTTCTTTTTTGGTTTGTTTATTTTTAATATACATTGTTTTATGAATTATCTTGAGACAGAAAAATCAGAGCAAATGAGAAAAATCATGGACGAGAGTAAAAAAAAAACAACAAAAAAAACCAGAAAAAAGCAATGAACATAGCATGTGTCAACTTACATTCGGTCTCCCTTGTTCTTTCTCTGGTTACAGATGGCATTTTATGTCCAAAGTCTATATGGCTTCCTTTAAATCACTGAATTATTGAGAAGAACCAAGCCTTTCATAGTTAATCATCACATATTCTTGCTGTTATTATACACAGCATATTTATGGTTCTGTTTGTGTTGTCCAGCATCAATTCACAGAAATTGTTCCCAACTTTTCTTTTTTTGTTTTTTTTTTTTATTATATATATATATATATATATTTTATAATATTATCCCTTGTATTCATTTTTCCAAATTACCCCCCCTCCCTTTATTCCCTCCCCCCGACGACAGGCAATACCATACATTTTACATGTGTTACAATATAGTCTAGGTACAATACATGTGTGCGAATATCATTTTCTTGTTGCACAATAAACATTAGAATCCGAAGGTACATGCAACCTGGGCAGACAGATATTAGTGCTAACAATTTTCATTCCCCTCCCAGTGTTTCTTCTCTGGGTGCAGCTACCTCTGTCCATCATTGATCAACTGGAAGTGAGTTGGATCTTCTTTATGTTGAAGATTTCCACTTCCATCAGAATACATCCCCATACAGTATTGTTGTTGAAGTGTACAGTGATCTTCTGGTTCTGCTCATTTCACTCAGCATCAGTTGATTTAAGTCTCTCCAGGCCTCTCTATATTCCTCCTGCTGGTCATTTCTTACCGAGCAATAATATTCCATAACCTTCATATACCACAATTTACCCAACCATTCTCCAACTGATGGACATCCATTCATCTTCCAGTTTCTAGCTACAACAAAAAGAGCTGCCACAAACATTTTGGCACATATATGTCTCTTTCCGCTCTTTAGTATTTCTTTGGGATATAATCCCAGTAGTAGCGCTGCTGGGTCAAAGGGTATGCACAGTTTGATAACTTTTTGGGCATAATTCCAGATTGCTCTCCAGAATGGCTGGATTCTTTCACAACTCCACCAGCAATGTATTAGTGTCCCAATTTCCCCACATCCCCTCCAACATTTGTCATTATTTGTTCCTGTCATCTTAGCCAATCTGACAGGTGTGTAGTGGTATCTCAGAGTGGTCTTAATTTGCATTTCTCTGATCAGTAGTGATTTGGAACACTCTTTCATGTGAGTGGATATAGTTTCAATTTCTTCCTCTGAGAATTGTCTGTTCATATCCTTTGACCATTTATCAATTGGAGAATGGTTCGGATTCTTATAAATTATGGTCAGTTCTCTATATATTTTGGAAATGAGACCTTTGTCAGAACCTTTGTTTTTAAAAATATTTTCCCAATTTGTTACTTCCCTTTTAATCTTGTTTGCATTAGTATAGTTTGTACAGAAACTTTTTAGTTTGATGTAATCAAAATCTTATATTTTGTGATCAATAATGCTCTCTAGTTCTCCTCTGGTCATAAATTCCTTCCTCCTCCACAAGTCTGAGAGGTAGATTATCCTCTGTTCCTCTAATCTATTTATTATCTCCCTCTTTATGCCTAAATCATGGACCCATTTTGATCTTATCTTGGTATATGGTGTTAAGTGTGGATCCATATCTAATTTCTGCCATACTAATTTCCAGTTTTCCCAACAGTTTTTTCCGAATAATGAATTTTTATCCCTAATGTTGGAATCTTTGGGTTTGTCAAAGATTAGATTGCTATAGATGTACCCTTTTTTGTCCTTTGTATCTAATCTGTTCCACTGATCGACTGGTCTATTTCGTAGCCAATACCAAATGGTTTTGGTGACTGCTGCTATATAGTATAGCTTTAGATCAGGTACACTTAGACCACCTTCCTCTGTGTTTTTTTTCATTAGTTCCCTTGCAATTCTTGACCTTTTATTCTTCCATATGAATTTTGTTGTTATTTTTTCTAGGTCATTAAAATAGTTTCTTGGAGTCTGATTGGTATAGCACTAAATAAATAGATTAGTTTGGGGAGTATTGTCATCTTTATTATATTCGCTCGGCCTATCCAAGAGCACTGAATGTCTTTCCAATTATTTAAATCTGATTTTATTTTTGTGGCAAGTGTTTTGTAATTTTTCTCATATAATTCCTGACTTTTCTTTGGTAGATGGATTCCCAAATATTTTATACTCTCAACATTTGTTTGGAATGGAATTTCTCTTTGTATCTCTTGCTGTTGCATTTTGTTAGTGATATATAAAAATGCCGAGGATTTATGTGGATTTATTTTGTATCCTGCCACTTTGCTGAAATTTTGAATTATTTCTAGTAGCTTTTTAGCAGAGTCTTTGGGGTTCTCTAAGTATACCATCATGTCATCTGCAAAAAGTGATAGTTTAATTTCCTCATTTCCTACTCTAATTCCTTGAATCTCTTTCTCGGCTCTTATTGCCGAGGCTAGTGTTTCTAGTACTATATTGAATAGTAATGGTGATAGTGGGCAACCTTGTTTCACTCCTGATCTTACTGGGAAAGGTTGCAGTTTATTTCTATTGCATATTATGCTTACTGACGGTCTTAAATATATACTCCTGATTATTCTAAGGAATAATCCATTTATTCCTATACTCTCAAGAGTTTTTAGTAGGAATGGATGTTGGATTTTGTCAAATGCTTTTTCTGCATCTATTGAGATGATCATATGGTTCTTATTAATTTGATTATTAATATGGTCAATTATATTAATAGTTTTCCTAATATTAAACCAGCCCTGCATTCCTGGAATAAATCCTACTTGATCATAGTGTATTATCTTGGAGATGATTTTCTGAAGTCTTTTTGCTAATATCTTATTTAAGATTTTAGCATCAATATTCATTAAGGAGATTGGTCTATAATTTTCTTTCTCAGTTTTCGATCTACCAGGTTTAGGTATCAGTACCATGTCTGTGTCATAAAAGGAGTTTGGTAGGACTCCTTCATCCCCTATTTTTTCAAATAATTTATATAACATTGGGGCTAATTGTTCTTTAAATGTTTGGTAGAATTCACATGTGAATCCATCTGGCCCTGGGGATTTTTTCCTGGGGAGTTGATTAATAGCTTGTTCTATTTCTTTTTCTGAAATGGGACTATTTAAGCAATTTATCTCCTCCTCTGTTAATCTAGGGAGCCTATATTTTTGGAGAAAGTCATCCATTTCACTTAAGTTATCAAATTTATTGGCATAAAGTTGGGCAAAGTAACTCCTTATTATTTCTCTAATTTCCTCTTCATTGGTGGAAAGATCCCCCTTTTCATTTGTAAGACTATCAATTTGATTTTCCTCTTTCTTTTTTTTGATCAAATTTACCAAAGGTTTATCTATTTTATTGGCTTTTTCATAAAACCAACTCTTGGTTTTATTTATTAATTCAATAGTTTTTTTACTTTCAATTTTATTGATTTCTCCTTTTAATTTTTGTATTTCGAGTTTAATTTTTGGTTGGGGGTTTATAATTTGGTCTTTTTCTAGCCTTTTAAGTTGTAAGCCCAATTCGTTAATCTTCTCTTTCTCAATTTTCTTCAAATAAGCCTCTAAAGATATAAAATTTCCCCTTATTACTGCTTTAGCTGCATCCCAAAGATTTTGATATGATGTCTCATCATTATCATTATCTTGGGTGAAATTGTTAATTGTTTCTATAATTTGCTCTTTCACCCAGTCATTATTTAAGATGAGATTATTCAGTTTCCAATTACTTTTTGGTCTATTTACCCCTAACTTTTTACTGAATGTAGCTTTTATTGCATTGTGATCTGAGAAGAAGGCATTTATTATTTCTGCCTTCCTACATTTAATTTTGAGATCTTTATGTCCTAATATATGGTCAATTTTTGTATAGGATCCATGAACTGCTGAGAAAAAAGTATATTCCTTCCTATTGCCATTCAGTTTTCTCCAAAGGTCTATCATACCTAGTTTTTCTAATGTTCTATTTACTTTTTTAATTTCTTTCTTGTTTGTTTTGTGGTTTGATTTGTCTAAATCTGAGAGTGCAAGGTTGAGATCTCCCACTATTATAGTTTTACTGTCTATTTCTTCTTGCAGTTCTCTTAACTTTTCCTTTAGAAAGTTAGATGCTATACCACTTGGTGCATATATGTTTAGTATTGATATGGCTTCATTATTTATGCTACCTTTCAGCAGGATATAGTTTCCTTCCTTATCTTTTTTAACGAGATCTACTTCTGCTTTTGCTTGATCTGAGATAAGGATAGCTACCCCTGCTTTTTTGGCTTTACCTGAAGCATAATAGGCTCTGTTCCAACCTTTTCCCTTTACTCTGTATGTATCTCCCTGCTTTAAGTGTGTTTCCTGTAGGCAACATATTGTAGGGTTCTGCTTTTTGATCCAATCTGCTATCCGTCTCCGTTTGATGGGATCGTTCATCCCATTTACATTTACAGTTAAAATTACTAATTCTGTGTTTCCTGCCATCGTATTATCCCCAGATTATACTTTTTTCCCTTGACCCCCCTGATCCCCCTCCCCGATATTTGATTTACAGACCCCCCTTGTGACGCGCAACCCTCCCTCTTTTTTTTTTTTTTTTTTTTTTTTTTTTTAGGATCCCTCCCCCCTCCCTCCAAGTCCCTTCACTTATTCTCCTTTTCCTTTCCCCTTTTCCTCTCCCCCCTTTTAATGAGGTGAGAGAAAATTCTCTGAAAAACACATATGTTAATTATTTACTCTTTGAGCCTCTTCTGATGAGAGTAAGATTCACACAATGATTCTCCCCCTCACTAAGTTCCCTCAGATATGGTGTATTTTCTATGTCTCTTCCTGGGATGTAGTTTCCCTCTTTTTATCACTCCTTCCCCTTTTTCTGAACCGACCTCCTTCCCTTTACCACACCCCCCTTTTTTTCTTTTATATCAGTAAAATCAAATTATCCTTGAGTATTTTTTATATACCCACAACAGAGTTACAGTTCTCAAGGGTTCTGTTTACCTTTTTCTGTTTCTCTTCAGTCTTGTGGATGTAGATCAAATTTTTTGTTTAAGTCTGGTTTTTTTCTTAGAAACATATAGAATTCCTCTGTTTCATTGAATGACCATCTTCTTCCATGGAAAAAGATGCTAAACTTAGCTGGGTAGTTCATTCTTGGTTGCAGTCCTTGATCTTTTGCCTTTCGGAATATCAGGTTCCAGGCCCTTCTATCTTTTAATGTGGAGGCAGCCAGATCTTGGGTGACCCTTATTGTGGCACCTTGGTATTTAAATTGTTTTTTTCTAGCTGCTTGCAGGATTTTCTCCTTTGTGTGGTAATTCTGCAGCTTAGCCACAATATTCCGTGGTGTTCTTTTTTTAGGGTCTATTTCAGAAGGAGTTCGATGAATTCTTTCCACATCTACTTTCCCTTCTGTTTCTATTATCTCTGGGCAGTTCTCTTTGATAATTTCCTGTAAAATAGAATCTAGGCTCTTTTTTTGGTCATAGTTTTCTGGAAGTCCAATAATCCGCAGATTATCTCTCCTAGATCTATTTTCCAGGTCTATAGATTTTCCCAGTAAGTATTTGACGTTGTTCTCCAGCTTCTCATTTTTTTTGTTTTGTTTGACTGATTCTTGGGTTCTCTGTGAATCATTCATTTCTATTTGTTCCATCCTGACTTTTAAGGAGTTATTTTCTTCTTTCACAGTTTTTAGTTCTTTTTGTAAATGCCCAATTTCATTTTTAAATGAATTATTTTGCTCTATTGAGTTTTTTTCCATTTCCCTAATTTTTTTTTTTGAGAATTATTTTCTTTTTCCAATTCAGAAATTCTATTTTCTTGAGACTTTTTTATCTTTTCCAATTCAGAAATCCTACTTTCCTGTGTTTTTTTAACCTTTTCTAATTCACTAATTTTGTTTCCCTGCATGTCCTGTGAATTCTTTATTTTTTCCAACTCCAATTTCAGGACGTTGTTATTCTCTATCATAACTTCCCTTTCTTTTCCCCATTTTTCTTCGATCTCCCTCAATTTTTTAAGAGCTTCTTCTAGGAGAGAGTTATGTGATGGGGGGCAGGAATCGTTCCCCTTTAGGTTGTTGTCTATTGATTCTCTGCTGTCAACTTCCTCGGGGTTGGATACCCGCTCTTTCTCTGTATAGAAGGAATCTATTGTTTTTCTAGCTTTTTTGCTCATACTTAAAAAAATCTTTTGGGGTCTGTCTCTGGGGTAGGAAATTATTTACTTCTTTACCAGCTTCCTCCCAGACCGGATGGATGCAGCGGCTCCTGAGCCCGAGCTAAGAGAGAGCTCTGGGAGAGAGTTCCCCACCCTCTCCCTGGGAGTGCCTCAGAGGTGATTAGCACTGCTGTGCCCGAGGGCGTAGAATAGTGAAGACAGCATGAAGCTCAGCCTATGTGTCCGGGTGGGGAGTGGATGTCTGCAGCAGGTGACGTGAGAAGCCCCTGCGCTCAAACTGGAAGTGTCTGCCAGAAACCGCGGTCCCTAGTTCAAAGGTTCCGCTTCTCTGGGACTTCCTGGAGCTGAGTTCCACTCCCTCCAGCTAAGCTAGGCAGTGTGTGTTGCCTTGGGCCGTATCCACCCACTTGTCAGTCTCTTAACTATTCTCAGGAGGTAGCTGAGGCCACACCCCCTGGTGCAGAGTCTACTGAGTCACCCCCAGGGTCCGGGGAAAATCTAATCTGAGTTTTAAAATATTTTGGCTTTCTCTTCTGAACTGCTAAATAATTAGCAGAGAAGAGCTAACAGCCTGTGCCAGATTCCTTTAACTCAGTGGCTTCTCTGATCCCAGAGCCCTTCCCAGCGCAATGGGCGCAGTGTGCCCCTACCCCACCGTCTGTGCTGGTCTTTCTTATTCCTCCCCTGAGAACTGACCTTTCCTGTTGAAACTCCAGATTCTCTTCAGCTGGTAAGTCGTGCTTCCAGTCCTTGTGGTATCTATCAGTCCTGAGCTAATTTTGAGACTTAATTTATCTAATTGGTTGTGAGGGAGTGAGGACGTTCACTGAGTCGTGTGTTTCTTCTCCGCCATCTTGTTCCCAACTTTTCTATAATCAGTTTGTTCATCATTTTTATAGAACAATAATATTCCATTACCTTAATATACCACAATATTCCCCAATTTATGTGAATCTACTCCTTTTCCAATTCTTTGCTACCACAAAAAGAGCTGCTACAAACATTTTTGCACATGTGGGTCCTTTTTCATCCTTTATGATTTTCTTGGGATACAGACCCAATAATGGAGATGCTGGGTCAAAGGGTATGCAGAATTTTATAGCCTTTTGGGCATAGTTCCAGATTACTCTCCAGAATGGATGGATCATTTCTCAATAATTGATTGATTATTTCACATTTCACATTTCAAAATGACTGATAGAAGATAACATAGTGAGCGAAGTAGGTTTAAAAAAAATCACTAGTAAGAGAAGGGGGAGTATGATAGAAGATAAGGTAGTGGGTGGGGTAGTTAAAAATATGACTAAAGACAGGATAGAAAGAAAGAACAAAAGTATATACAGGGGAGAAATTTGGATGGAAGGAAATACAGAGCTGGTAATCATAATTGTTAATGTGAATGTAATGAACTCTTGTATAAAACATAAACAAGAAGCAGAGTGGATTAAAAACAGAATCCTACAATATGTGGTTTACAAGAAACTCATTTGACACAGAAAGCTACAGAGAAAGTAAAGGTAAAAGGCTGGAATAGAATTTATTGTGCTTCAGCTGAAGCAAAAAAAGCAGGGATAGTAATTCTGATCTTAAATAAAGCAAAAGTAAAAAATAGATCTTATTAAAAATGATGAGGGAAAATACAACTTGATAAAAGATACCATAAATTATGAAGTAGTCATAATACTAAATGTATATGCATCAAGTGCTTAGTGCGGGCAAATTCCTAGAGAAGGTTTTAAGCCAGCTACAGGAAGAAATAGACAACAAAACTATTATAGTAGGGGTTCTCAACCTTCTCCTCTAAGAATCAGACAAATCTAACCACAAAATAAACGAGAAAGAAACTAGGAAGGTTAATAGGATCCTAGAAAACCTAGATAAGATAGACATTTGGAGCAAACTGAATAAAGGCAGAAAGGAATTCACCTTTTCCTTTGCAGTACATGGCACCTTAACAAAAAGTGACAATGTATTAGGGAATAAAAGCCTCAGAATCAAATGAAAAAAGACAGAAATAATAAATGCTTCCTTTTCATACCATAATTCAATAAAAATAATCTTCAATAAAGGATCAAAGAAAGTTAGACTAAAAACCAACTGGAAATGAAATAATGTAATGACAGTCAAACAGCACATTATACTTAATGAATATTGATGTAAAATTTTTAAATAAAATATTAGCAGAGAATATAGCAACTTGTCAGCAGGATGATACACTAAGACCAAGTTGGATTTATACTAGGAATGCAGGGCTGGTCCAGAAAAACTATTACCATAATTGATTATATCAATAATAAATCAACAGAAATCATATGAGATAATCTCAATAGATGCAGAAAAACCTTTCCACAAAATACAGCATTCATTACTTATTAAAAATACAAAAAAGTATAGGGATAAAGGGAGTTTTCCTTTAAATAACAAGCAGTATCTATCTAAAATCCACCAGAAGTATTATTTGTAACTGAGAGAAACTGAATGCATTCCTCATAAAATCAGAGGTGAAACAAAGATGTCCATTATCACCACTATTATTCAACATTGTATAAAATGTTCTTTTTTGCAATAAGAAAACAAAATTAAAGAATTAGAACAGGCAATGAGGAAATAAAACTATCACTCTTTGCAGATGATATGACATAGGGAATCCTAAAAAGTCATCCAAAAATCTACTGAAAACAATTCACAGCTTTAGCAAAATAAACCTATACAAATCATTAGTATTTTTACATATTACTGAACAAGCTCTTCAATAAGAGATAGAATGAGAAATTCCATTTAAAATTACTTTAGATATAATAAAATATTTGGAGGTCTACCTGCTAAGGCAAATCCAAGAACACAATTACAAAATACTTAAAGTCTGAGCTAAATAATTGCTCATGTACAGGCCAAGTTAATATAATAAAAATGGCAATTCTGCCTAAATGGCCTACTTATTCACTGCCATATCAATCAAATTGTCAAAGTATTTTAATACAACTAGAAAAAAAAACAAAATTCATTTGGAAGAAGAAAAGGTCAAGAATATTAAGGTTATACATCACCAACAAAATCCAACAGCAAGAGATAAAAAAGAGAAATTCCATTCAAAATAACTGTCAATAGTATAAAATATTTGGGAATCTATCTACAAAAGGAAAGTCAGGAATTATATGAGCAAAATTACAAAACACTTGCCACAAAAAAATAAAGTCAGATTTAAATAATTGGAAAGACATTAAGTGCTCTTGGATAGGGTTATTGTTCTGTAAGAAATGACAGCAGGATGAATACAGAGGCTTGGAGAGACTTACATCAACTGATGCTGAGTGAAATGAGCAGAAGTACAGGATCATTATACACTTCAACAATGATACTGTATGAGGATGTATTCTGATAGAAGTGGATATCTTCAACAAAGAGAAGATCTAATTCAGTTCCAATTGATCAATGATGGACAGAATCAGCTACACCCAGAGAAGGAACACTGGGAAATAAGTGTAAACTGTTTGCATTTTTGTTTTTCCTCCCAGGTTATTTTTACCTTCTGAATCCAATTCTTCCTGTTCAACAAGAAATTCGGTTCTGCACACATATATTGTATCTAGGATATACTATAACACATTTAACATGTATGGGACTGCCTGCCATCTAGGGATGGGGGTGGAGGGAAGGAGGAGAAAATTCAGAATAGAAGTGAGTGCAAGGGATACTGTTGTAAAAAATTACCCATGCATATGTACTGTCAAAAAATTATAATTATAAAATGAATAAAAAAGTAAAGTAAAAATATTAAGGGAATTAATAGGAAAAATACAAAAGATTATGGTTTAGCAGTACCAAACCTAAAACTATATTATAAAGCATCAGTAATCAAAACCATTTGGTTCTGACTAAAAAAATAAAGTGATATTTCAGGGGAATAGATTAGATCGACATGACATAATAATCAAGACCTATAGCAATCTAGTATTTGAGAATTCCCCAAACTTTAACTTCTAGAATAAAAACTCACTATTTCACAAAAATTGGTAGGAAAACTGGAAAATAATACATCAGAAACTCAGCATAGATTTACCTCTCACACCCCATACCAAAATAAGGTCAAAATAGATACATGATTTGGGCAAAAAGTAGAATACCATTAAAAAAAAATTAGAGAACAAGGGGTGATTTACCTATCAGATTTTTGGAGAAGTGAGAAATTAATGACCAAAGAAGAATAAGAGAACATTATGAAAGGCACAATGGGTAACTTTAATTATATTAAATTAAAAAGTTTTTACACAAACAAACCCAACACAAACAAGATTAAAAGGAAAATACAAAAGCCAGGAAAAAAAAACAACAACAACAACAACAACAAACTTTACAGCCAGTTTTTTTTTTTTTTCTGATAAAGGTCTCATTTCTAAAACATATAAAGAACTGTATAAAATTCATAAGAATATAAATCATTTCCCAGTTGATAAATGGTGAAAGGATATGAACAGATAATTTCCAGATGATAATATTAAAGCCATTTATAGTCATATGAAGAAATGTTCTAAATCACCATTGATTAGAGAAATGTAAATTAAGACAACTCTGTGGTATCACTAAACACCTCTCATATTTTCTAAGATGACAGGAAAAGATAATGATGAATGTTGGAGGAAATGTGGGGGAATTGGGACACTAATACATTGTTAGTGGAATTGTGACTGATCCAATCATTCTGGAGAGCAATAGGGAGCTATGTGCAAAGGGCTATCAAACTTTACATATCCTTTGATCTACAGTGTCCTTACTGGGCCTGTATCACAAAGAGATTGTAAAAAGGACAAGGACCCACATTTACAAAAATGTTTGTAGCAGCTGTATTTGTAGTAGCAAAGAACTGGAAAATATGCAAATACCCATCAACTGGGGAATGGCTGAACAAGTTGTGGTATATGAAGGCAATGGAATATTAATGTTCTTTTAAAAATGATGAACAAACTAATTATAGGAAGGCCTAGGAATATTTACATGAACTGTTTTTGAGTCAAACAAACAGAACCAGTAATACATTGCACACAATAATAGCAAGAATGTGTGATAATACACTATGAAAGCCTTGGTTCTTCTCAGTAATTCAGTGCTCCAATGCCATCCCAAAGACTTTGGACAGGAAATAGTCATTGGCATTCAGAAAAAGAACTAAGGAGATTGAATGTGAATCAACATATATCATGTTCACTTCTTTTTCAATTTTTAAATCTCTCCTATGGCTTTTCCCTTTTGCTCTGATTTTTCTCTCCCAACATGATTCATAAATCAATGGGTATTGATTTATGATCAATACTAAAATAAATAAATAAATGAATGAATGAATGAATGAATAAAATTACTATACTAAAAAAGAAAGTAATTTGGGAATAGAGAAGGCGTTTCATCTTCAGAGGAGGATAATGAAGTAAGAAGAAAAAGTTTCTACCTTAAAAGGATCAAAAAGCCTTGAATGTGATATTCCAAAAAGGAAAGGAGCTTGGATTGCAGGCAAAATCAACTATCCAGCACAATTAAGGATTATTTTTCAAGAGAAAAGATGGACATTCAATGAAATAGGTGAATTTCATTTATTTTTGATGAAAAAGACCAGAGTTGAAAGAAAATGTGATCTACAAGTACAGAACTCAAGAAAAGCATACAGTGGTTAAAAGGAAAAAAAAATAACAATTTTAAAGATTACAAATTTTACATCCCTACATGGGGAAATGATGTGTTTAACTCTTGAGAACTGTATCTGTGTTAAGGATAAATATTTACAGAGTGTAGACATAATTTGTTTTTATTGTGATTATATATAAAAAAAACTAGGGGTGCAAAAGTATTGTACCAGAAGAAGAGGAAAGGGGAAGTAAAATGGGGTAAATTACATCATATAAAAAGGCAAAAAAAAATAACTATTACATTTGAGGAAACAAGGAAGGGGGATGAACATTGTATGAACTCATCAGATTTAGATCAAAGAGAGAATATCCAACATATTTAGTTGGACAGAGAAACTTGTCTCACCTTATGGGAAGTACCAGGGGAAAGGGGAAAGGAAAGGGAAAGGCTAGTAAAGAAAGGGAAAGAGATAAGAAAGGGGAAAGGCTGTAAAAGTGGAGGGCTGCTTGGGGGAGGTGGTGGTCATAAGCAAAACACCAAGGAGGAGGAAAAGAATAGAAGGAAAGAGAAAAACATAATTTGGGGAAAATAGGATAGTGGGAAATACAGAGTTAATAATTTTAACTGTGAATGTGAATGAGATGAAGTCTCCCATAAAACTGAAGCAGATAGCAGACTGTATTAAAAGCCAGAATCCTGCAATATGTTGTTTACAAGAAACACATTTAAAACAGAGTGATACAGAGAGTAAAGTTAAATGATTGGAACAGAATCTATAATGCTTCTGGTGAAGTAAAAAAAAAAAAAAGCAGAGGTAGCAATCTTGATCTCAGCAAAAGCAAAAACAGATCTAATTAAAAGATAAAGAAGGAAGCTATGTTTTGCTAAATGGTACCATAGATAATGAAGTAATTTCAATACTAAATATATATGCACCAAGTGGTTTAGCATCCAAATTTCTAGAGCAGATATTAAGAGAGTACAAGAAGAAATAGACAGCAAAACTATACTAGTGGAAAATCTCAACCTTGCTCTGTCAAAACTAGATAAATCAAACCACAAATTAAATAAAAAAAGAAGTTAAGGAGGTAAATAGAATTTCAAAAAAATTAAGTATGATAAACTTTTGGAGAAAACTGAATGAGGACAGAAAGGAATATACTTTTTTTTTCAGTGGTACATGGAACCAACACAAAAACTGACCATGGATAAGGGTATAAAAACCTCAAATCAAATGCTGAAAGGCAGAAATAGTAAATACATTTTTCCAGATCATGATGCAATAAAAATTACATGTTATAAAGGGCCATGGAAAAATAGACCAAAATTAATTGGAAATAACAATCTAATCCTAAAGAATGAGAGGGTGAAAAACAAATTATAAGCACAATTGATAATTTTATCAAAGAGAAGGACAATAATGAAAGAATACACCAAAATTTATGGGATATAGCCAAAATAATTCTTAGGGGAAGTTTTATATCTCTAGATGCTTACTTGCATATAATAGAGAAAGAGAAAATTAATAAATTGAGCATTCAATTAAAAAATATCCAAGCAAAAAAGATAAATTTATATCATATGTCAGCTATATTAATATTGTTTTAGACTGTATAATACAATTAGATACTATAACATTGGAATATTTCTTTGGCATAGGAAATAACAAGCTGGTGTATGGTTTTAGATATTTACAGATATGTACATGAACACACACATACACACACACACACACACACACACACACACACATATATATATATATATATATATATTATATCCATAAGCATATCTGTGCTTAATTATAGCTGGCTTGAGAGAAGTTGGAGAATGGAAAAGGAAAAAAAGAATAAAGTTAGAAGTGTACATAGAGGAAAAAAGAAAAAAAAGAAAACCTACAAGGAATCAAAGATGGACAGTTCTGAATGAAATTTATTCTTTTATTTTATATGTTTTCTTGAAAAGGAAATTTGTTGTTACATATTTTGAATCCTCTCATGTTCTGCTGTGCATGTAATATTTTTTCCTCTATTGTTTTATTTGTTTTAAATAAATAGATAAGTACATTTAAAAAGAACAAGTTGGTTTACCTCTAGCTAAGGTCAAAGGCTTAAGAGAGGTGTGTTTTAAAGGAAAATCAATCAAAAAATTGGAATGGGAAGGAATAGCAAATACTATTAAGGAATTGTTCAATTCACACCCTGTAAGGGGCTGGAACTTTGGAGAAGTATACTTGAAACAAGGTGTTAACTCAGTGGAATTGATGAGATGATTGTTCTCCATTTCATATATAATTAGTACTTAAAATGGTAATGTAATGGTTCTCTAGTTCAAACATATACTCAGTATACTATAATGATGTAATTGCAATAGAGTATTTAAACTGGGGACAGAGTCAAACTCAGGGGGAGACTGTTTGGAAATCACAAAATTCCCAACATAAGGTCCTACTGCCTTTTATTGAAATCTTCCAGTGAGAGGAGTTCAGTTTTGAGCAGTTAGACAATTTGAGATAAAGATAAAGTAACTGTGGGCAGAAGAGAGAGTTGTGTGGGTCATTAGGAATTGGGCTAAGAACAGTAGTAAAAGGTACTTGTCACATCTCAATTCATCCTCTGGCTCTCACTTACTTTAGGTTTCAGTGACAATCTCCCTGGAATATTTTAAAATTTATATTCAGAAAATGTAAAAAAGAAATCTTCACTTAGATTTAATCTTCATTTCCCATGGAACCATCTCTGCTCTCTCAAACTCACAAAATTTGACAATTCAATTTTAACAGTCATATGATTTATTAACATTAAGTGAATGAAAGAGTAAATGAATAAAGAAAGGATTTATTAAGGATTTTCTATGTGAAAATCACTGTTAAGGAGTTGGAATACAAATGGAAAAGCAAGACATTCCCTGCAATCAAAGATCTTTTGTAAGCTGGAGACAATGTATATAGAAAATTGCAGCTGCAAGTAAGATGTCAAGGTCCTATGGTCCACATGGAAAAGCAGAAAATAATGTATTTTCTTTAATGTTTTTTCAATAGATGATAAAACCATATCAGCCTCTGATATTTCACCATCTTATAGGGGCAACAAGATTGATGGTGAAAACCTTTCCTGAGGATTCACTACTTTGACTGGTGAAGAGGCAGGAATTTCAACTGGCTGTTGGAACATTAAGCACTTAGCATATAGTAGTTGCTTAATAAATGCTTATTTCCTTTCAGAAAGTGAGATTTTACAATGGACAAAATCCAGCACAAAAGTAGTGTTTCATAACTATTACACATGTACATAATAAAGATAAAAATATGAACTAGCTAAGTGGAAGGAAATGGACTTTCCTACTTCAATCAGATTTTGCTCCCTCTCAACTTTATTTTTGAGAAGTTGTTAGAAGAGGTCTGGACTTTGTCCACCTAAGAAGATTTAAGGTGTTTTGAGTTTTTATTTGTTTGTTTTTAGCAGTCACTGAAATGGATTTTAGAGGTGGCGCAGGATCATCATTGGGAATGACTCAAACCATAAAATGTTCAGTGGAACACATGAACAGACATTTTACATTTCACTACATTCCTTGTAGGTCCATGTTTTCTAGCAAGAGAGGTAAGAGAATTGGGCCCATCTTCTTGTTAGTTATCATTTTTGAAGAAATTTCCTCCTATTTCAAGCTGATGATGCTCTCCCTCAACAACATTATAGAATTAAAGGATATACCTGTATTATCTCAAAGGGACTGAATCTTTAAGAAATTTGCAGGATCAATCAGAAAGCATTTATTAAATGCCTACTGTGTGCCAGGCATTGCTCTAAGCACTAAACATACAAAAAGAGGCAAAAAAAGCCTTACTTTCAAAAGATTTACAGTCTAAAGATAAGGAAAAATAATCAAATATATACAAAGTAAACAATGATCAAGTCAGGCATAAAAATCAGTAGTGTCATTGTTACTGAAAGGAAACCACCTCTGGAACTTTCTAAAGGAAAGAAATTCTCTTTGATGCCCAGTTGTCACAGTCTGTTAGAATGGAAGTTCCTTCAGGGAGAGGACTGTATGATTTATATCTATTTTCCCAAAGTTTACAGAGTTCTTCACACATAGCAAATGCTTAATAAATATTTGCATTTTTCCATTCATTTGCATGAGTCCAGAATAGGAATGTTAGCAGAGATGTTGCAAAGGTAAAATCAACAGGCAATCAATATTGAAATGGTTTAAAAACTAAATCTAAAACTTCATACTCTAATCTCTTTTCTTTTATAGTATATTGATTGTTTTAATAGCATATTACCTAATCAAGTATAACTCTTCCTCTGTTATATATCAAATGTGAAATGCTGCATTCAAGACTTCTAGATAGCAGCTTCATCACCTAAGATCAGTCTTGAGAAACATTTTGTTTTTATTTAGTTATGAGCTCTTTCCACAGTTGCTTATCTCAAGGTTGCTTTTAATAACCTTCGTTGCTAGTTTTTCATGCTTGAAGAGAACCAATGATATCACAATGCTGGGATCAAGGTACAATGTATTCAATCATGGATCCAGCTTTTTTTTCTCTCTCTGAGATCAAGAAAATTCATCTTCATGAGTTCAAATCCAGCCTTGGATACTTATTAGCTGTGTTACCTTGTTTGCCTCAGTTCCTCACCTGAAAAATGGATGGGAAAAGGAAATGGCAAAGCATTTCAGTAGCTTTGCCAAAGAGACCCCAAATGGGGTCACAGAGAGGTCACACAAATGAAATGATTAATAACAACTATCATGATCCCAGTGATATGAATAGACTTCATCATAGGAGCACCAAGGAATTATTCAATTCACACCTTGTAGAGGGCTGGGACTTTGAGAAGTATACTTGAAACAAGGTGTTAACTAAGTGGAATTGATGAGATGATTGTTCTCTAAAGAAGATAGTAAAATATGGAATATGTAGATGGATCCAGAACCCAGAATTTTAGTGGGGAATAATGTGAGATAATGATAGGATGGAAAATAGTTCATAGAATCATAACATTCATACAATATAACTTATTCAGGCATTGTCCAAATGATGGGTATCCATTCAGTTTTCATTTCCTTGCTGCTACAAAAAGGATTGCAACAAGCATTTTTGATTTTCCCTTTTTTATAATCTAAAAAGATCAGGCCCAGTAGAGACACTGCTGGATCAAAGGTTATGCAGTTTGATAGTTTGATAGTCCTTTGAATATAGTTCCAAATTGGTTTCCATAATAGTTGGATCAATTCACATCTCCAGCAGCAATGTATTAGTGTCCAAGTTTTCCCACATCCTCTTCAATATTTATCGTTATCTTTTCTTGGCATCTTAGCCAATCTGAGATGTGTGAGTGATACCTCAGAGTTATCTTAATTTGTATTTCTCTAATCAATAATGATTTAGAGCATTTTTTCATATGACTAGAAATGGCTTTAATTTCTTCTTCTGAAGATTGGCTGTTTATATCCTTTTACTATTTATCAATTGGGGAATGGCTTGTAGTCATATGAATTTGAGTTAATTCTTTATATATCTTAGAAATGAGGCCTTTTTCAGAAATCTTGGATGTGAATTTTTCCCCCAGTTTCCTACTTTCCTTCTAATCTTGGCTACATTGGTTTTATTTGTACAAAACCTTTTTAATTTAATATATTCAAAATTATCAAATTTTCATTTCATAATATTCTCTAGTTCTTTTTTGGCCATAAATTCCTTCCTTCTTTATGAATCATGTTGGGACAAAAAATCAGGAAATAAAAGGGAAAACTATGAGAGAAAAAAAGAAGCATGTAAATCCTTCCACACCTTTCTAAAATCAGATTGTTCACCATTTTTTACAGAACAATAATATTCTATTACTTTCATAACCATAATTGATTCAACCATTCTCTAATTGATGGGCATCTACCAATCTTCTTATTTTATAGGGAAGCTGAGCCACCAAGGAGTTGATAATAGAGACCACAGAGAAGGAAGCTGCAAAGGTAATTATCTGACCTCAAACTCTCTGTCTCAAACCCACACTTTGTCAAGTTGTAGAAAATGAATATCACTCTCTAGGTAATAGGAAGCTATTGAAGAACTTTGAGAAAAAAAAAAAAGATACAATCCAATTTACACATAAGGACATGTATCTGGTAGCAATGCTGAAGGTGTTTTAATAATAATAACTAGAATTTATGTAGTACTTTTAACACTTGCTGAGTGCCACACAAAGTGCCACACATGTGTCACACTGTGGCACACAGAGTGCCACACATTTGAATCTCACAACAGTTCTGGGTGGTAGATGTTATTGTTTCCTCCAATTTAGAAAATAGAGCATGTTTAAGAGGAAATGTAATAACATTTTGGTTTGGGTATTGGTCAAACTAATAATGGGTCATTGAATTTATACATCAAAATTATTTGTAGGGTCAATACTCTATTCCATCTGCAAAATTCTATTATTTTTGAACTTTTAAAGAGTAAGGAGAGATAATAGTATAAGTTTAGGAGGTTGCAAGATGTGGGTGAGGATATATGGAGAGATAATCAGGGCAACTTTATTGAGGAGATTAGATGACTGTAGGTATCATCACCTTCATTTTATAGTCAGAGAAAGACACATTAAATAACTTAAATTAGCTCACAAAATTAAATGGTTTAGAAGTAGAAACTGAACCCAATTATCTTTTAAAAAATTTATTGATTCATTTTATTTTTTAAATTGCAGTAATTTCTTAATATTCATCCCAAACCACTGAACCATCCCTTGTGTCAAAGATAAAAAAGAAGAAAAGCTATTTGTGAAAATAACCATGTCTATCAGTATACATAATATTCCACATTCATAATATTTCATCACTCTCCAGAAAGAGAACTGTGTCTCATCATTTGCATTCCAGGTCCAAGCTTGGTCACTATTGCTAATTTTAGTTCATCCTATTTGTGTTATTTTGTTTATATTATTGAAGTCTTTGTGTTCTCATTCTTCTTTATCCTGGATCACTTCATTACATCTTGCCATGTTTCTCTGAATTTTTCACATTCATATGGTATAATTTATTCTACTATTTCTCCCTCTGATACGCACCTTTGGTTTTGAAGTATATGCCACCAAAAAAATGATGCTATGAGTTTGTTGGGATACATTTAGGATCTTTTTTTTTTAATTTCCTTTTTATTAAGTATATATCCAGTAGAGAATCACTGGGGGAAAAAAGATGAATGCTTTAGTAACTTTTTAAAAATGTTTGAATTGTTGGCCAAAATAATTGTAACAGTTCAGAGATGTCCTAACAAAATAAAAATGTGCCTGTCTTCCAGAGTCCTTCCTAAATTTCTTATTTCCATCTTTTATTATATTTTCAAATTTGATATGTATAAGATAAAACTTAAGAACTACTTTAATTTGAACTTAAATTATAATCTAGAGTATTCATATGATAACAGATTTTTCTTATGAAAAATATTTGTTGAATTCATTTATATTGACTCTATGCTCAACCTTCTGTCTATTATGCAACTTAGATATTAAGATATGATCTCTGGATTTGCTGATTTATTATTTTTCAATTTTTTTCTTTAAAAATATTCTTTGTTATAAGAGATGGCCCTCTGGGATAGAGAAGTGGAGGCATGACATGAATAATTCAGGTGATAAAATTAAGATGATGTAAAACTTCATTTTTAAAAAAAGAGATAATATCTCATCATTTTGAGTACTCCTACCTCTGAAATGGATTATACCTTTCCATTATTTTTCACACTGAATTAGTCTCCTTCAGGTTATTACATAAATCTTCCACTGAGATCCAGAGGCCCTCTTTCTTTCCTTTTTTTTTAATACCTGAGAGATATTGCTAAGGTTTTTGGGATGCCCACCTATTTGCTCTCACTCTTGATACATGACTAGTATATCTTACTTTTTTACTCATGAATGTCCTTGATAACATCTTAACATCATGTCTCTCAAATCAAAAATTTAATGCTCCATAGGGAATAAATTGATCTCCAAGTCTAATTCTCGAATAACAGGGGACAGATCATAGTACCTGGTGATTAATATATCAAAAGTTGTTACATCACATCATTCCCAAGTAGCTATATCTCTTTTTTTAATTAAAGCTTTTTATTTTCAAAATATATACATGGATAATTTTCAACATTTATCCTTACAAAATATTGTGTTCTAAATTTATCCCTCCTTTCTCTTTACCCCCTCTCCTAGATGGCAAGTAATACAATATATGTTAAACAAATACAATTCTTCTATACATATTTCCACAAATATCATGCTGCACAAGAAAAAAAAATGAGAAAGAAAACAAAATGAAAGCAAATAACGTAAAAAAGAGTAAAAATACTATGTTGTAATCCATACTCAGTCCCTACAGTCCTCTCTCTACGTGCAGATTCTAGATCATAAAATCATTGGAACTGGCCTGAATAATCTCATTGTTGAAGAGAGCTACACCCATCAGAATTGATCATCATATAATCTTTTCATTGCCATGTACAATGATCTCCTGGTTCTGCTCATTTCACTTAGCTTCAGTTTATGTAAGTCACTCCAGGCCTTTCTGAAATCATCCTGCAGTAGCCATATCTCAAAGGAAACTTCTTTTGCCTGGCATTCTTTTCCTGCTCTCCTTTCATGTTCTCCCAATCATCAGACTGGTTTTTGATCAGGGGCTATGGTGATGGGCTCCCTCTTCCAACAACAATATTTGGTTACTTTGTCCCGAAATTCCTTAGTCTTTAATCCATAAATGATGGGGTTGAGCATGGGAGGCACGAGAAAATAAAGGTTGCCAAGGATGATGTGAATATGGGGTGGGATACCCCGACCAAACCGATGTGCAAGGAAGGAAAAAAGTGGAGGTGTATAAGATGTGAGCATCACACAGATGTGTGTGGTGCAGGTGTTGACTGCCTTGTGGTGAGCTTCCTTGGAGGAAAGTCGCATCACTGCCCTGATGATAAACACATAGGATGAGGCAATGGCAGAGAGATCCAGACCAATGACCACTAAGGCGATCACGAGGCCATACATACGGTTGATAGTGGTGTCTGCACATACCTTTTTCACTACCGCCATATGTTCACAGTAGGTTGTGGGGATCACCTGGCTTGTACAAAATGGCATGTGTTGGAGGAGAACAGGCATGGGGAGGATAAAAATTATGGCTCTCACTAAACTGAACAACCCAATGAGACCTATGCGGCCATTGGAGAGGATGGTGGCGTAGCGGAGTGGCTCACAGATTGCCACATAACGATCAAAAGCCATGGTCATTAAAACTGCTGATTGCATGACTGAAATGGAATGGATGAAGAACAACTGGGTCAAACATCCCTCGAAGGTGATCTCTTTTTGATCGAACCAGAAAATGCATAGAGCTTTGGGAATGGTCGTAGTGGACATGCCCAGATCAGTGAGGGCCAGCATGCAAAGGAGCAGGAACATGGGCTTGTGCAGTGTGCGCTCTGTGGTGATAATGAAAAGGATAGTACAGTTACCCAGAACAGTGATAAAATACATAGAAGAAAATGGTATTGATATCCAAATATGGGTATCCTCTAATCCAGGAATGCCCTTTAGGATGAAGAAGGAAGGCCTCACATGGCTAAAGTTGAAGGCAGTCATGATAGGAGACTGGTTAGGTCACTGAAGTTAGGATGACAAAGAAAAAATATGTTTTTTTTTCCTACAAAAAATAATGACAAAAATCACAGTAAGAGGGGGAAAAGATACAGCATCCCTCTATGAAGTTCAAATGTCATCTTCTTCAGAAAGCCACAATCAGTAACATCCTTCCTTTTTAGATCTTACATAGCGTTTTTTTTATGCTTTTTTATCATGTTATTTTGAAAATTTTGCCAAATATTGTCATTTCTGCCTTCACAGCTCTTGCTCCTGATCCCTTGTCTCCATTCACAATGATACCACCTTAGTTAAGGCCCTCAACACTCCTCACCTAGATTATTGCAATAGGTACCTAATTGGCCTCCCTACTTCAAACTTCAATCCAATCTATCCTAAAACTTACTGAAAATAATTTTTCTTAAATGCAAATCTTACTATATTATCTTAACCCCAAAACTCAATCATCTGTACTGACTTTCTATTGCCTCTAGGATAAAAAAAAATTAGGTACTTTTAGCTTTTAAAGTTCTACACAACTTGACAATAATCTATTTGTTCCAGTCTCATTGAATATTGTTCTCCCTTGTACATCTTTGATAAGTCAATTATCTTTATTATGTTTCTCACCCATAGCATTATATCTCCTGTCTCCCTATCCATCTACTAATTATTTACACTTATTGCCTCCTTACCTTGAACTTTTATAGTCTCTCTCTTCCTTCAAGACACAGATTATGCATTATGTTTTGTATGAAATCCTTCTTGATCCTTCCAGATGCTAGTGTCTTCCATCCCAAACTATCTTATATTTAGATACTTTGTGTATGTTTGAGTTTATCCATCTCATATTTGTGCTGTATTTTTGTATATATTCTTGTCTCTCCCATCAGAATGAAACCTCTTTTTGAGCAGAAATTATTTCATTATTTTTCCTCTACATTTCCAGTGTTTAGCACAGTGTTTGACACCGAATAAGGGCTTAATCAAAACTTGATTTTTTTTAATGTTTATATATCATATCTCTCTCAGAGACTAGGACTAGATTTGTGATTTAATTGTTACAGGGAATTCCAGTTGAGGAAATTCCCTCTACAAAAATCGATTGGTACCGTTTTTTCAATTTATAGTCATAGATATTGGCTAAGAGTAATGAGATTATGTGATTGCCTAGGGTCACAATGATGGCATATGTCTTGGTGCCATTTCTCCATAATCTACACTATAATATCTATCATACTGCAGTAGGTAAGATGTGTAGCCAGAAAAACTTGAGATCAAATCTATTTTCAGATGCTTATTATTTGTGTGACATTAGGCAAGTTGCATAACCTCTCTCTGCCTCATTTTAGTCATTTGTAGAATGTGGATATGATAGCTTTAACAAATATAACCATTCTATCCACACCACCATCTTCCAGGATGGTCGTGAGCCCTAGATTAATGATTACATAATTCATTTCATCTCTACATCTAGGAAATATGTGATCCTCACCTAGGAAAGATGTGATCATCATCAAGAACCAAAGAAGGAAAAAACCCACACTGCCCAGCCAGAAAACAATAGTATAAATACAATGAGATTCTGCACAGGAAATTCTGTGGATTTGTTGATTCACCAGTCTACAATTCACATTCAGAGAAGATTTGATGTTCTTTAAGATTTACTGATTCTTTACTTTCACTCTCCAAAACCCACTCCACCCCCTAAACATGGACAAACTTAAGGAGGGGTTAAAAATGAATGAAATTGAATGAAAAAAAATATTTCTTAAGTGTTTCCTGTGTGCAAAACATTAGGGATACAATTATTTTTGTAGTATCATTTTATGTTCAGAAATAAAGCAAGCGCACATTTGGAGTTTGAGTCAAGAGAATGTCAGCATACTTTAATTACTTATGATATACAAAATCCATTGCTTATCCTTATAGTAATTACAATTTACTGGGGAATATGACACCTCTACAAGTTACTCTAATGTGCAATGTTCCTTGAACCACTTAATCAATGAACTTAGAAAGAATCCTTATTTAAACTATACTTACACAGGAATGCCCCCTATAACAGTTCAGATAGAAGTTATCTCTGCTTTACTTGAAGACTTCCAAGTAATGAAAAAATACCAGATATTGCTATAGATTATTCCACTTTTAGAAGGGTCAAATTCTTAGGAAGCTTTTTCCCTATACTGATTTGAAATCAGCCTCTCTTAACTTATAGCCACTGTTCCTTCTTCTTCTTTTGGGGCCATTAAAGTCTAATTTCTATTCCACATGAGAGCCATTCAAATACTATTATGAAACTATGCCCTCCCAGTCCCCAAATCTTCAATACTACAAATTAAACAATCTCAGCTCCTTTATTTAATCCTAATATCACATGGAGCTGATTCTGTGTATTAATGTCCTATTTAAAATGTGGTATTGAGAACTAAATACAGAATTTGAAACATGGTGTAATCAGAAAAGAAGGCAGACTTTTGTTTCCCTAGAGGTCCATGCTATTTTTAGATTTACTTTTTTTTTTTTTTAAACTTCCATGGCATACTATTTGTTCATCTTGGGCTTGCATCCTCTAAAAAGCATTGGGTTTTGCTTCAGAAGACCCAAGATTTAAATACCAGATCTGCTATTTATTGTTTACATGATTTTGGTCAATCGTTTAACTTCTCTGGGCTATAGTTTCCTTATCTATAAAACTGAGAGATTGAATTGGATGCCTAGATGATTCCTCATATTCTCTACTCATTTTTATATGAACTGATATTTAGTCACACATTTTTATTTATTTATTTTATTTTATTTTATTTATTTATGATTTATTTATTTATTTTTTGCTGAGGCAATTGGGGTTAAGTGACTTGTCCAGGGTCACACAAATAGGAAGTGTTAAGTGTTTGAGACCACATTTGAACTCAGGTCAAATTTCAGAGCTGGTGCTCTATCCACTGTGCCACCTAGCTGCCCTCTCAAGATATACTTTTGTAGTAATCTGGACCATTTAATATTATGTCAGAATATTTGAGTATCTTGATTTTGCCATCCAACATGTTCACTGTCTTCCTCAAGTACATACATCTAGTAACTTGATAAGCATGCTCTCTCTGCCTTCATTTAATTCATTGAGGAAAATGTTGACTGGTCCAAGGAAAATTATAGTTTTCTAGGGGATTCCACCAGATACTTTCCTCTATATTGAAATTGATCCAATAATGTCTAATTTTTAGGTCTAGTCATTTATCCCATCCAGAATCCATTAACTGTATTATTATCCCATAACTCTCCACCTTGTTTAATCAAAAAGTCTTAGGAGACTCCCAAATGTTTAAACTAAATCCAACTATAACTAAACTAAATCCAGCTATAACTGACTTCTGCATGATTTAAGTTTTTCAAGATACTTTATATATATGATGTATCATTCCACAATTATTACACTGATTTTACATATGAGAAAGCTGAGGCTCAGAGAGTTTAAAGTACTCAACGATATCTAGTTGCTCAACTTGTTTTGAATCAACTCTTTCTCACTCCAAATATAATATTCTATCCATAAAACCAAGCTATCTTCATAGATACACATGTTAAGCAGCAGTCTCTTCAGACTGATTTTGAAGAAAGGGATCACATATTGGAGCAGATCAAAGGGGAAAGATGAAGACAGTTGAGAACAGTGCTTAAAGGGAAAATAAGAAGGAAAAGTACCTCTGGAAGACACACAGGCACCCAGCTCAGAAAAGACTAGAAAGGGAAAAGTTAAGACAGAGCTTTAAACTGGAAGGAGCAAGATATGGATGGAAAGGAGGAGGTTCTACAAGTGGAAGTTCTCCAAAGTAATCTGAAAAAAGTAAATGTATAGGGATCAAGAAAAATGTGGCTGCCTAGGATTTGAAAGGAATTAATCATGCTGTGGATTTGGAAGGGAGGAAGGGTATTTTCTGAGCTCTCCCCTAGTGCTCTCTCTCCAAGCTACTGAGCAATGGTTTGAAGGAAATTTGAGTAGGAAATATTCAGGGAGAAAGGAAACTTTGGGGAGGAAATATTCAGGGAAGAGGAAACAGTATATGATGGGAAAAAAGCCTGAGTTATTCTAGATTAAGGGAACAAGATGCTGTAATTCAGAGAATAGACTAGGAGGAAGAATGCAGTATGAGTATCAGCTCCACATAACCAGCATGTAGAGGTACCAGTCCAAAAAATAAATAAATGAACTTCAGGGGTCACCTAAACAAAAGGCAATATAACTTGATCAAAGAAATGGCCAGCACTCTATGTTTGGGGTGGGAGCAGAGGACAGAAAAGATCTTGAAGAAGGGGAGGTTGAAGAGAGTACCAATTTCTGTCCTTCCCCCTCCCCCAGCACTTACTCTAAGGTGAGAGTGAGATGATGGTCATAGATGATGAGTTGGATTACAGAAAACCACGATGGGTTCCTGGGCATATGAGTGTATAGGTGTGCATCTGTGTCTCATTATGCATTTTCCTCAGTCTAAAATAGCACAAATACTCTACAAGGATTCACACACCTCACAAGCAGATACACCTAGACATCCAGTCAGATCAAGTAAATAATCTCAAGTATAAATCCCTGGGGAAGCCAAAATTAGCCCACTCTTTGGGGAGCCAGAACTAGGGGCTGAAAATAGTACCTGAAAGTCAGCCCAGAAAGGGCAAATGAATCCTTGAGGAATTTTCCATCCCAGATTTGTAGAACCATTCCCAGAAAAATTGCTAGTACTCTGATTTCTCCCCATGGATAGCAGAAAACAGAGAGCGACATGCACATGCCTTGGCATGTGAGGAAGGATCAAGTAGACATTGATATCTGTTCTTAATTTTTCCCTGCCTTCACGACCCAAAACTCAAGGTTGCCAACTGTGACACTGAAGAATCATGGAAGAGATATAGTTTAACCTGCACAGGATAGTACTCTGCTCTACAATATCTTAACAGGAAATTCTTTCTGCCTGAAACACAACCCAATAACTGAGCTCACTTATTGCCTATTAACACATTCTTGGGTAGTTTTTATTTATTAGTATTAAGTTCTTTACATTGGACCCAAATCTACCTTTGTTCTATCTCAGAAGGAAGATATTCTCTTGTTACTAAAGAACTCATCTATGTTTCCTCTTAAAAGGTAGAATCTATTTCTCTAGTTTCTTCAAGAAATTAATCTGGTACCAAAAGCAAACCAAACCAAACCAAAACAAAAAACTGGGATGAAATTAGCAGTATCATGATTTTTGGACACAGAGAGAGTCTGTGTCCAGCCCTTTTAGAGTATAAGGAAAAATGATAAAATTTTAATAAATTGCAGAAATAAGCAAGAAATCAATATCCAAAGGGGTTCTTTCTTTTCTAAATAGTTTTCCCCATTTGCCAATGGGTAGTCTGAAGATATGTCCTTTGCAGCAGTCTATAGAACTTTAGATCAGAAGAATTTATCACTTCTCCTTGGGATGACCTAGATGTTAGTGAGGGTAGAGGAATCCAGTATTTAAATGTTGAAGAGAAAAGATCTGAAATTAACAGTATAATTATGTGTGTGTGTATATATATATATATATATATATATATATATACATATATATATATATACATATATATATATATTTATATTTATATATATACATATATATATATGTATATATATATTTTTTGTAGAAAGAAATATTAATTCATTTAAATTAATAAAATGAGTATAGAATTTGTATTTAAAAACCCTAAGGAGCAAATATATCCTTTCATTCATTAAGAAAATTTGACATTTGAATTCATTAAGAAGATTTGACACTATAGAAATGTTGCTGCAGACACAATTTTAATGACAGAAATTCCTGGAGGCCCACAGCAGTCATGTTCATTCCCCTTTGAGACCAAGGGCCAAAAGGCAGCATTCCAAAATATATTGGCTTCAATTATTTTGGCTTCAAGTATATGACCTTTGTGACAAGAACTTTTTAAAATTTTCTCATATTTGTCATCAATTTTTTCCACTGAGGCAATTGTGGTTAAGACTTGGCCAGGGTTATACAGCTAGGAAGTATTAAGTGTCTGAGGCTGGATTTGAACTCAAGTTCTCCAGACTTCAGGGCTGGTGCTGTATCTACTGCACCATCTACCTGCCCCCTGTCACCCATTTTTTTTAAATGAGGTAATACATTTTAAAATGTTTTGTGAACCTAAAGTTATTTTAGCTACTATTTGGAAAGCTTTTGATGCTGCACAGTTTAAAAGTTAAAAGACAAGAGATTCCAATTAGCTTTTTGAATCCACAAACTGCCCAATTCTGAATATGGTAAGGGAATATGATTCAAAGTTAAAAAAAAATACTTCTCCCACAGGTTTTCTGTATTAGAGACTCTACTTCTTTCATGCTGTAATATAAAGAAAGAAAGATCATAGTTTTGAATACATGTGGCCTATGTTGATAGAGTTTCTATACTTCTGCTGGTTATCATTAGCTGAACTTCTTGTTAGCTAAGGTATTTACCCATATTTTGCTGTTTGCATCCATCTTAGTGCTTTTCAGAATATATCATTGAATTATTGTCCTTCTCATGTTGCTGAACAAAGCTGCACAAATTCACATAAATGTGAATGTACTAAATTTACTGCAAATTTATGACATCTAACTCAACTTGTCCATCACTGAAAAAAAATTTTTTACTCTGTTCATTATGAGATATCTGTTCTCCCTTTGCTCGGATTTCATCCCCTACTAATCTGTTCTTTTATATTTGTCTCTGATTAAGGATGACTCTACTACTTATTAAGGCCAGTCTCTCAATTCCATTCCATCTGGTCTTTTATAACACAGACTGCCCTTGTTATCATTTACTCTGGTCTCAAATATCTCCGCATCTATTGGTTTCTTCCTACTTTATTGACATAGAATCTTATCTTAAAAAAAAATCACTAGACCTTATCATCTTTACAAGTTTTTCTTCTTCATCCAAATTCCATGAAAAAGCCATTTACACTCTTCACATTTACTTCCTCTCCTTTCACTTTTCTAAATCCTATACATCTTGACTTTCAATATTATACCTCAACTAAAATAGTTCTCTCCAAAATTATTCATTAAAAAATCAAATGTCCTTTTCTCATACTTCCCCAAAAGCTGGAGTCTTTGGATTTGTCAAACACTAGATGATTAAAGTTATTGACCATTTTGTCCTGTGAACTTAACCTATTCCACTGATCAACTAATCTAATTTTTTTTTTTGCCAATACCAAATGGTTTTGGTGACTGATGCTTTATAATATAGTTTTAGATCTGGTATAGCTAAGCCACCCTCATTTGATTTTTTTTTTCATTAGTTCCCTTGAAAGTCTTGACATTTTATTCTTCCAGATGAATTTTTTTGTTATTTTTCTAGGTCATTAAAATAGGTTTTTGGGAGTCTGATTGGTATTGCACTAAATAAATAGATTACTTTATTATTTATTATATTCACTTGACCTATCCAAAAGCAGTTAATATTTTTCCAATTGGTTGGTTCTGACTTTATTTGTATGGAAAGTGTTTTGTAATTTTGTTCATATGATTCCTGACTTTCCCTTGACAGAGAGATTCCCAAATATTTTGTGCTATCAGCAGTTATTTTATTTTGTTTTTTTAATAGTTTGTATTTACCAGATATATGCATGGGTATTTTGCAACATTAACAATTGCCAAAACCTTTGTTCCAATTTTCCCCTCCTTTCCCCCCCTCCCAGATGGCAGATCGCCCAATACATGTTAAATATGTTAGAGTATAAATTAAATACAATATATGTATACATGACCAAACAGTTGTTTTGCTGTACAAAAAGAATCGGACTTTGAAATAGTGCACATTTAGCCTGTAAAGGAAATCCAAAATGCAGATGGACAAAAGTAAAGGAATTGGAAATTCTATGTAGTGGTTCATAATCATCTCCTAGAGTTCTTTTGTTGGGTGTAGCTGGTTCAGTTCATTATTGTTCTGTTGGAACTAATTTGGTTCATCTCTATCAGCAGTTATTTTAAATGGAATTTCTCTTTGTATTTCTAACTGTTGGATTTTGTTAGTGATATATAAGAATGCTGATGATTTATGTGGGTTTATTTTGTATCCTTTAACATTGCTAAAGTCGTGGATCATTTCTAATAGCTTTTTAGTAGACTCTCTAGGGTTCTCTAAATATACCATGATATCATCTGCAAAGAGTGATAATTCCGTTTCCTCATTACCTGCTCTAATTTCTTTAATCTCTTTCTCAACTCTTATTGCCGAAGTTAGCATTTCTAATACAATATTGAATAGTAATGGAATGGGCAACCTTGTTTCATTCCTGATCTTATTGGGAATGGTTCTAGTTTATCCCTATTGTATATGATGCTTACTGATGGTTTTAAATAGATGCTACTGACTATTTTAAGGAAAAGTCCATTTATTGCTATACTCTCATGTTTAATAGGATGTTGGATTTTATCAAATGCTTTTTCCATCTCTATTGAGATGATGATATGTTTTTTGTTAATTTGGTTATTGATGCAGTCAATTATGCTAATAGTTTTCCTAATATTGACCTATCCCTGCATTCTTAGTATAAAACCTACATTTTATTTAAGATTTTAGCATCAATATTCATTAGGATTGGTCTATAATTTTCTTCCTCTGTTTTCAACCTACCTAGTTTAGGTATCAGTACCATGTCTGTGTCATAAAAGGAATTTGGTATTCCCTATTTTTTCAAATAGTTTATATAACATTGAAGTTAATTGTTCTTTTGTTGTTTGGTATAATTTAAATGTTTGGTAGAATTCACATCTAAATCCATCTGGTCCTGGGGATTTTTTCTTAGGGAGTTGGTTAATAGCTTGTTCTATTTCTTTTTCTGAGATGGGACTATTTAAGCAATTTACTTCCACCTCTGTTAATTTGGACAGCCTATATTTTTGAAGTTAGCCCTCCATTTCACTTAGTTTATCAAATTTATTGGAATAAATTTGGGCTAATTTTTGCTCTAATTTCCTCTTCATTTGGTAGAAAGTTCTCCCATTTCATTTTTAAGACTAACAATTTGATTGTCCTTTTTCTAATCAAAATTATCAAAGATTTATCTATTTTTTTCATAAAACCAACTCTTAGTTTTATTTATTAATGCAATAGTTTTTTTTACTATCAATTTTATTAATTTCTCCTTTTAATTTTAGAATTTCAAGTTTAGTATTTGATTGGGGGTTTTTAATTTGCTCTTTTTCTAGCTTTTTAAGTTGCAAGCCCAATTCACTGATCTTCTCTTTCTCTATTTTATTTGAGTAAGCCCTTATTACAGCTTTGGCTGCATCCCACAAATTTTG
The DNA here is from genome assembly GCF_048593235.1 of Sminthopsis crassicaudata. Taxonomy (NCBI): domain Eukaryota; kingdom Metazoa; phylum Chordata; class Mammalia; order Dasyuromorphia; family Dasyuridae; genus Sminthopsis; species Sminthopsis crassicaudata. The sequence continues at coordinate 584,033,814 of NC_133619.1, read as the reverse complement.
GTATGTTGTCTCATTGTTGTCATTCTCTTGGGTGAAATTATTACTTGTTTCACCCATTCATTCTTCAGGATGAGATTATTAAGTTTCCAATTACTTTTTGGTCTATTTACCCCTAGCTTTTTGTTGAATGTAGTTTTTATTGCATCCTGATCTGAAAAGAATGTATTTACTATTTCTACCTTTCTGCATGTAATTTTGAGGTCTTTATGTCCTAATATATAGTCAATGTTTGTGTAGGTTCCATGAACTGCTGAGAAGAAAATGTACTTCTTCCTTTCTCCATTCAGTTTTCTCCAAAAATCTATCACACCTAACTTTTCTAATATTCTATTTACCTTTTAACTTATTTCTTATTTATTTTGTGGTTTGATTTATCTAAGTCTGAGAGTGCAAGGTTGAGAACTTCTACTATTATAGTTTTGCTGTCTATTTTTTTCTTGCAACTTTTAGCTTCTCCTTTAGGAATTTAGATGCTATACCACTTGGTGCAAACATGTTTAGTATTGATATTGCTTCATTGTCTATGCTACCCTTTAGCAAGATATAGTTTCCTTCCTTATCTCTTTTAATTAGATCAATTTTTGCTTTTGCATGATCTGAGATAAGGATGGCTATCCCTGCTTTTTGGGCTTCACCTGAAGCATAATAGAATCTGCTCCAGATTACCTTTTTACCTTTACTCTGTATGTATCATCCTGCTTTAAATGTGTTTACTGTAAACAACATATTGTAGGATTCTGGCTTTTGATCCAGTCTGCTATCTGCCTCTGATTTATGGGAGAGTCCATCCCATTCACATTTATGGTGAAAACTACTAATATTGTATTTCCTGCCATCCTCTTAGCCCCAGATTATACTTTTCTTTTTCTTTCCCCCCTTATTCCCCTTCCCAGTATTAAGCTTATGGACACCCTTTGCCTCACGCAACTCTCTCTTTTTAGAATCCCTCCCACACCTTTTGAGTCCCTTCCACTTTCTTTTACCTTTCCCTTATTTTTTTCTGTATTTCCTTCTATTTAGTCTACTCTTTTTCTTTTCCCTTTTCCTCTCCCACTTTTTAATGAGGTAAGAGAAGTTTCTCTGTAAATCAAATATATCTAATATTTTCTCTTTGAGCCAAATCTGATAAAAGTAAGAGTTACACAATGTTCCTCCCATCCCTTAATTCCCTCAGATATGATAAGTTTCCTTTGCCTCTTTGTGGGATGTAATTTCCTTCTTTTTATCTCCCCTTTTCACTTTTTTCTGATAAAATCCCCTTTCCACTTATACTTCCTTTTTTTATATTATAACAGTAAAATCAAATTATAACGCTCTCTTTATGTATGCCCGTAACAGAAATACAGTTCTCAAAAGTTCTTTTTATCTTTTATGATTCTCTTGAGTCCTTTATTTGGAAATCAAAATTTTTATTTAGCTCTTGTTTTTTCATTAGGAATAAATGGAATTCACCTGTTTCATTGAATGTCCATCTTCTTCTCTGGAAGAAAATGCTAAGCTTAGCTGGGTAGTTTATTCTTGGCTACATTCCAAGTTCTTTTACCTTTCAGAATATCAGTTTCCAGGCCCTTAAAAGATCCTTAAATGTGGAAAGTTGCTAGATCCAGAGTGATCCTTATTGTGGGTCCTCAGTATTTGAATTGTTTTTTTCTGGCTGCTTGTAATATTTTTCCTTAGTCTGATAGTTCTGAAATTTAGTCACAATATTCCTTGGAGTTTTTATTTTGGGGTCTCTTTCAGAAGGTGTTCGATGAATTCTTTCAATACCTATTTTACCTTCTGTTTCTATTATATCTGAACAGTTCTCTTTGATGATTTTCTATAAAATACTGTCTAAGCTCTTTTTTCATCATAATTTTCAGGAAGTCCAATAATCCTCAGATTATCTGTCCTAGATCAATTTTCAAGGTCTGTTGTTTTTCCAAATAAATATTTAACTTTTTTTCTATTTTTTTCATTTTTTTTTTGGTTTTGCTCAACTGATTCTTGCTCAATGAATCATTCATTTCTATTTGTTCAGTTCTGATTTTTAATGAGTTATTTTCTTCATTAACTTTTTTTTTACTTCTTTTTGTATATGTCCAATTGAGTTTTTAAATGAGTTCTTTTGCTCTATGGTATTTTTTTTTCCATTTCACTATTTTTTTTTAATGAGTTAGTTTCTTTTTCCAATTCACAAATCCTACTTTCCTGGGAGTTCTTTATCTTTTCCAATTCACAAATTCTGTTTCCCTGGGAGTTCTTTACCTTTTCCAATTCACATTTATGGGAATTATTTTATTTTTCACATCTTTTTTTTTTAATGAGTTATATGTCTTTTCCATACTCTCTTACAGAGCTTCTTTTTCCTTTCCCCATTTTTCTTCTAGCTCTCTTTTAAGATCTTTTTTAATTTCTTCATGGAAAGCCTTGTGTAATGGGGACCAGGTTACATTCCTCTTTGCGGTTTTGTCTTGAGACTGTCTGGTATTAATCTCCTCAGGGTTGTTCTCTTTCTGTATAGAAGCTATCTATAGCTAGAGCTTGCTTTGCTTTTTTACTCATTTTTAAAAATAAGTCTTGGGGGATCTGCCTTCAGGGCAAGGAGTTTCTCAGCTTTCTCTATAGAACAGGGACACATCGACAGTAGTTGTCTTGTGAACAGTCTGTGAAGAGAGGCTGGGCTGTGGAAGTGCCACTGCCCTGGGCAGAGCCCTGTGCTGGGTGGGGGTGGTCAGGTCCTGTTAAACTCTGGTGTTTTGAGATACCCTCTACCTTCCGTGTTTGTGTAATTTCTCTGCTGATCTACTGCTCTGCAACCAAACAGAGCAGCCAACCTATGGTAGAGTCCTCCCTACAAATTCACCACCTGTGTAGACTGCACACCACCCCACCCCCTTCCCGTTCGCTGTGTTCTGCCTCCGTGGCTTCAGTGGCCTCCTCCCGCCTGATCAAGACAGACCCTTTCTGGTGTTCTTCCAGATTAGCTTCAGTTGGTAATTTCTTGTAATCCCAATATTTGTGGATATTACCAGTCAAGCACTATTTCAGAGGCTGAATGTGGTCATCAGTAAGTGAAGTTAGAAGAGAGCTCAGAATGAAGCTTATGTCCTTTCTGCCATCTTGGTTCTGCCCCGTCTTAGAAAGATTCTAAAGATCACCTGATAAGATATGATACCAGACACTTAAGAGCTAAACGGACAAAGCATTCAAACTCTACTACAATGAATGTGTTTCTGATGGGCTGTTCACATTGTTCAAATGCCAAATATATATTTGTTATATTTGTACAGATCACATTATATTTCTCTTTGGAAAGTTTTAGTAACATCCTTTGTCTGTCATCTGAGCTGTGAGATCCAGTTCACAAATTCAGTAATCCAACAATGGAAGAAGATTGGCACTAGTGTCTGACAAGGAATTAAACTAAGACTTCTTAAAGCTCTTTTTTTTCCTTGTAGTCTCGTCAGACATCTTTGTAGGGAATAAAACATGAAGAAGTCACATTAATTTGGATTACAAGTTAGGTAAAAGGAGCAGAGATGTGAGAAATTATCTAAGAGATGGACAAGGGTATGGCAAATGGAGAGAAGCTTTTGAAGCAGTGTATATATCTCTCAGATTGGCTAACATGACAGGAAAAGATAATGATAAAAGTTGGAGGGGATGTGGGTAAACTGGAACACTAATACATTGTTGATAAAATTATGAAGGGATCCAAACATTCTGGAGGACAATTTGGAACTATGCCCAAAAAGTTATCAAATTGTGCATATCCTTTGATCCAGCAATGTTTCTACTGGGCTTATGTCACAAAGAGATATTAAAGAAAGGAAAGGACCCACATGTGCAAAAATGTTTGTGACAGCCCTTTTTATAGTGATAAGAAACTGGAAAATGATTGGATACCCATCAATTGGAGAATGGCTGAATAAATTGTGGTATATGAATGTTAGGGAATATTATTTTTCTGTAAGAAATGACCAACAGGATTATTTCAGAGAGGCCTGAAGAGACTTACATGAATTGATACTAAGTGAAGGAGATTATTGTACAGGGCAACAATATTATAGTATGATCAATTCTGTTGGACATGGCTCTCTTCAACAATGAGATGATTCAGAGTAGTTCCGGTGGTCTTGTGATGAAGAGAGCCATTTACATTCAGAGAGTGGATTGTGGGAAGTGAATGTGGATCACAACATAACATTCTCGCTCTTTTTGTTGTTTGTTTACATTTTATTTTCTTTCTCATTTTTTCCTGTTTGATTTGATTTTTCCTATGCAGCAAGATAATTGTATAAATATATATGCATATATTAGATTTAACATATATTTTTACCATGTTTAACATATATTGGATTACTTGCCATTTAGGGGTGGGAGTGGGGGCAGGTGGAAAAATGGAACATAAGTTTTTTGCAAGGGTTAATGTTGAAAACGTATCCATACATATGTTTTGAAAATAAAAACCTTTAATTAAAAAATAAAATAAAATAAAAAATAAGAGGTGTATAAAAGAGACCTGTTAGACAATCCTACCTGTTGTTTTTTCTTTTCTAGTATATGATTACTTAGGGCTACTCAGCAACATAGAAATCCCTCAACTACTAAAGTGTAGGGATTAAGCAAAACAAGTAGAGCAGTAAAATACTGTATATAGCAACAGCAAGATTGTGCAATAAATCAGCCTTGATGGATTTGTTTCTTTTCAGCAGTTCAGTGACTCAAGGTAAAGATGATTAACTTTAGATGGAAAAGCCATCCAAATACAGAGAGAGAACTATAGAGACTGGATGTAAATCAACACATGCTATGTTGGCATTTTTTCCCTTTTCTTTTTTTTTTTTTAATCTTCTGTTTTTTAATTTTTTCTCCCAACAAATTATTGTAAGGAAACATGCAAAAAATTATTATACATGTATAACCAAAAAAAAGTTGTTTCTACATGTAACTGGGAAAAATATTAAAAAAAAAAAAAAAGAACAAAGGTTTTAAAACGAAGAACTGAGGAGAGAGTACATTCCAAGAAAGGAGGGTGACCTATGCAGAAGCTTGAACACCGTGATTAAATGTGAGTTTGGGAGAAAGATAGTCCACTTTGACTGGAACATAATGTGTTAAGGTGAGCAACATGAAACAAGAGAAATTAGAGTCAGATTATAGATGACCCACAATGCCTAAATGAGAAGTTCATATTCTATCCTAAAAAGCAAGGGAGAACCAGTGAAGGCTTTTTGTTGGTTAGTTGGTTGTTCTTAGCAGGTGACATGATTATATCAATGCTTTAGAAAATTTATTTTGGGAGTTATGTAGAGCAATTGTATCACAATCAAATAGAAACAAACCCTACATTGAATTTAAAAACCACATATTAAAATTATTCTATTTTGTTTTGTTAAAAATTTTCCCAATTACATTTTAATCAACTTTATAAGGAGTTTTATGAGCAGTGAATTTGATATCTCTGATAGAAGATAAATTGGAAAGAATTGAAATGGCAGAACAAATATGAAGACTGTTAATCTACATGAGAGGAATGAAAATCTGAAGATGTAGGATGACAGCTGAGTCAGTAGAGAAGGAGATGTGATTATGTATGTGAAAATTGTTTTGAATGTCAAATCAATTAGGATATGGTAACTAATTATACAAGGCAGGTAATGGGAAGCAGGAAATGTAGGGTAACTGAAACAGGGAAATCTGGAGGACTGGGTTGAAAGTAGGACCTAATGAGATCTGTTTTGAACATATTGAGTTTGAGAAGCTGACATCTGTTTAAGACTTATAAACAATTTCAATATTTCTATCTCCCTGCCTTAAATACATCTTGCCTTCTCTAGATTAAACATCTCCAGTTCCTTATTGAATTCATTCTCAGGTTTATAGAAGTTAGAGTTATGGATCTGCCCAGAGGCAAATCTACTTCTACTTCTTCAGGGCTGAGAAATGTCCTTGGTATTCTTCCTCCAAATAACCCACAGCAAAAATACTAGAATGTCTTATTTGAGAAACACAAAAAAGTCTCAGCAAAAATCTAAAATGTGTCAGTGAGACCATTCAAGCTTGTTGCCATGGTAGTCATGGAAGATCTCTGCATGTTTCCATTGTATACTTCACTATTACTATGATAACCAAGTGAAAGTCCAGAATGAATCAGTGAAACAATCTCTTTAGTTTTGTTATTATAGTAACAAGAGCTAAGAACCACTCCTCAGACAGGTTTATAGTCAGTTTGTATGTTTAAATCTTTCACACTCTCTCTTTCATGCTCCTCTGGTGCACACCAAAAGAGCATGGGATAGCGTAATAGAAGATTCCTATTGCAGAAGGAACAATAGAAAATTTATTTTGGGAGTTATGTAGAGCAGTTGTATCACAATCAAATAGAAACAAACCCTACATTGAATTTAAAAACCACATATTAAAATTATTTTATTTTTGTTTTGTTAAATTTTTTCCCAATTACATTTTAATCAACTTCATAAGGATTTAGAGTATCTACATTTGAATTACAGCTCTACTACATACTAGTTGTGTTATTGATCAAAACATTTCCCTTCTCCTTGGCATAATTTCTTTATGTCAAATGAGAGGAGTCAAAGTAGATTAGGGCTTAAAAATCACACACTTCTCATCCTTAAATTTAAATAAGGTTTTAGAGAGCTCAAGTAGGATCAATGAATAGGTGCTTTAGTAAATAAGATTTCTCATATATAAGAAAGAATTTCCTAATAATTTAATGGATTTTCTCAAGAGAAGTAAATTTCCTATCACTAAAAATAATAAAAGAATATACATATAGCACTTTATCATTTACAAATATCTTTATATATCATATTATAGAAGTCATATGTGACTCTCCTTTATGAGAAACTATAAGAGTGTCTGAACTAGATGAGAAACCAAACTTAATAACTTTTAAAGTCTCTTCCATTTCATATACAGTCAGATGTATGAATCTGTTAGTTTTGCTGAACTACTTTTCTCTCTTTTTTTAATCCTTTGTTTTAAGGAAATATTCTCTACGTGTGGGAGGTCTCTTTCAGAAAATTAAAGTAATATAAAAACAAAAGACAACAATTATATTAGAAAAAATAGTTTCTTTCAACTAAGAGCACCTGTGTAATTCCCTACCTAGCAAAAGACAATCACTTTTTAAGTAAGAAGTCGAGATACAATTAAATTCTCCAGAGAACTTTTAGTGGTGCTTATAATAGAACATAAGGGGGAAGTGTGTTTGGGCTCTTAAATCTAGACTTTGGGGGCCACTTGCCTACAGGAAGTCAGAAAATGAATTAAATGCCTGAATTGTACAGTTCAGGGAAAAAAAAAAACTGTCAAAAGGTCATATCATTTCTATTCTATTGTGGTTAAGTAAAGCCATATCTAGATCAAGTTACTCGGAATTTTCCAGAGTATTCTCAGAAGATGGAGATGCCCCTGTGGTGGAGGAAGTGTGATATTCTAGGACCCTGTCCTAAGGAGATATGGCAAAAAGGCTTCTGTTCCCCTTAATTGAATAAAAAAGTATTCATCTCTAATGCCTCCTTCTTCCCTTCCCCAGTCTATAATGCACAGGAGTTTCTGATAATGAAAAGAAAACTGATAAACAGCAGGGATCACTCTCTATGATGCTCACTGGCCCTCCATTGTCTCAGGTCCTTTTCCCATTTAGTAATGAGTGCAAGAATCAGCCATTCAATACACATCTCTGTGAGACTGGCTCTCACCCTTACTTCATGGGTCAGAGGAGTTGCTTTTAGATCCAGATCCATTGCCATATGATTCCTCTAAAGTCCCACATAACACTTGGTAATTTGCCTCCTGAAGAGGCAAAAATTATGATTTCCATTTGAGCCCTTTTAGTCTTCATAGGTTTTCAGGGGCTTCTTGTTGAGGAGTTTTACCTATTTTGTCCTGGGCTTTCATCAGAATGTAAGGGCTGGAAAAATAATTACTACCTTCTCCACAGACTCAGTCCCAGGATACGAGTGCGGATCTGCTTGGTATTGATACCATACACTAGTGGGTTAAGAACAGGCGGCACAAGGAGGTAAAGATTGGCAAGAATGATGTGTGCCTGTGGAGGCACATGACGGCCAAAACGGTGGGTAAAAAAGGAGAAGAAGGCGGGGATATAGAAGACAAGAATGACACAGATGTGGGCTCCACAGGTGCTGAATGCTCGAAGCTGGGCATCTTGGGAAGGCAGGCGCAGCACAGCACGGAGAATGAGAACATAGGAGGTTGCAATGAGCACCACATCCATTCCTGTGACCGATAGTGCCACAGTGAGGCCATAGATAGTGTTGGGCTTAATGCTGGTACAGGCTAACTTGGCAATGCCCATGTGTTCACAGTAAGTATGGGCAAGGATGTGGCGCCCACAAAAAGGGAGGCGCTTAATGAGAATAATAAAAGGGAAGACAAAGAGAAGACCCCGGGTGACGCACGCTGCCCCAATCTTCCCAATGACAGTGGCATTGAGAATGGATGTGTAGTGCAGTGGGCGACAGATAGCTACATAGCGGTCAAAAGCCATGGCCAACAGGATAGCTGACTCAGTGGCAAAGACAGCATGGACAAAGAACATCTGGGTCAGGCAGCCATGAAAGGAGATGGTGTGGGCATCAAGCCAGAAGATGGCCAGCATCTTGGGCAGGGTGGTAGAACAGAGAACCAGGTCTGTGATGGAGAGCAGGCAGAGGAAGAGGTACATGGGCTCATGTAGAGTCTTATCTGTCATAATGATAAAAATGATGGTGCCATTACCTGCAAGGGCAAGGATATACATGGAGAAAAATGGGATGGAGATCCAGACGTGGAGGTCCTGCATGCCTGGGATGCCCAATAGGATGAAGGTAGATGGATGAAAGGCAGTGACATTGGGAATGGATGCAGTGAGCATTGTGGGATGGTATACAGGAGACTTTTCTTCCTCCTCCTGGTCCAGACAAAAAAAAAAATGAAAATGATTGGCAAAGAAATAAAGTGAAGGGAAGGAAACTCTCACAGCAGATTAAAAAAAAATCACCTCCCTGTATTCTTTTTACATTATTTTATTATTTTTTTCAATTAACATACATATATCTTCTCTTTCCCACCTCACCTACTCAATTGAGAAAAGAAAAAGAAAAAAGAAAAGCAAAAGGACCAGCCATGACCCTCATCTTCATCCACAATAGTGTCTCTACCAGCAGCTAATAAAAAACACCTACCCTCAAAACAAAACAAACAAACAAACAAACAAACACCTGACTTCCTCCAGAAAACCTATTTAATTAATAAGACAAATCTAAATCTTCTCATCCTAGATTGCTTTACTTTGTGATAAATGCCCCTGCCCTACTCTTCTAGCATGTACCTGACAATAATACTTAACTCTATGGTTTTTTCATTCATACAAATGCGAGGGCAGATAGCAACTAGTCTTGTGAAACTGTCCCCAAAGAGATCTCATTTTAACGTCTTGTACAGATAAATATTCATTTAGAAAAATAATTGAAAATGAGCATTGCAGGATGGTATATATGAGATTTTTCTTCCTCCTTCTGATCCAGACAAAACAAGATGATTTGCAAAGAGAAATAAATTTACTTCACAAGAAATGAGTCAAATAAAGAGGGGTAGCAAATAGGGGTGAATGTCCAAAGAGTAACAATAGGGAGCTGGATGAGAAAGTTTGATATTTGTCTTCAGAGAGAATAGGAGAGCCCTGATTTGTGGTGCTTCCAGGGGAAAGAAAAAGAAAGTCTTTCTTCAGAGTTAATGCTCCTCTTATGTCATTCCAATAGTGTGTAAGAGGAAAATTACTATCTAAGGATTCTGTGACTCTGAAGTTCTATGATTCTTTTTACCTGTGTATTAATTACCCAGATACATTGCCATCTTAAGTGGCAAACCTTGTGTGGATTTCTGAGGCCTATAAACTCATATCATTATGTGTTAGTTCTGTAAAGTCAGGCAGATGCTCTTGGAAGTAGCTAGGTGGTATAGTGGTTAGTGCTAAGCCTGAAGTCAGGAAGACCAGAGTTCAAATATGACCTCAGACACTTATTGGTTATATAATCTCAAGCAAGTTATTTAGTCTCTGTTTCCCACAGTTTTCTCGACTATAATCATAGCACCTGCCTCTCAGGGTTGTAAAGGTAAAATGAGATAGTATTTGTAAAGTGCTTAGACCAGGGTCTCACACATATTAGGTCATTAATAAATGGTTATTTTCTTCTTTCCTTCCCTGTATAAAACACCCATAAATAGCTGAAGGTGTGTAAAAGTTAAGAAGCTGACTGGCTAGTGAGTAAAAAAAAAAAAAAAAAAAAAAAAAAAAAAAAAAAAAAAAGATTCTCTGGTAACCATCAACTTCCTGAGCTAAATGGTGGAGTTGATAAAACCCTGGGTCTAGCATTAGAAGATCTTTATTCATATCTAGCCTCATCGTTTATTAGCTTTATGGCATTCCAGGTGAATTACAGAACCTCTGTCTGCCTCATGTTCCTCAATTATATAATAACTCCAAAGGAGAATGTGACACTCAAATGAGATAATATTGGTAAAATATTTGGTAAAGTGCCTGACACATAGTAGGTACTTAATAAGTTATTGTTTTTTCCTTCCTTCCTTCCTTCCTTCCTTCCTTCCTTCCTTCCTTCCTTCCTTCCTTCTTTCCTTCCTTCCTTCCTTCTTTCCTTCCTTCCTTCCTTCCTTCTTTCCTCCCTCCCTTCCTTCCTTTATCCCTCCCTTCCTTCCTTTATCCCTCCCTTTCTGCTTTCCTTCCTTCCTTTCTTTTGCATTACCACAGTTTTCAATTTTCCCACCAATCACTTTCAAATTTAAATTTCTTATCCTATTATTCTTTTCATTAAAACATTGAATCTTTCTTTAATGGCAAGATGAGTCAAGGACAATGTCAAATTAAGCATTACCACAGATTATTTATCTATTTGTGTGATGCTAGAAAGTATCATTAGAATCAGAAAGAGGATCAGTTAATTAGATAACAGACTTGGAAAGAACCTTATAGATTGTCTTGTTCAGTCCCTTCATTTTAGGAAACAAAAGATCAGAGAGGATGTAGACTTTCCCAAGATCACTCAATTAATCAATTGAGAAATAGGATTTAAACCAAAGTATTATGAGACTGGATGTTCATATCTACATTACATGACTCTCAATATAAGAAGCATCTTTCTAATGATCAGAGCTGAAATGGACTGATTGCTTTGGCAAATAGTGAGTTCCTTATCATTTAAGATGTTCATATAATATTTAGAAACTCATCTATTAGGAATACTATACAGAGGATTTCTATACTGGGTATTGGATAGAAGGAAGAGTAGAGAGTGAGAAATTATAGTAGATATGCCTGAAATGTTATTACAGTTTCAAGACTGATTCTATGATTTTCTCCTTAATTAAGATTCACTTCTCAGGTCTTTAGCAAAGAAAGGTTCCTATGAGCAGCTTGTTTAATAAGAAAAAGAAGAAAGCAGAAAGAAAGATATGCAGTCTAAAGCATATCTGTGAGTGAGTGGGTGGTCAGACAGGCCAAAGGGCACTGGGAGAGAGAAAAGTAAGGATAACTTCTGGCACCTTTCCAGTTGTGAAGTGAAATTCAAGATATTAGTCTTGGGCCGATGTGTTCCTCTTATAGGAGCCTACATCATCTAGAGAGGATAAAACTAACATGACTAGCTTTACCACCTCAGCCCAATCCATGAGCTTAGCTAGCAAAACAGGAGTAGAAAGGATAAAATACTTCTGTCAAGTTATGGTATGATCTTTTCCCCCTTCTCTCATATGGTTTGAACAGTGATTTAACTGCCTGTAGTTGATACCTTCACTTCCATATTTGTCACTCATTTTTTTCAGTTTAATTCATTCCCATAGTTTCAACTATAATTTTAAGCAGATGATTTCTATATCTCTAACAATAACTATGAACTTTTTCTTAAAGTTCAAAACTGTGTCTTCAACTGCTTCCATCTATATCAGTTCAAATTTACTCTTTCCAAAACAAATAATATAACTTTGCTTCCTCAACAAATTTCTCTTTCTGACTTTTTTTTTTCAAAAGACATCAATCTAGCTCCTGTGGTTGAAACACTAGTGTCATCTTTGATTCTTCCCCTTCCCTCATCCTCTCATATTAAATGAGTCTTTTGAATTGACAAGTCTGGCTGCTTCTATTTTCTACACAATTTCATGTAGATAAATCTCTTATCTATTTATTATCTATTTTCACTCCCATTCCCGTACTGTAATAATTTCCTAACAGTTTTTCACTACTTCCCCTCTCTTCTATCACATCCCCCTCATTCATCTTTCTCTGACAGATTAATTCCTGTTAAACTTCCTTAACAAGTCTTTGATATTGTGATGCTAGCTTATTTTTTCATCCTTAAGTGACAACACTACCCTTTCTATACTCTACTTCTTAAAGAATAATAGAGTGAAAAAAATTAAAAAAAAAAAGAATAATAGAGTCATAAACTGAAGTCAGGAAGACATTTTCCTGAGTTCAAATCTGGCCTAAGACACTTATCATCTGTGTGACACTGCACAAGTCATGCCTCAGTTGCCATTTGTAAAATGAGTTGGAGAAGGAAATGGCAAACCACTCTAGTAACTTTACCAAAAAAAAAACAAAAACAAAAAAAAACCCAAGTGAAATCATGAAAAATCATACAAAACTAAAAAATGTCCAAGTTAAAACAAAATATCGTACTTTAATGTTTGCAAAGTACTTTGTATACATACAATAACTTTGTGAGGTCAAATTAATTCCATTTAAATATGACAAACTGAAGTTCAGAGAAAAGAAGTGATTCATTCACTGCTTTGTAAATATTAGGTGTAGGCAGTAGAAGTAAGACCCAAATCTTCTTAACTTCAAGTTCAAATTTCTAACATGCAAACTGCTCCTAAATAAAATTCACTTTCCTTGAACACTTCCTGTATTTTCCAATCTCTATGTCTTTTCTCATCCTGGTCTACCTGAACTGCCTTCTCCCTACCATCTCTCCCTCTTGAAATAAGAACTAATTCTAAAGACTACCTTGTTCATGCAGTTATATATTGTCCTATTTCCCTCTCACTTCATATAGCATTTTGTGTCTTTTGTATACTTATTATTCCTTTGCATGATAGTTATTGATATATATATGTTAACTTTCTCTGGTGTTTTTAAACTCCATGAGTGAAGTCACTTTGTATTATTTTTGTTTCAATTTAAGTGTCTCGAATACATTTAGTATATGTACCATACATGTATAAGTACAAATAAATGTTTATAAAATAAATCTTTTTTTTTGCATTTATAACATTAGTACGAATATAAAATGTCTGTCTTTATATTATTGTATCTCTTAATCTTCCCAAATGTCAAGGACTCTATGAAAAGGGAATTTCCCTCCTGCCTCATTTCATTCATTGCAGTTCAGTTGTGAAGTTGTTCCAGGTAGCTCACCTAAATTCTTCATACATTACACGAAGATTGTTTCCTCTTTTTATATGGGGAGATGGGCAAAGTACAACTCATCATCTTCTTATCATGATACATCATATTATATAACAGTGTATCCAACCGGCTCTTTGACAAATATCCTCTCAGAGTTTAGAGACTAGGAGTGTCCCCAGATGGACATGCAGTGTCTGAAAGGGGAAATGGAAATAAATGTTGGTCATACTACCCTCTATGTTCCAGACTGTACCCTTAGGAGATAGACACTTATCTCAGACACAACAGCTACGGATATGTAGCTGTAACCTTTGTGTGGTTGGGGAATGGGGTCTTGGGAAGGAAATAAGGGCTTGAATCAAGGATTAAAATAGAAGCTCAGGTGCCTTAAAACATGAAGAAGAAATGGCTACAGGGTCTAAGGATACCCCGTGGCTGATAAAGTCAAAATGAATGCTGTACTACAAAACTATATACCCAGTTCTTTCACTATTGTGCTAAGTGATATCATACAAATCACCTCCCTTCTCTAATCTACTCAATTTCCTTCTTCTGAAAGAGTCAATAATCTGTTTCCTACCTTCCTCAAAAGATTGTTTCAAGCATCATGCCAGATCATAGTAAAAGGTTTAGAAGAAGAAATAGTATCTTAGATCACTTCAGTCCTTTAAAAAAAATACAATTTCATTTATTTGGATACAATGTTCATTGTAGCTTATTGAAATATCTTTGTATCTTAGTAGATGGGGTTTTTCATGAGCCATTGTGACCAAAGGAATTTATTGTCTTTTGGCCGGCCTTCTGTTCATGAGACTATTTAACTAGGCTAGAGGTCAAACAGATGTGCAATGTATTCCCAGGTCCATATCTGAGCCCTATCTTGTTTAATAGCACTTGTTTAAAGTTTATAATATCTTAGAGAGCAGGAACCATGTCTTATCTAAAATTGCTTTTCCCCCCTAACAACCTATAATATCTCACTGAGCATAATAGGGACTAGATAAATGCTTGTTGATTGATAGTGATCTTTTAGCATAAACTTCAAGAACCTAGATATACTTGTGTACAATGAAGCATCAGAATAATAGTTTAGAAAAGCATTAATCTAATTATTATTATTATTATAAAGACTTCTCTGAAGAGGGTGAGAGTAGGGCTCCCTCATTCTTATTTTTCATCTATACATTTGATATAGCAAGATCAGGACTTCTGGTACAGTAAGAAAGGCTCAGATAAGAAGCAAAAAAGGACTTACTATTGTTGAAAGTATAGAATATGATCCTGTATCATATCATATCCAATAATATGAGGAATTCAAAAGACTCCTATTTGTCCTGGTGAACAATACTTAAGATGATGTCTAGAGGTCTTTGCCTGGAGAAAGAAACCCAAAATCACTGTTAATAGTGATGCCTCTACTAGATATTTTTTTCCAGTCACCACTACTTGAGCCCTTTTCAGAAGAGAACTTTGGCTCCTTTTCTTCAGTGACATATTTCACACCTCACACTTCTGGCCACTCACTCACCCTAGCTTGGGGTCAGAGCAAAGATCAGGGCAAATGTACTTCCAGGAGCTAAGATTCAATCAGCTTTATCCTAGATCTCTGGGGATGAAAGTAGAGTAGGGAGTAATCTAAATATGGAGATCAGGGACTATAATGAGAATAGTTGTGGTACCAGCTGCTAAAAGAGGAACTGGGAATTGGAGAGCTGTCCCCCTTCACCCAAGTCACATCCCACTTAGCTTTCCAAGATTTTCCATCTGGAGGGCCTGGACTGCAGGATGAAACATTATTTTTTAAAAAATGGACAAGAATACCAACCAGAGACCAGGATCAGCAGCCTTACTTTATGCTAGGAGGCTGAGTACTTGGTCTTTCTCTTAAGTTCCAGTCTTGTATTACCAACTGTCTATTGGATATTTTGAAATATATGTTTCAGAAGCAACCCAAATTTAAAATGAATAAAAAAGAACTTATTATCTTTCCCTTCAACGTTCTTTCAAACTTCCCTATTTCTATAAAAGGCATCATTCTTCCAGTTACCCATGTTTACAACTTCAATGTCATTTTCAATTTTCAGTTTCATTTACTTCTTGTCATTTATATCTACAAAACAGCTTTCAAATATATCTTCTCTCTATTCACATGGCCAGCAACTTAGTTTAGATCTTATCACTTCTTAATTGGAATATTGTAATAGCCTACTAATTGATCTTTCTACCTCAAGTTTTTCCCTATTCAAATCCATCCTCTATAAACTTGCCAATATAATTTTCCCAAAGTATAAGTCACATTTCACTACTAAGCAAACTTCTCTGTATCTCAGTTGACTAAAATATTCAAAAAATACAAGAGGCTTTTGTGATATTTTTTGATGATGAAACATCATTTGATTCAACAGAAAAATAAAACATTCCTTTAAAGGTTGTTTTCCTAACAAAATATCTTTCATCAATATGTCAAACTCTTTTTCAGATTCTCTAAAAGATATAATAGCAGAAATAATATAGTCCTAAAAATCAGATGAAGCATAAAATAGGACATGATATATGCTTACCAAAAATGTTCACAATCTTTATGATGGAAAGATTCAGAGGAGAGTCCAGATGGAAGAAAGATTTTTTGTGGATGGTAAGGTCTTACAGTCTCTCCCCATCTGTTTACTTACTTACTGGCTACACATACTATTTCTTCCTCGTCCTCAAAAATGCTTGATCCATCCATCCCTACCAGCCTTTGTCTATCAATTCTCCATTTTTTATGATTAAACTCACTCACTATGAATCCTATCTATAGTCACTGCTTCCCTCTTCTTTTCCTCTCATTTTCTACTACTAGACTATAGTGAGTCTGCCTACTGACCTTATCATTCAATTGAAAGTTATCTGTCTTTAAATTACTGGTGTTCTCTTAATTGCCAAATCTAATAGTTTATTCTCAAACCTGACTCTTTTTTAATCTCTCTGTAGCTTCTGACACTATCAGTCTTGATACTGTCTTCTCATTAAGTTTTCATGATACTATTCTATCATGGTTTTATTAGTTTCCCTTGCTGGATCTTCATCCTGGTCTAGCTGGCTAGTGGTGGATGTCCTCAGGGCTTTTTCTAGGACTCTCTTCTTTGTACATAGTTGTTTGCATTTTGTCTTCACCATTAGATTGTTAAAATCCTTAAGATCAGAGACTGTTGCTTTTCTTTGAAATGCTAGCTCTAAGTACTAGGCCTAAGTACTAGTAGGCACTTAATAAATACATCTGATTCTTACTGAACTATTGCTGTTTCTTAATGATTACTGATTTCCTTCTAAACATTCAGAAACTATCAATTTAACAATCCATTCTAATTTTTTAGTCCGATACTATCATTTACTTTTTTTTTTCTTTTTGAAAATATTGCTGTTTATTCATCTCTGGATTTCTATCTCCTCTCCCATTTCTTATCTTCCCCACCCACCCACCCCCTACCAAGAAACTATTCAGTTGTAAATAAAGAATAACTGTGTATGCAGGAAAAGGTATTCTCAGTATCCTGAGGCTGTCAATTAAGCCACTCCTCTCCTTTTTGACCTGAAGTTCTAATGTTGGGGGAAAAAAAATAAGGAAAAAATAGCAGTGAATATTAGATAGTGACTAGTCCAGTTCTTTGGGGAGCTGAAGAAAAAAGAACTTAAGACATTCAAGCTGCTACAGCAAAATTATCTTTTAGGGAACAAATTTTTTCAAAAAAATTAGAACCAGTTAGTGAACACTGGTCATACTAAAGTGGCCTCCATCATAGTCTCTCTCTTCAATAATCAGAGACTATGCAATGTTGTGGTCAGAAACTGAGAGAAGATATGATTGAAGGAAATGTGTGAAAGTGCAAAGGCTGAGGACCCTCTGATAAGTGAGTAAAAGTAGAAAGTCTCAATCTAAGAAAAGCTAAATTTCTCTCCCTTATAACTCATGCTCTTGTCCTCCTTAATTGTTCATACTCCAAGTTCATACTTCCTTCTAAACATGTCAGTTTTTATTGAGAACTCCTAGCTATCTAGGATGAAAAGATTAAAACCATCTTTTACCCTTCGTTTTCCATCATCATCCACATCCAATCAGTTTTCAAGCATTCTTAAACTTAACTGCACAATATCTCTGGCAACTATCCCATTCTCTCTACACACATAATCTCTAAACTAGTTCATTATTTCTCCCCTGGACTATTACAATAACTTCTTGTTTGACATACTTTTAGTTTTCACTCTTCTCTTATCCAAGTCATCACACAGTTATTAAATTGATATTTCTAAAACACAGATCCTAGCATGTAACATTCCTATGCAAAAATGTTAATGGTTTATCATTTTTAGGATAAAATATAAAGATTGGGCAATCAACAAATTTTCAACATGGCTCCCAATTACTTTTCCAATCTTATTCTATATTATTACCCTTAATGAACTCTCTACTCCTTTCTGAGCTATGTGGAAAAGGTGAAGAACTTATAGATCAAGCACATATTGATCAGTAACTGTTAAATTAGTTGAAGCCTTTAGGCCTCAGTTTCAGCTTCTCCAGAGTCATGTGATTTTAGATAAGGCCTGGACTATATTCCATTGTCCAAAGAAGGAATTAGAAAGTCTATGGACTAAGAAGCTATACATTGCCTTATCTATTGTATTCCACTGACCAAATAGGGGAATAGAAACTTTTGTGACCAATCACAACATCTGAAGGTGAGATTTTGGGGTTTTTTTGTCTGCAATGTATAAAAACTGTGACCACTCTCAAGGGAGTGGCTCTCCTGCTGTCTGCATCTTTACTGTCCTTTTGGGCTCATAGAACAGGATGGTCCACTTCTCAAGATTCTAATAAATATTCTGCACTTCACTTGGAGTGATTCCTAAGTAGTCAATTTGGGCAAGTGTCTTCGTCCGGAACAGAGCTATTAGCCATTCCTTATGTATGATAGTCCACATTCCAGATCTGTGCTTTTTCATAGGTGATCCTCTATGTTTACCTTTTAGAATTGCTATCTACAAAGTATAGCACTGATGGCAATTCTTATTGAGAGCAATCCTGATCTAATGTACTCAGTTGGTGCCTTACCTTCTTAAAATGATTTTGTTTTACTTTGTGTGTGTGTATGTGTGTGTGTGTGTGTGTGTGTGTGTGTGTGTGTGTGTGTGTGTGTGTGTTCTCAGGAGGCTCAAAGATAGCTTCTATACACTGGGGTTTTTTTTTTTTTTTCTTTTTTTTTGTATCCCCAAGACCACTGATATGCACATAGTCAATGCATAGTAAATCATTACTGAATTAATCTGAATTGAAATTAGTATATCTATGTCCTCTATCAGCCCATGGATTTCTTGAAAATAGGTATTTACATCTCCATTAACATTAACGCTCTCATATTGCAGAGAGGCTTCTCACTACTAGATATTTTTTGTTCCCTTATATTTGCCCATGTCTTTATGGATCAACTCACTCAATGATTGTGTAAATCATAATAAATAAGGTCAACACTTAGAAATCAGATAAAATAGCTACATTTGAGATAGTCTACCTCTCAGACCTGTGGAGGAGGAAGGAATTTATGACCAGAGGAGAACTAGAGATCATTATTGATCACAAAATAGAAGATTTTGACTACATCAAACTAAAAAGTTTCTGTGCAAACTATACTAATGCAAACAAGATTAGAAGGGAAGTAACAAATTGGGAAAATATTTTTAAAGTTAAAGGTTCTGAAAAAGCTCTCATTTCCAAAATATATAGAGAACTGACCCTAATTTATAAGAAATCAGACCATTCTTCAATTGATAAATGGTCAAAGGATATGAACAGACAATTCTCAGATAATGAAATTGAAACTATACCCACTCATATGAAAGAGTGTTCCAAATCACTACTGATCAGAGAAATGCAAATTAAAACAACTTTAAGATACCACTATATGCCTCTCAGATTGGCTAAGATGACAGGAACAAATAATGATAAATGTTGGAGGGGATGTGGGAACACTGGGACACTAATACATTGTTGGTGGAGTTGTGAAAGAATCCAACCATTCTGGAGAGCAATTTGGAACTATGCCCAAAAAGTTATCAAACTGTGCATACCCTTTGATCCAGCATTGCTGCTATTGGGTTCATATCCCAAAGAAATACTGAGTAGGGGAAAGGGACCTGTATGTGCCAAAATGTTTGCGGCAGCTCTTTTCATAGTGGCTAGAAACTGGAAGATGAATGGATGTCCATCAATTGGAGAATAGTTGGGTAAATTATGGTATATGAAGATTATGGAATATTATTGTTCTGTAAGAAATGAGCATCAGGAGGAATACAGAAAGGCTTGGAGAGACTTGCATGAACTGATGCTGAGTGAAATGAGCAGAACCAGAAGATCGCTGTACACTTCAATAACAATACTGTATGAGGACGTATTCTGATGGAAGTGGATATCTTCAACACAAAGAAGATTTAATTCAGTTCCAGTTGATCAATGATGGACAGAAACAGCTACACCCAGAGAAGGAACACTGGGAAGTGAATGTAAATTGTTAGCATTACTGTCTATCTACCCAGGTTACTTATACCTTCGGAATCTAATACTTAATGTGCACCCCCAAAAAAATGGTATTTACACACATATATTGTATCTAGGTTATACTGTAACATATGTAAAATGTATGGGATTGCCTGTCATCAAGGGGAGGGAGTAGAGGGAGGGAGGAGATAATGTGGAAAAATGA
The DNA here is from genome assembly GCF_048593235.1 of Sminthopsis crassicaudata. Lineage (NCBI taxonomy): Eukaryota > Metazoa > Chordata > Mammalia > Dasyuromorphia > Dasyuridae > Sminthopsis > Sminthopsis crassicaudata. Next base: position 584,013,639 of record NC_133619.1, on the reverse strand, counting down.
ATACAAGGGATAATGTTATTAAAAAAAAAAAAAACTACTCATGCAAATATACTGTCAAAAAAATTTATAAATAAAATAAAAAAAAAAGAAAAGAAAAGGCAATTTCCTTTCCTTACTCCTTGCTTTACTTATCTTAATTTTTTCCCCAGAATAGCTCTCTGAGAATTTTTCTTCATTCAACTTTTGAAAACTTTTTATGATTTATTGGGAAAAGAAATATTATATCTATAATTTCTGAGGAGACAAAAAATAATTTTGCCTCATTAGTATTAGCTAAGATTTTTCAGTATCCCTGTGATATCAGGGCCAATCAACAGTTTCTCTAAAATTTATTAACAAAACTTTCTGGGGCTCAGACATGGAGATTTGAAGTTGATTATGAAAATAAATCAATGCCACTCAAGACTTAAGTCCAAGTATACACTTTTACTCTAATGGCTCTAGAATTATTTCAATTAGAGAATTGGACATTTCTATTGTCTTGTATTTTACAACTTTTTTCTCACTGTCATAGGTAACAGAAGAAAATAAACAGAATGAGAAAGAAATTCAGCCTCATTTGGGATGCTAGCTCTTATTTCAAAAACCTTGGAGACAAACAAATAATTCATATCTCTTCTGCTTCTGTGTAAATCCAGAGAACCTGAGAATATATCCATTGAAAATAGATATAATTCAGTCATAACCAAGCAAACACACATCATTGACATTACAACATTATTTCAGACTAACAAAAGGAAATGTGTTCCACAGACTGTTATGCTATGTGGTACTTCTGGAATTAGGAAAACAATTCTGATCAGAAAGATAATGCTAGATTAGACAAAGGAAGATCTCTTGCAGGGTAGGTTTCAACATGTTTTTTTATTTGAATTGCAGAATACTAAATTTTATGTAAGAGATGAGCTTAACATTTGTTTTTCAAAAATTGGCCAGATGTTCAAGCACTCATAGAAACAATTATGTACAAGCCAAAAGCACTTCTTTTTATCATTGATGATTTTGATGAACTGAAACGATACTTTGAGGAACCTCAATTTAAACCTGTCGACACGGAAAGGTGAAGTATCCAGTGCCTATCCTCCTGGGCAGTTTACTAAGGAAAACAATGTTTCCCAAGTCATTGTTACTGATCACTTCACAGTCCTCAGCTTTGGGGACACTCAAGTTCTTTCTAGACAATCCACACTGTGCAGAGATCCTGAGATTCACTGAAACTAATATTGAGACATACATCTCTTAGTTTTTCAAAAATGAAACTGAAAATCTTGTTGAAAATCTTCAGTTTGATAAAAGTTAATAACTGTTGAATGTGTTCTGTCCCCCTGGTGTGCAGAATTGTCTGCACTTCCCTGAAACTACAAATGGAAAAAGAGCCCATAATGATTTCCAAACCACCACAGCTCTGTACATGTCCTACCTTTCTTTTGGATTGCCTCACGATGAGAACTATCTAAATTAGCATCATGACATCCAACTTTGAGGCCTGTTTTCTTTTGTCTGCAGAGGAATACTGGGGTGGGAAATTTATATTTGATGATGATCTCAAGAAAGACGGGTTAGATGCATTTAATGACTCTGCTTTCCTAACAATGTACATTCTTGAAAAAAAAAAGATTAATTATAAAAACTATTACAGTTTCATTCACAGGAGATTCCTGAAGTTTTATGCTGTCATGTTCTATGTGCTGGAAGAAGAGTAGAAAGAAGAGGTAATTCAGTCTTTGCTCTGAAGAGTACAAAAAAGCTATTGTAACAGAATAAAGAATCTATCACAGAAGTTTTCATAGTGTATTTCCTTTTTTGGCCTATTGAATGAAGAGATTGGGAGAGACCTGGAGAGAAATTTTACCTTTCAAATGTCAGAAAGAGCGAAGGGACCAATGTAGAAAGCAACATAAAGAGGATTATAAATCTTCTACTGCAGCAAGATCCTTTGAAATTGTTTTACTGTTTAGATGAAATTCAGAAGGAGGCACTGGTGAAATAAGCAATGGAATATTTCTCAAGAATGACTATCTGTTCACACACAAAAGGATCTCTTTGTCTCTATAGCTGCATTAAATTATGCTACATTGAGAGAATATCATTGTTCAACAAACTTTGGCTCTGTGAGTAGCTACATTTATTTGCTCTTTTCAATTCTAAGAATATAATTAGTCTACTTATCTTTTTTTCCCTGAAAGATTTTAAAAGATGTGTTCTGAAAGTGCTTAGATTACTCTCTGTCTGTTTGTCTCTGTCTGTCTCTGTCTCTGTCTCTGTCTCTCTCTATGTGTGTATATATATATATATATATATATATATATATATATATATATATGTAAAGATATGCAAAATATAGAAAATTTAAGTTGGATAGGAGAGTGCTGTTTGCACTCCCTAGCATACAGATTATATAGAATCAGATACCTTAGCATGTGGACTTAGATAACCAGCAAATGCATAAACTTACTGATCAGGCTGTGGGGGGAAAAATAATCACAGTCCCATAAAACAAAAAACAAGGAATTGTTAAGGACCATGCCGAGAAGAAGAGGCAGGTTAATTCTCTAAGAGCCTCCACAACTATGAATCATAACATTTGAAGAAGTTGCAAAGCAGCCTTTACCAATGCAGATATTCCTTGTGGAATGGGAATGAAATAAAGTGGAGGCAAGAGGGAAGTGGAGAAAGGTCAGAGAATCTTTATGCCTAGATCATGAACCCATTTTGACCTTATCTTAGTGTATGGTGTTAAGTGTGGGTCAATGCCTAGTTTCTGCCATACTAATTTCCAATTTTTCCAGCAATTTTTGTCAAACATTGAGTTCTTATCCTAAAAGCTGGGGTCTTTGGGTTTGTCAAACACTAGATTATTAAAGTTATTGACTGTTTTGTCCTTTGAACCTAACCTATTCCACTTTTCAATTAGTCTATTTCTTAGCCAATATCAAATGGTTTTGATAACCACATGCAGGTTGCTTTAACTGAAACAATGGGTATATGAAGAAAAGTAACATACTAGTCATGAAATGAAGTAAAAGATTTTCACAATTTTATTTTATATCCTGCTTTACTGAAGTTGTTTTAATTATTTTGTCCCTTGGTTCTCTTCAACAATGAAATGACTCAAACTAGTCCTAATTGTTCAGTAATGAAGAAAGCCATCTACACCCAGAGAGAGGCCTGTGGGAATTGGGTATGGACCACAACACAGTATTTTCACGCTTTCTGTTGATGTTTGCTTGCTGTTTTCCTTCTCAGGTTTTTTTTTTTTATTCTTTCTAGATCCAATTTTTCTCATGTAGCAAGATAACTGTATAAATATATATACATATATTAAATTTAACATATATTTTAACATATTTGAAATGTATTGGACTACCATCTAGGGGAGGGGGTGGGGAGGAGGGAAAAATTTGCAAAATAAAGTTTTGCATGGGTCAATGTTGAAAAATTACCCATGCATATGTTTTATAAATAAAAAGTTAAAAAAAATAAACAATGAGGAGGACTGAAAAAAGTTATTTTGTCCTTAAGTGTCAAGGTTTATAAATGTTTATATCATTTGTAAAAAACAATTTTGCCTGTTATTTTAAAAATCTATTTATTTAAAACAAATATAAAATAGAAAAAGAAAAAAATACAATAAAAAAACAGTAAAAGAAAAAAAATAAAAAAACTTTGCCATGTGTCCAGCAGAACATAAGAAAAGATTCAAAACATGAGACAATTTTCATTTCAAGCCTATCCAAGAAATACTATACATTTTGTTCAGAGCCATCCATCTTTTCATTGCTTCCTTTTAGATTGTTTGTTCTCTGCTATACATTTATTTTCCTCATTTTTTCCCCAAGCAGCTCATAATTAAACACAGATATACTTAGATATCTATAATAACATACACATATACATTCATATTCATTTATTTAAGGCTGTATTATGCTTATTTGTCCTGTTTTTATGAAGCAGATAATATCATCTTTCCTTAGTCTATGTTTTTCCATATTTTTCTAACTCTACTGATTTCTTCTTTCAAAGTATTTTTTCAAATTTTAACAATACAATACAGCCATTCTCCAATTGATAAGTGGCCAAAGCATATGAACAGACAATTTTTGACTAAGTAATTAAAGCCATTTCTAGTCATATGAAAAGTACTCTAAAGCACTACTGATTAGCGAAATGCAAATTAAGATAACACTTGAGGTAGCATTACAATCCTCTCAGATTGGCTAAAATGATAGGAAAAGGTAATGATAAATATTAGAAGACATGTAATTAACTAATGCATTATTGATAGAGTTGTGAACTTACCTAACCATTCTAGAAAGCAATTTGGAATTGTCCAAAAGGCTATCAAACTGTCCATACCCTTTGATATAATAGTGTCTCTACTGGGTCTGTAGCCTAAAGATCAAAAAAAGGGAAAAGGACCATATGTGCAAAAATGTTTGCAGCAACCCTTTTTATAAAGTGGCAAGGAACTGGAAACTTGAGTGGATGCCCATCAGTGGTGGAATGCCTGAATAAGTTATGGTATATGAATGTAATGGAATATTGTTGTTCTATAAGGAATTATTAGAGGCATGACTTCAGAAAGCCCTGGAGAGGCTTATATGATGCTAAGTGAGGAGAACCAAGAGAACATTGTACACAACAAGAAGACTCTATGATAATCAGTAGTGATGAACTTGGCTCTTTACAGCAATGAGGTGATTAAGTCAATCCCAATAAACATGTGAAGGAGACAGCCATCTGCATTCAGAAAGAGGAATATGGGGACTGACACAGTATTTTCACCTTTTTTGTTATTTGCTTGCTTTTTTCCTCTTTCTCTCCCTCATTTCTTTTTTCCTTTTTGATCTGACTTTTTTGTATAGCATAATAAATGTGGAAATATGTTTAGAAGAACTGCACATGTCTAACCTATATTGGAATAGTTGCTCTCTAGGGGAATGGAGTGGGAGGGAGAAAATTTTGGAACACAAGACTTTGCAAGGGTGAGTGTTAAAAATTATCTTGCATATATTTTGAAAATAATATATTATCAAATTATTTTTTCATCCTATTGTTACTGCTAACATTTCTAGAACTGTTAATAATAGGAATATAGAATCCTTATTGAAAAGATCTCTACTGATTCCCTATTATAGAAGTTAACTCTTATTTTTTATGTCATTCATGTTAAAGAAAAAAAAAATTATTTATTTGTATGATCTTAAATGGTTTTAATAAATGTTGTGATTTTGAAAAGCTTAATAATAGATCATCATATGCTCTTATAAGAGCCAACATTTGGGAGCTTTTCCATGTATTCTTCAAGGATGGTAAATGAAGAGCAGAGAAAAGAGGAACAAACTGTACCCAATTTGAAACTGTCAGGATCATATAAGTGTGCTGTAAAATAGTCACAAGAGATTGAGGGGAATTGATTCTGATGATGTTTATTCCCTCAGAGTACTTATTAAGAAAAACTTTTTTAATAAAAGTAAGTTAAATGAAGTTCAAAACCTTGCCAAATCCATTACTTTTCTTTTTTTCCTTATACCATCTAAAGAAGTAGAAGGAAAAAGGAGCGAAGCTTCCCAAATAATGCTGCTTACTATTAAAGGAATTTTAAAGTTTTGGTGTTGTTGTCATTTTATAATGACACAATTTTTGTTTTATTGAAACTTATGTTTCAATAAATCATAAGGATGTTAAAAAAATCCATCTTAAGAGTAAGAATGAATGGGAAAGGAAACGTCTAAGTGATAAATGAAGGCTCAGTGCAGAGATAAAGGGGGTTTCCTATTTTGGTAACATTTAGCAAATTTTGCCAAACTTCAGTTTAGGGTTATAGCCCTAGTCATGTAGAACTTGAAGGCTCTACCTCCACATCTCCAGCACCTCCAAAAAAAAAAAATTGATTAATTGAAAAGAGCAAGGTACTCCTATGTAACTAAAATCACTACCATCATTTAGTTAATCAGTTTAATTATCTATGAGGCCACTACTCTGCAAATTGTAAAAGGCAGAGTCAGGAGTGGGAAGGTATAGCTCTGACAGTACCACTTTTTGTACTTCTTATATCCACTATTCTTACAGAAATATATATAAGTAAGTCAGTAAACATTTATTAAGCACCCATTATGTGCTAGACATAGGCACTATGTTAATCTCTAGAGATATATAAAGAATCAAAAGACAATCCTACCCTCAAGGAACTCACAATATAACAAGGATGATAAACCAACAAATATAGGCAAATATTAAGTAATAACTATAAGAGAAAAAGCACTAGAATTAAGAGCTAGAAAAGTTTTATTGAAAGAGATAGTAATTTAGTTGGGACTTAAAGGAAGGCAGGAGAATCTGAGATGGGAAGAAAGAATACTCCAGGAATAGGACACAACCAATGAAAATGCCCAGGAGAGATAGAGTTATTTATAGAACAGCAAGGAAGCCAGTATTCCTGGATCAAGGATTATGTGACAGAGAACAAAGTATTAGATGATGTGGAATGTTGGAGGCCAGGTTATCAATGGCTTTGAAGTTCAGAGGCTTTTTATTTGAAACTGAAAGATAGAAGAAGTCACTGGAATTTGTGCAGTGTGTGTATGTGAGTGTGTGTGTGCACACAACGCACATGCACATGTTATGTTTAGAACTGTGCTTTAGGAAATCACTTTGGTGACTAGAAGGAGGATGAAGTGGAGTGGAGAGAAACTAGAAACAGGCAGAAGGCAGATTTCCTTGAACAGGGTATGGAGAAAAGTGAAGTATGAAGTAGTGATGATCAGTGATAGAAAAGTAGCAGCATCAGTGAAGAGAGACACTTCGAAAGATGTTGTTAAGGTGAAATTTACAGGACTTGGTAATAGAATAGATATGGAGGATAAGAAATAGTGAGGAGTTGCAAGAGTAAGAGACTGAGGATGATTGAGAAGTTAAGAGAATTAAGAGAGCTTGGGAGGTCAGAAAGTTACCTTTTGGATATGATTTATTTATCTACTGGATATCCAGTTCAAAAAGTTTAAAAAGCAGTTGGAAATGCAAGACAGGAGGTCAGCAGAGAGGTTACGATATGAAAAGTAGATCAGAGAATCATTGCCATGAAGGTGAAAATGAAAATGAGCTGATGAGGTCACCAACTGAAGTAATATATATATAGAGAGAGAGGGTTCCCAAGACAAAACCCTGTGGGAAACCTACAGTTAGAAGGAATAATCTGGATGAGGATCCAACAAATGACATTGAAAAATAGTAGACTGGGAGATAAAACCAGAAGAATGTGCTATCCTGTAAACAGAGAGAAAAATCAATGAGAGGATGATCAACAGTGTCAAAAGCTGCAGAGAAGTTAAGGAGAGTAAGATGGACCTCAGTTTAAATACAGCCTCAGATACTTGATACTACTTAACCCCATCTTGCTGCCATTTTGTGAAAGTGAATATATATACACTTTACTTAGCAAAATGTAAATAAAGGAGATTATTTTTTCAAACATACTTAATTTTGTCTTCTTTGAATTTTATATGTTCACTTTTAATGTTATTAAATTAAGTATGAAAGAGAAAATGAAACTGAATTCACTAAAGATTTGTGGTTTTGCTAAAATGATCAATTTAACATTAGGAACACTTGCAACAGACTTATTCACTCTTAATTGTTATAAAATGTTTTACAATAAAGAGTATGATAAAAGGAAATAGAAACTAATAATATAGTCTGTAATTTGACACTCCAGTATTTAACAAAATTTTTTATTTTTTGTGAAACTTTCCCTATTATTACCACATGAAATTAACCTTAAAGATAATGTTTATAACAAAGTTTTTCCTATGGTCAATATAATTCAGAATCTCTTTCTTCCCATGATGTTTTTTATGTAAAATTTAGTCTCACTTACCAGTATAAATTATCTGACATGTAGCAAGGGGTCGTCTGACAATCTACATGTTAAGTATCATGGTCAGTGATGAGGATACAATGAAAAACAAAGTATCCTCAACTTCTAACAAACATTCTATGGTGGCTGGAACTGAATTAGATAAAACATTTATGTTCACTACTTTTATATAATTTTATTCCATTATGAAATCCTTGATGAAAAAGTTAGAATGATAAATTGTTAAAGGCTTTACACCATTTGTTAATGCAGATTTTTTTCTCTAGTATGGATTTTCTTATATTTCATCAAATTTTTATGGAGGTCAAAGATTTTTCTGCATTCACTAAACTAAGAAGTATCTTTTTCATATGAATTCTCTCATGTTGATTAAGATTTCCTCTTTCAAAGAAGGCTCTCCCACTTTCATTACATTCAAAGGGTTTCACTCCATTATGAATTCTTTGATGATCAATGAAGTGGCCCTTATTAACAAATATTTTCCCATATTCACTATATTCAAAGGGTTTCACTCTAATTTGATTTCTCCAGGGTATAAAAAGATTTTCCCTCTCAAAAAATGATTTCCCACATTCACTACATTCAAAAGATTTTTACTCCAGTATGAATGCTCTGGTGATCTTCAAAAAGTACTTTCTAGATGAAGCTTTTCACACACTCATTACATTCAAAGAACTTCACTCCAATATGAGTTTTCTGATGTCTAATAAAAGTTCCCCTATTACTAAAGTCTTTCCCACATTCATTACATTAAAAGGGTTTTTCTCAGTATGAATTATCTTATGTGTTGATAAGCTTCCACAGTAACTAAAGGTTTTCCCACATTCATTACATTCAATGGGTTTCATTCCAGTATGAATTCTCAGATGATCAGTGAGGCTTCCTTTATTCCTAAAGACTTTCCCATATTATCACATTCAAAAAGGTTCAATCCAGTATGAATTATTTGATGCCTAATAAGGTTTCCTCTCACAAAAAAAAAAAAAAAAAAAAAAATTGCTTTACCACATCTATCCCATTTAAAGGATCTCTCTCCAGTATGAATTCTCTCATGTTTAGTTAAACTTTCCCTATGGCTAAAGATTCTTCCATGTTTATCACACTCAAAGGGTTTTTCTCCAGTGTGAATGCTCTCTTGTTTATTCAACTGTCCCTTTTCAGCAAAGGTTTTCCCACATTTAAGATTTTACTCCAGCATGAGTTCTCTCTTGGTGATTAAGATTCCCCCTGCTAGTAAAAGCCTTCACACATTCATTACATACAAAGGATTTCATTCCAGCATAAATTTTGTACAAATTCTCTCACATAGAGTAAGATTAGATTTTCTTCCACAGACTTTGCTATATTAATTATGTTCATATAAGTTTCTTCCAGGACATATTGAGAAGTTTGTTTACTAAGTAGTATTTTAAGGACTTCACTGTAACAACAACTGATCCTGAACTAAAATTACTCCCAAATGAATTCTGTTGAGGTACACTTACTTTATTATGAGTTGCATCACGAATAATGATTATCTTTATAGATTGTCTTTCCTGGTTACCCTGTTTCTGTAAAATGACATCATATACTGTGGAGTCTCCCACCTTGGCATTCTGGGTAATATCCACTGGCAGTCTTTTCTTAGGTGATGATATGAGAAAAATACCCTGTACAAACTCCAGTTTTTGCTTTACTCCAACTGTCCAGGTTAAAAGAATCTGAAAGAAATTTTATTAAATGCCACTAACATTTGTACCCTGTGCCAGGATAAAAGAAAATGACTTATAACAAGTTCTGTCTGTACCTCTTCCATAAAATAGAAAAATACTTAATTTGTATGTGGAGAATAGGTAGGAGAAGAGACAGAAACAAGAGAATGTAACTTCCAAAACAAATTATATCTCAAGTCATGAAATAGTCATTGAAGCAATGGCAGACACTATTTCCTTCTGGAAGACAGAACAGGAAGAGAAAAACCTAGAAATTTACTTAATTGGCAAATAACTTTGGATTTATGCAAATTAAAGTGTTAGGCCTGGAAAACTAAGCTACTACACAATACTGAAGAATTTTTGGACTTCCCTACTATCAAGGAAAAAGGGAAATGATGGCAATAATTTTCATTTGCTTCCTTTTTCCTTAGTCATCTGAACAAATGCTTCTTGGATATTCTGTCTCTGATATCCATGAAACTTTTTCTCTTTCCAACAGCCAAAATCACATCCAATTTGGAAACAAAAATCCCTGAAGATAAATATCCATATGAAAACTAAATTACTTTCATGAAAAAAGGACAGTTAAAAAAGCATGTAGAACATATTATGAAAGATAAATGAGGCATACTCCACTACAGTGGTGTCAAACTCAAACAGAATGGAAATAGAGCTATTAAATAATACATAAAGATCATAGGCTATTACTGACTCAGAAAACCACATGTTAACATTATCTATAACCTCTTGTATTTTAATTTATTTTGTTATATACTTCCCAATTATATTTTCTTTCACTTCATGCTTTAAGCCATATGTTTGACAACTCTGCTCTACTGTATTTCAAGGAAGAATGGGCTACAAATATAATTTGGAATAAATTATCCAAATCAGCTATCCAAATCAGTCAGTAGGCATTTTAAATTCTGGGAGGGAGAAATATAATGGGAAGGAAAAGACTTTTGAAAGGAAGTAGTTTCATAATTCCTGGGACATTGGCAGGAATCTTTGACTTGAAAATATGGAAAATATAGTCTTAGGATTAAGTTCGAGAAAGCTATGAGATTTCTATTTCTATTAACCAAAGAACTTCATCGAGAAAAAGGTAACAAATATTCTGTTTATTGGTCATTAATAATAGTCAAAGGTCTCTTAAGTTATAATTTCTTAAATATTACTGCACAATAGTGTACTTCAGGTACACTACAGATATAGAGTAGTACAATGGAGAAGTAAAAATGTACCCCAAAAGGGATAAAGGGCAAAACCTAGGATACTATTCTTACCCATGGAGATGAAATTCTCAAAGTTCTCCATCAAAACATCCTGAGACAAGTCTTTCTGTGCAAGGTCCAATTGTTTCCACTCCTCCCAAGTGAATTCCAAAGCCACATTTTTTAAGTTTTATGGATTCCTAAATCAACCACATTCCTCCTTACCCAATGACTATCATTTTCAGGAATCAGACAGCTGGCAGAATGGAAATGTACTCACAGGATTCAGAATTTTGAATATTTTTTGTCAAATATTTTGACAACTTAAAAAATGTGTGTCTCACTATATGGTAGTAACAGTAGGATGTAGAAATTTCACTACTCAAGTTCATCCCACCAAATCCTATCAACTAATCCTAAGCCCCAATTAACTCATGTACTTAAGTGCTAAGGCTACAAATAATACAACTTCTACACCCAGAGAGAGAACTAAGGGAAGTAAGTGTGGATCACAATATAATATTTTCACTCTATTTGTTATTGTTTGCTTGTATTTTGTTTTCTTCCTCAATTTTTTTCCTTTTTGATCTGATTTATCTTATGCAACATGATAATTGTATAAATATGTACACATATATTGGATTTAACATATTTTAACATATATTGGATTACTTGTCATCTAGGGGAGGGAGTAGGGGAAAAGGGTAGAAAAATTTGAAACACAAGGTTTTGCAAGGGTCAATATTGAAATATTATCCATGAATATGTTTTGAAAATAAAAAACTGAAATGAAAAAAAATCATACAACTTCATAACCATACATCTTACAATTAGATATGTTAATTTTAGCAAGTATACTAAATATGTGTGTGTATATATATATATATATGTATATATATATATATATATATATATACATATATATATATATATCAACAGCAATCATTTTTCATTATTGATAAATATTGCGTGAGGACTTAAACAGGAGATAATAAACCATAAATGATTTATGCCACTAAGAATTTTCCCAATTTCCTAACGATAAATTATCACAAGATTAAAGATAGAATGAAAGATACTTCAGAGGCTAAATGGCATTGTCTTGCTGATTTTATGGATGAAGAAACTGAGGTTCATGGAAATTAGATGATTAGAAGAAACTCACACTAGTAGAAAGAGCAGACACAGTTATCTTCTCTGTTTCTCTAAGGGTACTAGTTTCTTTTTGAAACTGTGGAAATCTGGCATAAATCATCCTCCAAATTACAATGAATATTTACTATAGATTTACTATGTGCTGAGCACTCCCTTAAGTTTCTCTCCAATACTGAAAATTATAACTCATTCAGGTCTTTTAAGTCTGTCTATGTCCTTTCATAAAATATCCAGAGAAATTTTCAGAAAATGTTAGGGGCCTTCCTTTAGGTCCCTTAACAAACAAAAATACAAATGAAGTCTAGACTGACTCCCATTGGTTATTCTTCTCCCTCCTGTGATCAATAAATTTATTTTATGATTACACTTTTTTTTTGGGGGGGGGCTTACTTTTTTTATGCTGGTTCTTATCTAAAAGTCTTCCAGGTAATATACTACAGCCTATCTTTTTCTATAACAAGTCTCCCCACCCCCACCTATTGTTTATAATTTCAATTCTTCAGAGATGATAGTACTCCATGATTTAAACTTGGTCCTCAAACTTTTTAAGCAGGGGGCCAGTTCACTGTCCCTCCTCAGACGGCTGGAGGGCCGGAAGATAATAAAAACAAAAGCTCACACTCTGTCTCCACCCCTCAGCCCATTTGCCAGAACCCCTCTGCTGCATAAAGGTCCTCAGCTGGCCCATTCTGGCCTGCAGGCCGTCTTTTGAGAACCCCTGATTTAAAGCAATAAAGAACAGAAAATGACTTTTAAAAGATTGCCTTTTGCTTCATATAAAAGCTTGGAGTCACTAAAGCAGTGTGCCATTTCTCAAATTTATCTAGTCTGTTGCTATTCATTCTGAGAATAATTCATTTCTCAACTATACAGTTCTTCAGTAATCCATATATACAGAGAACGCACTTTTCTGTTTAGACAACCTGGGTCCAATATGATAATATCCTTAAAGAGGAATATTTGGAAAATATGTTAAAGAGAAAGTCCAGAGTGGGGTATCCTCCATTATGATGGCAAACATTCTCTCCCTGTTTAACTCTCTCCCTTGAAATAACTGACAACCAGAAGATGATCTAAAAAAGATGGACCTGTTATTGCCCCCATCAGTGAATTTTATGTCTTTTACCAAGTCATGAAAAATAAACTGATGGAGAGCCTTAAACACCTTCGTGATAATAGCTAGCATTTGTATGTTACATCATTTGATTCTCATAATCACCCTATGTGGTAGATGCTACTATTATATCTATTTTAGAGACGAAAGAAGCAGCTTTAAAGGAGTTAAAACTTTCTTGGGGGAACACAGCTAGTAAGAGTTTGAATAGTATTTGAACTTAAATCTTCCTGACTTCAAGTCCATTCACACTAAACACTAAGTGACACATCTGCTTCAATGTCATATTTTCCCCTCCAAATCATACATTTTTCACAGTCAACAAATTAACTCAGTGGGATCTTCTATTCTCTGAACTTTTCAGTCAACTGACTGCTAAGTTACTTTACACAAAACTATTTACAAAGACTCCATGTTTATCTTCATCAAGAAAATATGGATATATATATTCATTTTTCTGTTAAAGATTTTACAGGTATAGAGAAGTGATGGTTAAATATTGAGATGTCTTCAGAGGATTTACTCATAACTAGTAATAACTTTTTCTAAGCAGCCATAAAAATCTTGGAAATCAGTCTTCCAGTGTTCTCAAAATTATAGAAACTCCAGCATGGAGTTAGATGGCACAGTGGATAGTGCAGACCTGGAGTTAAGAAAATTTGATTTTAAATTCAGTCTCAAGCACTTACTATGTGAACTAAAGACAAGTTATCTAAAATAAGTTTCCTCATCTGAAAAACAGTATTCAAAGTGACCTTCACCTAGTCCTAATTATACTCCAATGCTGGCCTCTTTGCGGTCCTGAATGTGCTCTGGACATTCCTGCTTGATTAGCGGCCTTCCTAAATGATGAGATCACAACTTAACTCATTCAGGTCACTAAAAATGAAAACTTTCTTTTCATCCTTTTCTTTTATATGTCATTTCTTTGCCTACTTTGGATGCTCCACTTCTTTTCTCTAGGCATATCCCCAGATAAGATGTATCTGAGAACGAAATTTCATCCTTGTATTTGAAAGTCCCAGTTCCCTTGCACCAGCCCTCGTTCAGACTGCCCAACACTTCCTGATCTCCTCCGGATTTTCTTGGAAGAGATACTGGAGAGCTTTGCCATTTCTTTCTCCACCTCATTTTACAGATGAACAAAAGAAGGCAAAGAGGGTTAAGTGACTTGCCCAGGGTCACACAGCGAGGAAGGGCCCAAGGCTGGATTTGAGGTGATTCCAGCCCCAGAGCTCCTTGCACCATGGCGCCACCTAGCTGCCCCTTCCTTGCACGTACCAGATACTGTATTTGTATAGCGAATTGAGGGGGTAGAAAATATTTAAACTATCTTATAAGTGGGAGGAGTTTAGTCCTCAAGGTCACACTCAACTGGAGACATAACATCCCGTCATGCTTCTCGCGTCCCGCAGCGGCGCGGAGGGATAGGAATCGCACAATAGCACGTCTGGGAAACTCTCGTCCCGAGAAGAATAGAATGGGGGACGGGAAAGAAGGAGCGTAGAGGAAGAGGGCGTGGAGAGTGAAAGATCCTAAATCACCAACTCCGACTCCTCCAGTTCCCACCCCTCCACATCCCGGCCGCCTCGAGCTTCACCTTTCCCGCCTCTATATCCACGAAATGACCAATCGAATTACACCGACTCTTTCCACGTCCGATGACGTTGACACTTCGCCTCCGGGTCAAACCGCCCGCTCACCCGGAACCAATCACATTTCTCTGCGCCTTGCTCCAGAATGTCCTCGCCCCGCTCGGCTTCACCCCGCTTAGATTGAGCAGGTTCTCAGGAATCGCGCTGGGGAAATGGCGCAGGCGCAGCAGGGGTCGCAGTGACTGCTCCGCGCAGGAGAGGGCGCCTAAGGTATCTTTGTACCTACCTTAGTATTTCACAAGTTATAATTGATTAATGAATGCTTTTTGGTTAGTTGAAAATTCTACAAAGCATAAATATGGAAGAATGGTCAAAAGAATAAATCTCTTGCCAAGAACAAGAACATTTTGTAATTTTAAAAAATTCTAGAAGCTTTCCCCAAAAGCTTGTTT
Source organism: Sminthopsis crassicaudata (assembly GCF_048593235.1). Classification (NCBI taxonomy): domain Eukaryota; kingdom Metazoa; phylum Chordata; class Mammalia; order Dasyuromorphia; family Dasyuridae; genus Sminthopsis; species Sminthopsis crassicaudata. The sequence goes on along the minus strand of NC_133619.1, from coordinate 583,998,539 downwards.
CTTTTTCCCCTTTTAATTAATACAGAGAGAGAAATGCTAGCAATAACAATGAATGAAGAGGAATAAATAAATATTGGCAAAAAGATAATATAATCTCCGTTGAAAGATGTTAGGCTGACTTAATTATAAAATTCCCCCAAATCTGCAAAGAAATGATTTTATATGATTAATAGTTTCAAAAATGTAGAAGGATACACACTAAAACCACAAAATCACTAGCAATCTGTGCATTATTAATAAATGCTAGATAGAGAAATCTCATCCTAAACAGTTACATGATATAATAAGATCTGGAATTTAAACTGTCAAGACATACAAGGATACATGATTCAAGGATAAAGTATGACCTAGTAATTGGTGATATAGTCAATATACATGATTAATTTGAATTAATATGTTAAAAATTATATTCCTAACGAATTTTTATTTTCAATTTACCAATATTCCCAAGAGATTACTTTAAAAGTTTTTTTTTTAATAAGGACAAAATTCATTTGAAGGAAGGAAATCAATAATTTCAAGGAAAATAATATGGAATAAAGGCATAAAAGAAGACCAGCATTATGAGGTCTCAACTTATATTATAAAGCAGAAAACATCAAAATTATTTAGTCTTACTTTTTATAAAAGTGAAGAAGTGTATTGGTAGAATACATCAAATAAGCAAGATTTAGAATAAACACACACATATCCACAATTGTCCAGCATTTAATAAATCCAAGGAAGCAAATTATGATGATAAAGGCTTCCATTTCTTTATATTCATTCATTTCTATCTATTTGGTTCTATTCTGTATTTGCTTTTGAGCAATCCATTAACACTTCTCAAATCCCTTCCTTGCTGATCTCTGTTCCCCAACCTTGCCTAAATGGCTCACCAGTTTTAAAGGAGAGTTGTAAGTTCCTGACTGTGAGGAGTAGATGTTTCAGGGATATTTATTCTTTCTCATGAGAGTCCTGAAGGGACAGCTCCAACCCCAGGGACTCCAGATCTTGTGTAATTTTTAAATCCTTTTCCATAGAGGCAACATGATTATAGCAGATTTTCTCTTCCTTTGTCATGTCTGTAATTGATCTATCTACTTTTGAAATTGTATTACTTTTAATTATATCTCTTCACTTGTTTATATCACAAATTGATTTGTTAAATTTTCTTTTATATAAGGGCAGATATCAGGTGTCTCCCAAAATCAGGTTCGTGTCCAAGTGTATGAAGATGTGCTATTTTATGTCTATGTCTGGGTGTTATGTGTGTATTTTGGAACTTTAAATTACAGAGCTAGGTTTAAAAGAAATAATTATTTCATAAGAAAACATAAATTTAGAGCATGTTCTCCTTGATACAAGGAGTTTAAGCAAATAATATTAACAAAGAAGAGAATATTCAATATAATTGTTATTGGAAAGATCTGATCACCCTCATTAGCATAACAATTCCTCTGATTTTTACCCTTCTATCCACTACCACTCTACCATCATTATTACTATTTTCCTTATAAACATTCCTGTTGGCATCATCTTTGGCAACAAAAAACTGTGCTGAGTCTAGTAGAAATTAATTACTTAATCTTACTTGGTCTTTTACCAAAGTGGAATTATCATTTTTATGGTCTCATTTCATAGTCTATAATCCATCTATATACAGATATAGATGATAGATATTATAGACATACATAATTATATGGATAAGTATGAATATTATCTATTATCTGTTTTCAACATAGAATTCTGTTTGAAATGAGAGAACCAAGAGACAACAACATAACAAAACCTAAAGAGGACTAAATATCCAAGAGAGATGAAATCAACATTATCAACACTTGTATATATCAAGAAAGATAAGGTTTGGGGGAAAAATCAAAATTTTAAATCGAGGGATCATTATTTCCTTGATTGGGTATAATTGCTATAAGGGCTTTTTCTTTTCTCAATGTGAGGACATGAAAGGGAAAGATCATAATCCTAATTGAAAAATAATTAATCATTGGTAACTTTGAAGACAGAAAGCAATTTCAATTGAATAACAAGTTTGGATACAGTTTGTAGGGGATTTGAGACTCAGGTAAAATAAAATCGAAGCATCTTATAGACAATTAAAAATTTAAGTTTAAATGAAAAAAGAGATATAGGTCAATAACCTGAGGAATAGAAATTGTGAGTTTTATATTCTTATTCATATGTTTTGGAATCATATATATGTTTGTAGATAGCATAGAACCAATAGAGATTGAGCATTAGATGAAAAATGAAGATTATAGTGGGAGCAATATTGGAAAAGATAAAATGAGCGTTATTAATTTATATGTAGCAAGGTGAGTCTTTAGAAGGACCACCACATTTTAAAAAAATGTCACAGAAAAAAACTTTTTAATAGCAGCAGGTCAAGGATAAAGGTAGTTATAGAAATTTTGTTTGAATGTCTTAAGTTATGGCATATGATTATGATAGAATTCTGTTGGGTTATAAGAAATGACAAAAGGAGTTTCAGAAAAACCTATAAAGTTATATATTAACTGATGCAAAGTGAAGTGATCAAAACTAGAACTTTGCTTATAGTAACAGTAATATTGTAATGATAATCAGCTGTGAAATGTTTTACATGACTTCACATGTATAATAGGTATATTGTTTTCTTTCTCAGTGAGTGGAGGATGTCCAAGTTGAGAGAGAATTTAGAATTCAATATTTAAAAATAATGATGTTAAATTTTTAAAAGGAAAAGTTGATTCAACAAAATTTATTCTTTTCTTCTGATGTCAACACTACTCAACCAGTTACATGCTCACAATCTATCTTGATTGTTCTCCCATATCTTTTAAACTCCTTTAAAATGTCTTATATATGAATAGTCCTTTCTTTTTTTCACTTCCACAATTCGAATTTATCCCCTAATTAACATCTACTTGGACTACTGAAATGCTGCTATGGATCTAGTTCTGATCAGCAAAATAGATCATATCATGTGAGAGGATAATAATGATACAAGGAGACAAAGAGACAGTTGAGTGAAAATCTCTGAACTTTTCTCTTTATTGCATTCCCAATACAGAATATATATAAAAGTTTTTTTTAAGTACAGCAAGGTTATTAAAATAAAAACATACATTCTTTCACAAGCAGATTCAGATCAATTCCAATTTTTGGATGAAGAGAGCCATCTATACCCAGAGAGATCTGTGAGAACTGAATGTGGACCACAACATAGCATTTTCACTCCTTTTATTGTTGTTTGCTTGCATTTTATTTTCTCAGTTTTTTTTCCCTTCTTGATCCGATTTTTCTTGTGTAGCAAGATAACTGTATAAATATGTATACATATATTGGATTTAACGTATATTTTAACATATTTAACATGTATTGGATTACCTGCCATCTAGGGGAGTAGAGAAGAAGAGAAAAATTTGGAACACAAGGTTTTGCAAGGGTTAATGTTGAAAAATCAGCTGTGCATATGGTTTGTAAATAAAAAGCTCTATTAAAATAATAAAGGTAAGTTTATAGTCAAATTTCTATAATTAGGGTCGCAATGAAAATAACATTTACTAAAAAACACTGATCTGTTCTACCTGGTTTTTGTCTTTTGCTTTAATATCATTTCTCTTTCTTCATGAGATATGAAAACTTATGATGTTAAGTAAACAAATATGGTTACAATGGCATTGACAGAGAAAAGAAATTGTGAGAAAATGAATACATTAAAAAAAATTTGTGACAGAAATCTGGATACTTTCTTTCTTGTTCTTTAACCTTCCTCTAGTATCATCCATAAAAATTCTCTGTATGATCTTGCTTCATTGAAATCCAAATCAAGCTTTCTTCAAATCTATTTCTCCTTCTACTGCTCACTATTTTCTGAGTTTATACTATTCATCATTGCAAATCAGTATTCGAAATGCCCTTCATCTACTTCTAATTATGCCTTAGATGCTGACCTCTTTACCATCCTGAATGCACCCTGGACATTCCTGCTTTCCTAAATTATGAGATTACAAATTAACTCAATACTTCAAATTAGTATTGCCCATTCAGATCACTAAAAAATAAAAACTTTATTTTAAAAAAAAACCTGAATTTTCTTTTTTCACACCTATGTTGTGTTTTTCTATATATCCACTCTTTCTCTACTTTGTGTTCTCTGTCCCTCTTCTTTTATCTGGGTATAAGTGTATTCCCAGATACAATATAAATACCTTGAGAACAAAATTCTATTCTCATCCAGCTCTTGTTCAGTCTGTCCAATAATTCGTGATCTCCTTTGAATTTTCTTGGGAAGAGATACTGGAGAGCTTTGCCATTTCTTTCTTCAGCTCATTTTACAGATGAACAAAAGAAGGCAAACAGGGTTAAGTGACTTGCCCAGGGTCACACAGCAAGGAAGTGCCCAAGACTGGATTTGAAATGATTCCAGCCCCAGCACTCCATGCATGTACCAGATACTGAATAAGTTTAACGAACTGTATTTGTATATCGAATTTTGAGGGAAGAAAATATTTAAACAATCTTATAAGTGAGAGGAGTTTAGTCCTCAAGTCCACTCTCAGCCAGAGGCAACAACATTCTTCATCATGTTTCCTTTCTTGAGGCCCGTTACACCTAGTGGGAGAGAAATAGTGGGACGGCAAGTCTGGGGAACTCTAGTCTGGTGAAGAGTAGAATGGGATACGGGGGAAAATGTGCTTGAAAGGGCGTGGAGAGTGAAAGATCCTAAGCCACTGAACCTGACTTATCCTATTCCCCACCCCTCTAAATTCAGAGTCGCTTAAAACTTCACCTTTACTGTCTCCACATCCAAAAATTGGCCACTTGAACTATGCTGCTCTGGTTCATGTCTGATGACATTGCCTCATCACCTCAAGGTCAAGGCTCCTGCTCACATGGTTTTAAGCTGCCCTGAATGCATAGGCCATATTTTGCCACTTCAATTCCACCTTATAGATATCTATTGTAACAAGGTAGTAAATAACAATAACTCTGCATAACAAGATATTTGTCAAAACAGAGTTGTAAGTAGCAGAAATTTTATTAATAACAGGTTGTCAAACACAGTTGTAAATAGCCCAGTTTTGTTGCCTTGTCCCTATCACATGCATTTTCCATCAAGATTATTCTAAACCTCGAATGTTTTTCATGCATTGTTAAGGGAGAGTTTGAGCCATTGCTTTGAATTATTCGCCCTTAAAAAGAAGAGGTCTCAATTAATACTTGGATTTATTCAATATTGGCCTTCTACAGGAGAAGCTGGAAGTTAAAGTGGGGAGAGGGGCTACAAAATAAAGGGTCTATCTTTGTTACTCCCAGTGGTAAGGGGGTGAAGGGGAGAAGGGAATTGTAGCACTTTAGAGGGGGCAAAGTTCAGTGGGACTGGATTCAATGCATTCCTTTCTCTTTCCACTTCGACAGGGCTACCTGACTGCCCTCTACAACTCTGGAAAAGGAGGTTTTTGGCCTGGTTTTCTCAAGGACATGTCAAATAAGCTTTGGCAGTCTTATCAAACTTTGAGAATAGAAATAATGATTGGACTTTATGTCTGTACTTCAAGTTTTTGTTTAAATTCAATAAATGATTATCACTAGAATGCATATCACTAGGTAGTTAATATTTTTACAGAAAAGTTTTTAGAAACCATGATTATACTTATGAAGATATAACCAATATAATTTTCATGGGGCAAAAGCTGTATCCACATAGATGAAGTTTCTTAAGGAAAGCTCAAAATAAATCACTGTAATATGAGTTTATCATATTGTCTATTCCAGAAAGAAATTCATATTTCATTTAAAAAGATCTATGGAGAAGTGCCTTCAGGAAAACCTCTATATTCTATTATCCCACAAACCACTGAGTCATGGAACTCTTAGTAATGTTTTTGTTGCTTCCTCTTAACTCTTCTCACTCCCACTATTACCAATCTTGGCTAGACAGCATCTGAAAAATGATTCTCTTGGTATCCATTGTCCAAAGTCATTTCTCTCTTAGAAAAACCACACAGACCAATTTGTCTCTGATCTGTTTTGTCTTGATCCCATAGATAATGGGATTCAGCATGGGTGGGGCCAGAGCACAAACATTGGCTAATGGGATATGGACTTGAGGTGAGATATGATGCCCAAAACTTTGGGTAAGAAATGAGAAAACTCCTGTAACATAGAAGAGGGCAATAACACAGACATGGGAGTCATGTGATGAGCATCCCTGGAAGGGATACGGAAGACAATTTGGAGAAGCAGCCCATAGGAAGTTGCTATGAGGATAATAGCCAACATTATAGTTATTAAAAGGACAAACACATCATATCATATATTCACATGGATGTCAGCACAAGCATATTTGGGCAAACCAACATCTAACCTCACAGGATATATAAGGAAGAATGTTATTTCTACAAATTGTCAACCAAGTCAGAAGGAATACCAGGAACAGTGGTGCCAAAGCTTCTTAACCAAGCTAATGTTTCTAGTGACTAAACTGGTGAGGATCATGTTATATCTCAGAGGATAAGAGATTGTAATGTATCAATCAAAAGTCATAACTAACAGAAACCCTGACTCCATCATATATGTAGAGTGAATAAAGAACAATTGAGTAATGCACGCCCCAAGGGAGATCTCCCTAGCATTGAACCAAAAGATGGACAATGATTTGGGTACAGTGGTGATGGAGAGAACAATGTCAGCAGCGGCCAGCATGGACAAAAAGAGATACATAGGCTCATGGAGCTTCTCTCAGTGACAAAGTACTTATGCAACATCTACTTAATACCCTTGGATCTATAATTTCAGATCTTTTTGACTACCTCCAAGTATCAAACTCTTAAACCATACCCTCTATTGTCCTCTTGTCCAGCCTCCATCTTTATAGCAAATGAACTCCCAAAAAGATCCTTATATCCCACACAATACCTAAGCCACTCATTAGATTCAGGAAGTGTTCTCAAAAGATAGAAAGAGTGGGGCTGAGAATTCTCAAGTGTAATATTTTACTCATGTATCTCTAATTCACTTTAAACTTCCTGAAGCAAAATAATCACAGCTTTACCGGATATTTCCAAAAGTCTTAGTGCAGTTTTAAACTATAAATTTTTTGAAACTAAACTAAAACTGTTTGAGATACTCTGCATTATTCTTCCATCTCCTGAATAATTCAGTTTACATTACTTCACAGAATCTTCATAACTCAAATTATACTAAAAAGTAAGCTCTTTCACGTCTTCTAGAAAGAATCATCTCTTCTTTCTTTGGAGATTTCTAGTAGCAACATATATGTATAAGCTCAGTCTCCATCTTGTACAACTATAATTCTCAATGGAATTGGGGTAGCTAGTTGTCACAGTGGAGAGTGTTGGCTTGGAGTCAAGAAGACTCAACTTTCCCGAATTGAAATCTTCAAACTCTTAATTAGATGTATGATCTTGAACAAGTCACTTAACCCTGTTTGCTCAGTTTTTTCATTTATAAAATGAGCTGGAAAAGGAAATGGCAAATCATTCCAGTATCTTTAGCAAGAAAATCCTAAAGCATCATGAAGAGCCAGGGATGATTGAACAGCAACATTTTTCTTTTCACTTAATTAAAAATTAATTAATTAATTACTTAATTGGAAACCTCCCTCTCCCCCTCCCCTCCTTCTCTTCATCCTTCCCCTAGATGGCAGGCAGTCCCATATATGTTAAATGTGTTATAGTATATCTTAGATACAATATATGTGTGCAGAACCTAATTTCTTATTGCACAGGAAGAATTGGATTCAGAAGGTAAAAATAACCTGGGAAGAAAAACAAAAATGCAAACAGTTAACACTCATTTCCCACTGCTCCCCCTCTGGGTGTAGCTGATTTTGTCCATCATTGATCAACTGGAACTGAACTAAATCCTCTCTCTCTCTGTTGAAGACACCTACTTCTATCAGAATATATCCATATACAGTATCTCTGTTGAAGTGTATAATGATCTCTTGGCTCTGCTCATTTCATCTGAGGAAAATCTTAAAGAGAAAGAAATGGATCTTGAGGGAGATGGGAATAAAAAGATATCTCTATAGGTACAGGTATTAAAATTGTCTTTCTCTTTATCATATCAAAACCTAAGTTTTTATTATTATGATAATGATGATGCCATAGTGGGAGGAAGAGAGAAAAATTAGAAACATGAAGGAAGGGTTGCTATTCCAAAATTATAGAAATGGTATGTGTGGGAAGACACATTTATGTTTCATTTAAAGAAAAATGTCTCCAAAATCAAAATGGTATAAAAACAAATAGGAAGATTCAGGGAACATTGATTCCTTTACCACTGAAAATTTTCAAGTGTCGCCAAGATGCTCATTTGTCAAGATTTTTTGAAAAGGATATTCCTACTTAATTACAGATTGGATTGAATGACTTCTGACACATAGAGTAAAGAAAGATAGGGAAGTGCCATTAGTATGTGGAAAAAATGCCATCGCCAGTGTAGGAAAGTGGTGTCACAGGTCCCCAGTCCCCTGACTCTGCATGTAGAGCTCTCTTATTTCTTTTAACTCTCTATTGCTGGAACTCTGTCTTCCCAGAAATCAGCCGGAGTCAGGATCACTAAATGTCTTTATTCTTGATCTTTCACAGTCAAGGTCAAGGGGTTAGGTCTAGCAATCTCACACACAGCTTTCTCCCTCAAACGCCAGGAGAAACTGAGTCCGCTTCTGCATCTCAATTTCCGCTTCCTTCTCCTACTCCTCCCACACAAGTCATTTCCCCCTCTTTGTCCCACCAATCAAGTCAGCACAGAACAGCTGGGGAGGGTCAACCTTCAAACAAGTTAATAGGGAACCGTCCAATTGGCAATTAGTCTCACGTGCTTCATTATCCAAGTGCATTGATTGCTCAGTTCTAGCTCTTTACACTCTATGAGTTATTATTTCTAGAAATTGGAAATTTACAGTACCTGAGAAGAAGGTCCTGGAAACAAAAAAATATGGAAGAGAAGCATGGAGAAGATCAATAAGTACTCATTAGTTCTTGGGTTGACTTGAGAGACTAATGATATTAGCTAACATTTATGTTAACTGTTATTTCATTTGATCCTTAAAACATAACTGGGAAGTAGGCACTATTATTTTTCTAATTTTAAGGATGATGAAGCTAAAAGAGATATTGCTCAGAATTATACAGCTAATAAATGTCTTAAAGGAGATTTGACTTCAAGTTTTCCTGACTTCAGAACTGAGCACTCTTATCTACCATGCCAGATTTCAAAGAGTCTCAAACCCAAACAGCCTTCTTGGAAGTACTCGCAAAAGATTTTAAAGGGAAAAAAAGAGAAGTATAATAAAAACTGAGAAAAATAAATGGGAGGTATGCAAGAGATAGGTAATAGGTTGAAAAAGGAATGCAATTCCTTAAAAATATAATTGGACAAAAAAATCCCCTGGAGGAAATATCTTGAAAAATAAAATTAATCAAATGGAAAAGGAGATACAGAAGCTAACTGAAGAAAATCACACATTAAAAATTAGAACAGGGCAATGAGACATCAAGAAAACATTCAAACAAATTAAAAATAATTTTAAAAAGGAAGGTACTTCAACCTTCCTTTCTCTGAATTAGACAAATCTAACCACAAAATAAAAATGAAAGAAATTAGAGAAGTTAATAGAATCCTAGAAAACCTAGATATGATAGATCCCTGGAGAAAATTGAAGAGGGATAAAAAGGAATACACCTTTTTCTCAGTAGTCTATAGCATCTACGTAAAAATTGACCATGTATTGGAGTGTAAAAACCTCACAATCAAATGCAGAGAAGCAGAAATAGTAAATAGTTCTTTTTGAAATCACAACATAATAAAATTACATTCAATAAAGGGCCAGGAAAAGATAGATTAAAAATCAATTGGAAGTTAAATAATGTAATTCTAAAAAATGAGTGGGTCAAACAACAAATCACAGAAACTATTCATAATTCCATCAAAGAGAATGATAATAATGAGACAACATCCCCAAACCTATGGGATGCAGCTAAAGCATTTTTAGGGGAAATTTTATATCTCCAAATGACTAAACATGACTAAAACAGAGAAAAAGGAGATCAATGAATTAGGTATGCAACTGAAAAAGCTAAAAAAAGAACAAAATAAACCCCCCCAATTAAATATCAAGCTAAAAATTCTGAAACTAAGAAAACTATTGAACTAATTAATAAAACTAAAAGTTGGTTTTATGCAAAAACTAACAAAGTAGATAAAACTTTGATTTGATTTAAAAAAAGGGAAGAAAAAAAAAGATTTCTAGCATCAAAAATGAAAAGGATGAATTTACCACCAATGAAAAAAAATTAAAGCAATAATTAGGAGCTATTTTGCCCAAGTTTATGCCAGAAATGGATAATTTAACTGAAATTGATTAATATTCACAAAAATATAAATTGCCCAGATTCACAGAAGAGGACATAAATTACTTAAATAGTCCCATTTTAGAGGATAATTCATATCTCTGACATATGCTAATAGATATAGGAAGTAGTAAAAGTTTGATTAATTACATATGAAAGAAGAGAATAATCATTAAGCTATCAAATTAATAAGGCCCCATAAAGCACATAATGAGAAATTTTGGAAAATTAGAGGAAAAACAATATTAAAAAAAAAACTGAGATGATGAATAAAAGATGTGCTCTATAAGCTAATATTCTAATTTAATTCAAACTAGAGAAAAAAGTAAATTTTTAAACATTTAGGCAATTATACAAAATAGAACATTAAGGGAATTATAATAAAACTATTATACTTAATTATTAAGTTCCAGAAAAACTGAGAATTTAAAAAAAAATTGGAAAATCTTGCTCAAATTAATAACATAAGGAAAAGATCTCTTGGACCACTTAATCTCTGAAAGAGACATTAAATTATCCATAAATAAACTAGTTGGAAGATGGCATAAGAGATTTGGTTATATTTACAAGTTATACTCAATAAAAGAGAGAAACAAAGACATGCTACCCATTTATTTGATAATCCTGAACATGATTGTGAGAAGCCAGCCAACTTTAGGCCTTTCCAAGCACCAAAATAGGAAATTTATGAGTTCTAGGCAAATAATAAACTCTTATAAGCTTCATGGCCTGCATAATTTTGTATTTATAATTGATTTCAATTTCTTTACATAAGTTTAGGACAGTATAAGGTCTGTATCACATATATGGTCATTTCTGAGATTTATTGCTAAAGGGCACTTTGGGAAAAGTCCTTAAAAAAGGGAAGAAATCCTCTGGACCCCAGATGGTAGACTGGAAATATGGAGAGTGAATTCAAAATGCACCGGAGTAAGAAAAGATGACAGATAAGGGGACCCTGGCCTCCTAAAAGATTCAGTGATAGCTCTGTATTCTCTATTCTTTTCCAGCTCACAGACTCCAAAATAGATTTATGCCTAAAATTGTAGTTCCAGAGTGAGAAGAGGTCAGAGGTCTTAGTTGTTAAGTACTGAGAACAAGTTTAGAAGCAAATAGTAGCTGTATGGCTAAAGCCCAGGATCACAAAAAGGATTCCATTCAAATCTCCAATCCAATCTGAAGCTTACAGTGTAATAATCAAAGCAAAAGTGCCAGATCAAAGAGACCCTGAAACTGTCTCTCTGAACATGCAGAGTTTTCCAGCATGCTAAAAGTGGGCTAAATTCAATAGCAAACTACTAGAACTTCAGTCAGCAACAAGCCCACAGGTACATAACTCAGACCCAAACTCAGGTCAGAAACTTACTAGAAAGGCAGTAATCAGGTATTTCCCTGGCTGAAGATAGATTTTGAACACTAAAAGTTTACAGTTTTTAAGCCTTTTCCCTTTTAAATAAATCCCAGGGAACATACTCTTGGCATCCTGGAGCCTCTTGAAGAGAGAATAGGAGAGAAGGAACTAAATGAGAGGGGTGGGGAAGGCATCAGGCTTTAGCAGCAATGCCTGAGAAGACATTGTTAATTGGATCCCAGATACAACACATTATTGAGCACAGCAAAACAAACCAGCACAGAAACCAAGATATCAAAATAGTCTGATACATTGAAAATATATGTATCAAATGATTATTCCTTATTTAGAGCTCTATAAACCAGGGCAAATATAAGTCTCTGCCTTCAAAGAACTTATATTCTAAAGAGAAAAGTCAGTATAAAAGGAGGAAGTTGCGTTAATGGGATGAGTTCTGGGAAATGATAGAATGTTACTTAAGAGAACCTCAAATGAGATCATGACACAGTGAGACACAACTGAAATGACTGAATAATTCAATAATGTCTTTTGAATGAACTACCCATTTTCTCTCATTCATAACATTTGCATCTCCAGAATATAGTTAAGTGCTTTGTATTAGTGGGCACTTAATGAAATACTATTCACTTGTTGGGTGATTTATTGTTTGATTTATATTTGTTTCTTAATCTTAGTCAAAGGAATATCACAGGATGAATACATCCAGGATGGAGCCAATCTTTGAAAGGTCCAGAGGTCCTGAGTTGTAAGTGACTCTAGTCAAGAAAGCCAAAGTAAGTTTCTATATGGGAGAGGATAAATATCAATAAAAGGAGTGGTCCAGATCCAAGCCTGACGAGGTTTATGGGGTTTGAACTGAATAGCTTGCTATAAGACAGGAAGGTTCAAGAGCCCAAGTCCCTATAGACTTGATTAATAGATCTCTCAAGTGTCCCAATTCCTGTAGATTCAACTAATCAGTCTTTCCACTCCAATTTTCTAAACCCCCCTTCTTATTCAAAAAACCACCTTGAAATAAGACCAAAAATTAAAAAAAAAATCTCTCTCTGTTCTTTCTGTCTGAATTTCTTTAATTAAGAGATATTTGGATCATTTTTAATATAATTATTGATAGTCAATTATGTAGTTGAATTTTGAACAGTCTGTTTTCCTTCTTTTAAAAATTACTTAGTTTACTTTTCTATTAGGAAATGATTCTTTGTCATATATTTGTATTAATTTTCTATATATTTGGAATATCAAACTTGTATGATAAAAGACCAATTTTTTTAAAAGCAATAATATTTATGGCATTATATGATAGTGAAATATGAATTAAAGTCTCTAAGAATTAAAGTTGACAGTGGTACATGACTTCAAACAGGGAAGCTATGCAGTTTAAACCCATGTTTGGCTTCATTTGAAATTTACCTAGAGAATGATATGAATAATGTCAGTATCTCCCCAGAATATTTCTTTCCCTTCAGGGATTCATTTTTTTAAATTTTTATGTTACTTTTAGATTTTTTTTATTGAAGTAAGTTTATTTTTAATATATAATTTTAATACATATTGCTCTATGAATCATGTTGGGAGAGAAAAATCAGAACAAAAGAGAAAAATCATTTTAAAAAAAACAGAAAAGAGAAGGAACAAAGCATGTGTTGATTTACATTCATTCTTTTTGGTTCTTTTCTGGATGCAGATGGCATTTGGATCATTGAACCTTGAGAACAACCATGCCCTTGTCATAGTTGATCATCACAATCTCAATTTCTATCAGCAAGAAACTTACATTATAAAGGGGTGTGTAGAGATTGGAACATAGTGGGGGAACTCTGGGTAAGGTAAGATCCTTCAGCCCAGAGGGAACCAGCTGACAATGTCTAGTTTGGCTCCCCACCTCCCTTTGGTGTTCTTACCTTTCCTGAGAAATCAGGGAGGGCTTGGATACCTGTGTTCTACTTGAAGCAAGGGATATTTATAGTAAGAGACATTTACATATCAATAGAAGAGTGCTTATAGTTATCACTTGTACTGTGTGCTATGGTGATGTGATGCTACCATAGTTAGCACTTGCTCAGTGTGATGTGATGATACAATAGTTCCGTAGTTGGCACATACTTAGTGTGCTGTAATGATGTAATCATACTGAGCTATTTAAGAGCTGAGAGGACTGGAAATGACAGACTCCATCTTTGACCACTATCCCTGTGAGTCTCCTGCCTTTCTTCATTCCTCCACTAAGACCAAGGCTGGTCCCAAGATCCTCCAGAGAACTAGACTGGATGGTATATTTTGGCAGCCAACTGGGGGCTCTAGAAAGCACACTACATTTTGGTGCTTGAACAGGGACCTCCAGAAGGACACTACAAGGGTGTGTGTGTGTGTGTGTGTGTGTGTGTGTGTGTGTGTGTGTGTGTGTGCGTGCGCGCGTGCTCCCACGGCTATATGCATAGAATAAATACAATGTGTTTAAGTACAAGATAAGGTACAATCTGCTGAAGACCCACTTGGAAACCTATTTAGTTGAATCCTCACTTCACATGAGGAACAATTGATTTGTTATGATATCATGGAGATGAGAATACATATTTAAATATGTATATCTATATATACAAATATACTGTTATTATGCTAATGAATATCTGGGTAAGTATGCTGCATAATACTTAGCTAATTGCTAATTCTTCTTCCAAGGAAAAACCAAGGACATAAAAGCAAGATTCCTATCATCCTCAAAAGACCAGTGTTCAATCAGTAATGCAGATCATCCCCAAAGTTCCTAATGAAAAGTTCCTAATAATCTGAGACAAATAAGTTGAAGACTACCCAAAGATACCACTTTTTATTAGGATGTATATCAATGAGGAAAGTAAAGAGAGTCATATACCTTCAATGAGAAACAGAAAAATATGCCCTTGTAGTGAGAGAGACAAAAAAGGTTGAGATAGAGAAAAACAAATATAGAGGTAGACAGAAATTTAAATTTATATTCCCTTCTGGGAGATAAGTCAGATTGTAAGAATTTGATACTCTGGGACTGGTAAAGAGGAGAATAAACAACTTTGCTGCTCCTATTCTTCTTATTTAAGTGTCGCCAGTCATTGGGTATATTTTGGCTGGTGTAATCACCACTGGATGACACTGGAAAGGAAACTACTTGAAAGTGGTAGTAATTTCACCAGTCAGATATTTTGGATGGGAGACAAGAGATGAGAGGAGGACTTGGTTGTAATGGGCAACAGGGAAACTTGTCCAGGAATCAAAATTAAAAGAATGGAAAAGGAAATTTAGGACATGGAGGGTTTTATCCCTATTAGATCACAACACCATCTATGTTTTGAGATGACAGGGAACTTAAAACACACAGAGTATAACTACTTAATTTTACAGATAAAGAAATTGAAGTTGAGGGATTAAATGATTTACCTATACTTCTAAAGCAAATAACTACATGAAGCAGGATTTCAATGCAGTTCTGAACTTGATTTCAACTCTAGTGCCATATACATTAATCCACAATGCCTTTTATGGGTAGAGTGAGTAAAAGACTTATGTACTAGGTACTCACAGCAGAGACTAAAGATTTGTTCTTTAAGGTCAGCATAAGAAGGCTGCCCTTCTTTGACTGACCTTAGAGAAAAAGACATTCTTTCTGCCTCTGGTTCTGGGTATCTTCACTACCCAAATAATTTAAAGAACTCTCTTTTTTAACATGGGTTTTTGAGGTCACATTCAGCTTTGCCCTGAATTTCTTTTCCAAGGCTCTTTTTAAATGATTAGAATATAACTGCAATTTTGGGTGAAAATCTCCCTTTCTAGGATCTGAAATCTCATAGGACACAGGTTGTATTGTCTGTATGTTATGTCAACCACAAGTGCACACATTAGAATGTTTGTCATATGAAACAGACAATTTTAACTCTTGCTTTTTAAAATCACAGTCTTGACCTAGAAATCTAGGTCATATAATAGTTAGATCATTGAATTTGGAATCAGAGAGATCTGATTTGGAATTCTGCTTCAGATGTTTCAGAGCTACATGACCCTAGATACATAATTTAATCTCTCTTTAAGTTTGCTCATGAATAAAATGAGGAACAAGAGCCTCACAGGATGGTTTTTGTGTGTGACAAAGTAAGCACAAGGTTACAGTGAATGGAAAGATACTAGTAAGGCAGAAGAGGACCAGAAAAGGATATCCCAATTTTCTAATTTTTTTACCTTAAGCAAATCACATAACATTTCAAGACCTCTTTTTCGTTGTCAATCAAATGAGATGTTTAGACTTAATTGTATATTAGCTCCATCCCAGGACAAACATTTTGTAGGAATTCTATGGTCAGAATTTTGCTTCAGGAATATCACTCGGCAGTGTTGTATTATAATATTAGATAATACTACTTGAGGTGCTATAATATTAGATAATACTACTGCTAAACTATACCTTATAATAAGCTAGCCTATGTGAAGCACTTGATGATTTGTAGAGCATTTTACAAATATTATCTCATTTTGTCCTGCTTGTAGTTCACTTATAATTGCCTTTTTATACACTAAGATACTGAGAAAGAGATGAAATGATATGGCCAGGCTCACATAATTAGTGTAAGATCATTTTTTACTTACTTAGCAGCTCTTCCTGACTCCAAAACCAGTGCTCTATCCATTGCACTATCCTTTGACTTTATCTAGAATTATAAAGCAACAGAGTTAGAGGGAGCTTAATGATCATCTCCTCATACCTTTTGTTTTTATTTAAGAAAAGTCTCTCAATGCTTTGCTTCGGTCAGTTCTGGCTCATGAGGAGCTGAAATCTCAACAATTCCTGTTCTTTTGCATATATGCATACCTACATCCATATACACATATATACCATGTATGTGTGCATGATTATATGTATGTGTGTATGACAAAGTAACCACAAGGTGACAGTGAATGGAAAGATATTAGTAGCTAGGCAGAAGAGGACCAGAAAAGTATATCCTGATTTTCTAATTTTGTGACCTTAAGCAAATCACATAACAGACAGACCTATTTTTTTCATGATCAATCAAATGAGATGTTTAGACTTCATTGTATAATAGATCCACCCCAGGGCAAACATTCTGTAGGAATTCTATGATCAGAATTTTGCTTCAGAAATATCACTTTGGCAGTTTTGTGGAAGTTGGACTAGAAAGAGAAGTGAATGAATTCAAGAAAAGCAGGTAGGGATCTGAATCAGAGTCCAGGTAATAGGATATAAATAGACGGAATGCTACTTGAAAGTCTATAGCCAAAAAAAGAGGAGATGATCTTGTCAAGGTGAGTTAAAATTCATTTACAAATTTTGAGTTCTAAGTTATATATCTCCTTTTCAATTCTTTCATTCACTGAGAAGACAAGCAATATAATGCATGTGTAGTCTTGTAAAGCTTAGTTCTATATTAGCTGTTAAAAACATGAACAAGAAAAATAAAATGAAAAGAAATTATGTTTTAACTTCTATCTGATTCATCAATTTTTCCTCTGGAGGTGAATAGCATTTTTTCATCATAAATCTTTGGAATTGTCATAGATCATTATACTGAGCAATTGCTAAGTCTTTCACAGTTAATTACCGTTATAATTTTGTTACTGTGGCAATCTCCTACTTCTACTCAATTCATTTTACATCAATTTATGTAAATATTCCCAGGTTTTTCTGGCACCATTCCCTTTTCAAATATTACAGAACACAACAGTATTCCATCACAATCATATATCATAACTTGTTCATTCAACCCACAATTAATGGATATCACTTAACTTCCAATTCTATGCCATCACAGAAACGTTTCTCTAAATATTTTTAATACATATGTCCTTTTCCTTTTTCTTTGATCTCTTTGGCATACAGACTTAGTAATGATATTTCTAGGTTTTCTAGACCTTTGAGCATAGTTCCATATTATTCTGAAAAAATGGTTGGATCAGTTCACTACTTGACAGCACATTATTGTACCTATTTTTCTACATACCCTCCTGAATTTGTTCATTTTCTTTTTTTATCATATTATCAATTTGATAGATGTGAGATAATATGTTAGAGCTGTTTTAATTTTCTTTTCTCTAGTAATTTAGAACTTATTTTCATGTGACATATTTCTTTTGACAGCTGTCTTGTTCATATTCTTTAACTGTTTGTCAATTGCAAAATGGCATTGATTCTTATAAATATGGCTCAATTTCCTATATATTTGAGAAATGAGACCATTGTCAGAGGAACCTAGTGTAAAAAAATGTCTTCTCTTTCCTTTTTTTCTTTTAATTTTTAATGTATTGGTTTTGTTTCTGCAAAAAATTAGATTTCATGGAATTTAAATTATTCATTCTACCTCTAGTCATACTTTCTTTCTTGTTTGGTAGTAAAAACTTTTATCTGTATGTTTGACTGGTCATTATTTCATGCTACCTTAATTTGCTTATATCACTCTTTATGTCTCAATCATGTACCGATTTTGACCTTATCTTGGTATATAGAGTGAAAAATTTGCCTAGGCTTTCCTTTCCAAATTTCTGGGAGGTTTTGTCTAATAGTGAGTTCTTGCCTATAGGAAGTTGAATTTTGGGATTTATCAATTACGGATTTACTACATTTACAATAGTATTGCATATTGTGCATCAGATCTACTCAACTGGTCAATTGCTCTATTTCTTATACAGTTCTGGATATTCAAGGAGATTTAAGTATGAAATTAGCATTAAAAGAAGGAATGAATATAAATTTTCAGCATATGCAAATCAATGAACAGCATCTAAATGAGTATATATAATTTTAACTGTGATAAGATGATTGAAAAAATATTGTTCAATCATTTCAATTGTATCCATCTCTTCATGGTCCCATTTGAAGCTTTGTGTGTGTGTGTGTGTGTGTGTGTGTGTGTGTGTGTGTGTGTGTGTGTGTGTATGTGTAATACTGGAGTGGTTTGCCATTTCCTTCATCAACTAATTTGGTAGACAAGGAACTGAGGTAAACAGAATTAAGTGGCTTGCCAAAGTCATACAGTTAGGCACTATCTGGAGGCCAGTTTTGAACTCAAGAAGCTGAGTCTAGAAAGGGCCAGGAATTCTATCCCATGTGCTACCTAGCTGTTTAACCATAATTATAGAATCCATTAATGTTCTTTTTTTCAGAGGTTGGCAAACTCATAGAAAGATTAAGGAAAGATACAGACTGCAAAAATAAAGCTGGAGAATTTGAATCTGAAAGACTTATAGTGTCTTTAAAATTATGTGTATTTCTCAGCTTCAGTTGATACATTTACGAAAATGGACCATGTGCTTGGGTAAAGACTACAGATAATTATAATCAGAAGTTGAAATCTACCCTTTAATTTGAAATATTACTATTTTTATAGGTGACTTCCATGAATATTGCCAGCTCTAACATCACTGTCATAAGCCATACATTTTTCTATCTTCTGGGTATTCTTGGCTTGGAAGATCAACACATCTGGATATCAATCCCATTTTTTACTTCGTATATTATTGCTCTCCTTGGTAACAGTCTCCTCATCTTTATTGTTGTCACTGACCACAGCCTTCATGAACCCATGTATATCTTCTTATGCATGTTGGCTGGAATTGACATTTCACTCTCCACCATTACAGTTCCCAAAGCCCTGGCTATTTTTTGGCTTAATTCTGGAGGGATATCCCTATATGGGTGTATTGCTCAGTTGTTCTTTATCCACTCCACCTATGTTGCTGAATAAGGAGTCCTTCTGCTAATGGCATTTGACCGCTATATTGCCATCTGTTACCCTTTGAGATATACAATGATCCTTACCCCTTCAGTGATCATAAAAACTGCTATGTATGTCTGCTTTAGAAGTATTATCAGAATATTCCCCAATAATATTCCTTGTGAAGAGGCTACCTTTTTGCAAAAACAATCTTCTTCCACACACATATTGTGAGCACATTGGTTTGGCCAAGTATGCTTGTGCCAGCATTCGAGTGAACATCTGGTGTGGCATATTTGTCCTTTTAACAACTGTGGTAATAGACATAATCCTCATTGTTCTATCCTACTGTATGATTCTTTATGCCATCTTTCATATCCCCTCTCAGGAAGCGCGTCACAAGGCTCTTAATACTTGTGGTTCCCATATTTGTATCATCTTCCTTTTCCATATCCTAGGAATCTTCACATTTCTGGTCCAAAGGTTTGGCAAACAAATCCCAGTTCATATCCACATCCTAATGGCTAATGTTTGCATGCTAGCTCCTCCAGTGATGAACTCCATCATATATGGGATCAAAACCCAACAGATAAGGAACAGAGTATCTCATTTGTTGTTTCAGAGAAAAAGATGAGCTTAGTAATGGCAGCTGTGGACATGTTGAAAGTACACAAGCAAAGATGTTGGTTTTGAACAATAGGAATGGAGGAAGGTTAGAACGGGCAAAGGAAAGACATAGTAGTGCAAAAGTACATACTTGAAATTTGGAGTCTGATGAAGTAGGTATGTTTTTTGCCTCTTTTGTGTAAAAGGTAAAATTGGAGGCAAATGCCTAAAATTCTTTAGTTTTGAATCTTTTCATACATCACTCAAATATGAAATAATTCTTCTAACATTTCCTTATTTTTTTGAACTCCATTCTCTCAGGTTTGCTATTTTTTGTCAAGTTCAAATGCTTCCTTCTCTTTTCACATTCTCAATTTATCAGTCAAATCTTGCCTGATGCCTAAAATATATACCCTTCCTACCTCCAGCTCATAAAACCCCTTTCCTTCTTCTTTGAATACCTTAAACATCAGCTTTTTCACAAAACCTTTCTTGTTAGGTTCAACTGGAGTACTTCTCTCTTTATCTCCCTTGTATTTAACCATCTTAGACTAAGAGGTATTTATTTTCATTATGTTTCTTTTCTATCTGAATTTATGCATGTGCTTATAGGTTTTCCCTTATTTTGTTTATTTGTAATTCTCTTCTCATAGCAAAACATATTAGTCACAGTTTATGAATAAAAATATTTGTTTACTTGCTGGATGGTGTGAATCAAGGTCCCTTCATACCCTACTTCTATTCATACTTTTAGTTTTCTCTATGCATATACTAGAAGAACCAGAGAAGCCCTACCACATGTTGCTCATATGTCTTCGGCACCCATTTTATTGATCTTAATCTTAGTTTCCTTATGTGTACAATAAAGATTTGAAAAAATAAGATATAAGGTTTCATCTCTAAACTATCATCTTTTGATTTCATGAGTATGATGATTACTTGGTTTCTAATACCATTCTACAAAAATCAATTTTCTCTATTTTTATTTACTTACACACACACACACACATATACAGACACACGCACACACACACACACACACACACACACACACACACACACACACACACTTTTTTCCTTTCTGCAATCTTTCAGGTGAAGACTTAGTAGTAGTATATTAGATCAAATGATATGTCTAGCATAATACCTTTTGGGTACAGTTTTAAATTGCTCTTTGTAAGACTAGTTCATATCTTCATCAATAATGCAATAATGTATATATTTTCCCATAAACCCTACAACATTTTCTTTCTTTTTTTATCTGTCAGTGCAAATCCAATGGAAATAAGATGGCATGTCATAGTTTCTTTAATGTTCATTTCTCTAAGTTAGAACACTTTTTTTTTTTTTTACTATTTTGGTAGTTTAGATTTCTTATTTTGAAAACCACCTGTTCATGACCTTGACCAATTATCAATTAGAGGATGATGCCAATTCCTGTAAATTTCATTTAGAAATGAGACCTCTTTCAGAGATTTTTTTTCAAAAATTTGCCTCTCACCAACTTTATTTTTAGTTTCCCAGATTGTAGTTCAAAACCTTTTTAATTTCATGTAATCAAAATGATCTCTTTTACCTCCTATATATCTTTCTGTATCTTTTTTGGTCACTAAGCCTTTAATTTAATTCTTGGAAGATTTCCTTAAGTGGCTTGGATTCAATGATCAAAATAAAATATATAATGATTAGTAGGAACTATGCAATCCATCATTGCAGATTTCCAGAATTTACCACCAATTAGATACCTACCATGACCTGATACAGTGACTAAAGTTATCTGGCATAAATTTGTTATATCTCATGTATTAGTATACCAAATCCCATATTACAAAAATAGAATTCAAAAGCCCTGGAGTGCAGAACAGATATATTGTACTAGAACCAGATCAATATCACCAATCAATCTTTTGATTGCCCATTAACATTACAATATCCTTAATACAAAATTGATTCATAAAAAGATAAGGACAAAATTTGTGTAAATGCCTCATACCAAATATTCAGAATCTCTTGCTACATGGAAAAAAAAACTTTTTAAATGTACTTAATTAAAAGGAAAAAGCAGATTTCAAAGTCATATGAAAGCAAAGGTATTATCTATTTTGTTGTGTATGCTTCTGGAGTTATACAAAAGATAAATTTGCACTGAATCCATTGAGGAGAGCTTTATCTTCATTGAAATACAAAAAAAGTAGTTATATTGAGAGGGAAGATCAGCTATCAAGTTATTTTATTTATCCACATCTCTGGTATTTAAGGCTAAACAGAAAGAAATGAAGGAAAATATTTGAGAGAGCAAGTAACTAATGAAAAATTTGGTAGCAAGTAAGGAAGATAGACAAATCAAAGATAAAATGGAGGCTTTGATCATGGAGGACTGAGTTAATGGTGTTATCATTAACAGAGATATTGAATACAGCAGAAACATGTCTAAATAAAAATTCAGATTTCTATGTTTTAGACACAGGCCTACATGCTAGGTATACAAAGAAAGACAATAAAGTTTCTAATTCCAAAAAGTTTATATCTTAATGGAAGGTTTAATTAAGAGGTAGACAAATTTAAATTAATATTCTCTTCTGGGAGATAATTACAATTTTAAGAATTTGACCTCCTGGGACTGATAAAGAAGAGAATAAACAATTTTGCTTCTCCTGTACTTTATATTTAAGGGTCACCAGTAACATTGGGCACATTTTGGCTGGTGTAATAACCACCAGATGACGCTGGTAAGGAAACTATCTGAAAGTGGTAATTCAGTCAGTGAGGTGTTTTGAATGAGAGACAGAACATGAGAGGAGTACTTGGTAATGATGGGTAACAGAGGGACTTGATGAGGAATCAAAATTAAAAGAATAGGAAAGAAAATTTGAGCCATTTAATTTTTTTTTTATCCTCTTGGGTCATATCAAATATTTTAGAACTAGCAAGGAACTCAAAAAACACA
The DNA here is from genome assembly GCF_048593235.1 of Sminthopsis crassicaudata. NCBI lineage: Eukaryota > Metazoa > Chordata > Mammalia > Dasyuromorphia > Dasyuridae > Sminthopsis > Sminthopsis crassicaudata. Next base: position 583,975,559 of record NC_133619.1, on the reverse strand, counting down.
AAGTATAATCTTTCATTTTGCAGACAAAGAAACTGAGCCTGAGGTATATTAAATAATTTGCCCATAGTTATAAAGCAGATAACTAAATGAAGCAGGATCTTGACACAGTTCTGAACTTGATTTCAAGTCAAGTGCCATATGCATTAACCCACAATGCCTTTTATGGGTAGAGTGAGTAAAAGACTCTTGCACTGGGTTCTCATATCAGAGACAGAAGATTTGTTCAGGATCAGCATAAGAAGGCTGCCCTTTCTGAATGACCTCAGAGATAAAGGGACCCTTCTTTGGCTTTGGTTTTAGGAGATTGCACTATCCAAGGAATTAAAAAAAAGTCTTGTCTTTAACTGGGTTTTGAAGTCATATACATCTTTGTCCTACATTTCTTTTTCTAGTGATCTTTTTAAATGATCAGTACATCAGTTGACACTTCCTAGAATCTGAAACTTCATAAGACACAGGCTATGTTAAGTCTATATGTTATGTCTACCACAGGTGCCTACCATAGAGTATTTGACTAAAGAAACATATTATACTTTCAACCCTACTTCATGCCTTTACCAGCCAGACTTTCTCTCAATGTCTATTTTATAAGAAAAACATATATATTTGGCTACTGTAATAAATAAAGCTCAGATGCATGCAGCTCATGCATGATTAGACAGAGTTCCTTGGTTGTTCTTCTCACAGCTAGGTGGTATAATGGTTAGAGAATTGGATTTGGAATATTTCCAGATTTTAGATCTCTCAACGAGATTTGAGTTGGAATCCTGCTTCAGATATTTCCTAGTTATGTGAACCTGGACAAATTATTTAATCTTTCTCCATCTTTCAGTCTCAGTTTGCTCATGAATAAAATGAGGACAATGTGAGCATTTGCCTCACAGATGGTTTTGTGAACCAGATGATATAACATATCTATCGTAAGGTTCTATAATATTAGCTACTATTGCTGCCAACTTATAAGCTATTTTGTATAAAGCACTTTATGGCTTGCAGATCACTTTACAAATGTTATCTCCTTTTGTCCTCTCTGTATCATTTATCATGCCCTTTTTACACACGAAGAAACTGAAACAGAGATGAAATGATATGCCCAGCATCACGTAATTGGTGTGAGATCAGATTTTAACTCAGGTCTTCCTGAATCCAAATCCGGTTCTCTACCCATTGCACTATCCTGTGGGTTTATCTAGAGTCATAAAATATCAGACTTGGAGGGAGCTTAATGATCATGTCCTCAAACCTTTTGTTTTTGTTTTGAAGAGAAGCCTTTTCAGGTTGGTATATAGCTTCTTAAAGTTTTGTGTCAGCCATCTCTGGCTCATGATTAGGTGAAATCTCCTTTACTTTCTAGTTTCTCAACAATTCATGCTCTTTCTAGTATTTTCTTATAGATTATTACATAAGATTTTGAGGCAGTATATAGTGTGGTGAAAGAACATTGTATTTGACATCTGCAGACCAGGTTTTCAGGGATCTTAGGAACATCATTTTAGAGTTGAAAATGGGGATGGGCTGAAGGCAGCTCTGACCCTGCAAACAGAGTGGTATAATATCTGTTTGAGCATCTGCACCTCAGAAATCAACAATCTGTAAATTGAGATTTGAATGATTGTTTTGCTGATTGTCTAGAATTTTGAAAAGCTTAATAATTAAGATAAACAAATATAAGTGTGCATGTATACATATGTGTGTATATCCATGCATCTTTATATATGCATGCACATACAAATATATAACCTGGTTATGAACATTTGACAGCATATCTCTGTATTACTACAAAGATTACTTAAGCTCAGTATTTGTGCAGTAGATGCCTCAGGGAGTGAAATCATGATCAGATCTTGAATCCAGTGATTGTAAACTAGTGATAAGAGAAATAAAAAGAATTGCCTTTTATATAGCACTTTAAAGTTTACAATGTGCTTTAGATCCACAATATTTCAGCATCACAGCACCCCTGGATATACAGTATCCCACCAGTCTGGATGTTTACTGCCCTAAATTATCAACTGGAGAAAATCTCTGTTTCTCTACCTGAGAAGGTAGGATATCAAATCCAGCATTCATAAAGCAAAAAGTTATGATATAATAACAATCATAATAATAAAGTACACTCATATAGCTTTAAGGGTTGAAAAAAGCACTTTACACATTTGATAAATTTTATTTGATCCTGCAAACAACTCAATAAGATTAGCAGGTACTACTACTTTTCTCTATTTTGCTGATAAAGAAAATGAGTGTGACTTGCCTGGGATTGATTGATTGAAACAGTAAATTGGTATATGTATGTATCAATCAACACACATACAATTATTAAACATCTTATATATCTTAGGCACTGTACTAAGTAATGTGTAAACTAAAGTGGAAGTTTTTTTTTTTTTTCCCAGTAAAGTAGACTGTATTGTTCATTGTAACAAGCAGATATAACATATGAGATACACACATTTACACATAAAGTTTATGAGTGTGTGCATAGATATGTATACATATCTGAATACATACATATACTATGCATATATGCATGTTTGACAAAGCAGGCTCAAGGCAACTATGAATTTGGAAAGATGATAGTAGATGGGCAGAAGGAGACTAGAAAAGGATAACCTGCTTTATTAATTTTGTGACAGGCAAATCCCATAAGATTTTTGGACCTATTTTATCACCAATCAAATGATATATTTAGACTCAATTGTATATTAGATCCATCCCAGGACAAGCATTGTATAAAAGTTCTATGATCAAAATTTTGCTTTAAGAATATCACTTTGGAAGTTTTTTGGAAGCTGAATTAGAAAGGCAAATGAATGGATTCAAGGAAAGCAGGTTGGGATCTGAGTCAGAGCCCAGGTAATATGATATAGATAGAAGGAATGTCAAAAGGAGGTTACACCTTTCCCCAAGCATATAGCCAAAAAAAAGAGAGAGAATATGAGATCATGTTGAAGTGATTTAAAATTTATTTTAAAATTTGAGTTCTAAATTCTATATTAACCTTTTATCTTTCCCTGAATCATGAAGAATGTGTACAATATGATACCTATTGCACATCTGCAGTCATGAAAAGCAGAGTTCCATATTAATTGTTAGAAATATAAGCAAGAAAAATAAAATTAAAAAAAACTATCCTTTAAGCTGTATCAAATTCATCAATTCTTCCTCTAGAGGTCTACTATCTAGATAATATACTATCTAGAGATAGTATTTTTTCTTCATGAATCCTTTGTAATTGTTACTGATCATTGTACAGAGATGAGTTGCTAAGTCTTTCATAGATGATTAATATTATAATGTAGTTGTTGCTGTGGCAGTTTCTTATTTCCCTTCAATTGACTTTGCATCAGTTTAAATAAATATTCCTCAGTTTTTCTGATGCCATTCCCTTTTCAATTCTTACAGCAGAATAGTATTCTATTACAATTATATATCATAATTTATTCAGCCATCTTCCAATTGATGTAATTTCTAATTCTCTGCCATCATAAAATATATATATACATATATATGTAATTATATGTATATGCATATTTTTCATTTTTCCTTTTCATTTTCTTTTGTATATATTTCATTCATTATTTCTTTGGCATACAATGTTAATAGAAGTATTGCTAGGTTTTGGAGACCTTTGGCATTTTTCTGCCCACTGGTTGGATCAGTTCACCGCTCCACTAACAACATATTACTGTACCCATTTTTCTATGTTCCCTCTTCAATTTGTTTAAATTTCTTTTCCATCCTATTATCCATTTTATTAGATGTGAGGTAGTACTGTACTTTATATTTCTCTAATTTGTAATTTAGAGCTTCTTTTCACATAGCTTTGATTTCTTCTTCTGACAACTGTTCTCTTTGATCATGTGTCAATTGAGAAATGACACTGATTTTTGTAAATTTAGCTCAATTCCCTATATACTTGAGAAATGAAACCATTGCCAGAGGAACCTATTTTAAAATGTTTCCCATTTTCCTGCTTTCCTTTTTAGTCTTGGATTGGTTTTGTTTCTGGAAAATAAAATTAAGTAAAATAATAAATTTTTTTCATTCTATCTCTAACCATTCTCTCTTCTTTGTTTTGTAGTAAACTCTTATCTGTAGATTGGATAGGAAATTGTTTCAAGCTATCTGGTTCATTTGCTTATATCTAAATCATTTTTATATTTTGTGTATTTATATATCTAAATCATATACTTATTTTGGCATTATCTTGGTGTACAGAATGAGATATTTATCTAGGCTTATTTTCTTCCAGATTCCTTTCCAACCTTCTGAGTGGTTTTTGAATATTAATGAGTTCTTGCCTACAAAAAGTTGAATTTTGGGGGTTTGTCAATTTCAGGCTTATTACATTTATACTAATGTTGCATATTATGCACTGAATCTACTAACTTGGTTAATCACTCTATTTCTTATGTAATGTTGGATATTCAAAGTGATTAAGTATGAAATTAGGATCAAGAAAAGGAACAAATATCAATTCTCAGGGTGTACAAACCAATTGACATAGAATCTAAATGAACATACATAATGTTAATTGTGATAACGTGTATTGTATAATAATAATTATTTTGTTGTTCAATCATTTCACTTGTTTCCAACTTTTCATGGTCCCATTTGGGGTTTTCTTAGCAAGGAAACTGGAGTGGCTTGCCATTTCCTTTATCAGCTCATTTGACAGAGAAGGGATTGAAGTAAACAGAATGAAGTGGCTTAGACAGGGTCATACAACTTGTTAAGTGTTTCAAGCCTGTTTTGAACTCAGGAAGATGAGTCTAGAAAAGGTCAGACATTCTCTTTCTTATGCCACATATCTATCTAATACTAATTACAAAATCCAATAATGTTACTTTTTCAAAAGATGGCTAATTTCATACAAAAGTTAAGAAAAAGTGCAAAATTGAAAAAAATGTTGGAGAATTTAGACTTGAAAGGTCTAAAATTTTTTTGAGAGGCACCATTAAAACTATATATGATTCTCAGCTCCAATAAATGCATTTACAAAAATGGACCATGTGGTTGGGTGAATACAAAAAGTAATTATACATATTTTAAACAATCAGAAGTGTTAAGCTCACCCTTTAATTTGGGATATTGCTATCTTGACAGGATGACCTGCCTTAAACATGGCCATCACTAACATCACTGTCATAAGCCACACATTTTTCTACCTTCTGGGCATTCCTGGCCTGGAGGATCAACACATCTGGATTTCAATCCCATTTTTTACCTGCTATATTGTTGCCCTCCTTGGTAACAGTCTCCTCATCTTTATTATTGTAACTGATAATAGCCTTCATGAACCCATGTATATCTTCTTATGCATATTGGCTGGACTTGATATTTCACTCTCCACCATTACAATTCCCAAAGCCCTGGCAATTTTCTGGTTTAATTCTGGAGGAATATCACTAAATGCTTGTATCACTCAGTTCTTCTTCATCCACTCCACCTTTGTTGCTGAATCAGGAATCCTTCTGCTAATGGCATTTGACCGCTATGTTGCTATCTGTTATCCTCTGAGATATACAATGATCCTTACCCGCTCAGTGATTATAAAAATTGTTATGTCTATCTATTTAAGAAGTATTGTTACCATATTCCCTATGATATTCCTTGTAAAGAGGCTCCCTTTTTGCAAAAACAATCTTCTTCCACACACATATTGTGAGCACATTGGTTTGGCCAAGTATGCTTGTGCCAGCTTTCGAGTGAATATCTTGTATGGCTTATTTGTCATTTTTATAACAATCGTTCTAGATGTTATCCTCATTGTTTTATCCTACTGTATGATTCTCCATGCCATCTTTCACCTTCCTTCCCAGGAAGCTCGTCACAAGGCTCTTAATACTTGTGGTTCCCATATCTGTGTCATCTTCCTTTTCTACATTCCTGGAATTTTCACTGTTCTCGTCCAAAGGTATGGCAAAAAGATCCCACCTCATGTCCACATTCTGATTGCTAATGTCTGCATGCTGGCTCCTCCTGTGATGAACCCCATCATATATGGTATCAAGACCAAACAGATAAAAAACAGCTTGTCTCATTTGTTGTTTCACAGAAAAAGATGACCTTAGTAATTACAACTATGAACAGTGTTGAATGCACTAATGAACAAAGATGTTGATTTTGAACAATAGTAATGAAGGAAGGTTAGAAGGGACAAAAGGAAAGAATGCTGTAACATAGATGTGGGATGTATGAAATTTGTAGCCTGATAAATGAGGCACAGATTTTGCCTCTTCTTCTGTGTACTTGGAGACAAATGCCAGAAATTCTTTGGTTTTGAGTCAAATGTGAACCAATCCCTCTTTCAAACTTTCCAGTATTTGGTGAAAGCTCTCTCTTCTCTCAGGTTTCTCATTTTCATGTCATCCTCAAATCCTTTTCTTTTGCTCTCCTCCCTTACTCACCCATTTTCTAAATTTTTTCCAACAGCTTCCTACCTCCAGTTCATAAAATCCCTTTCTGTCATCAAGAATACACCCAACCACCAACTTTTCACACAAAACTTTTCTTGTTATGCTTTACTACAGTGTCTCCTTCCTTATCTCTCTTGTATTTAACTACTTTAGACTAAGAAGCATTTATTGTCAGTATGTTTCTTTTCTATTTGAATTTATGCAAGTGCTTGTTGGTTTTCCTTTAGAATGCAAAATTCTTGATTGGAGAGGTTATTGTATTCCTTTGTAATTGTCTTCGGGGAAGATAACATAATACTTGCCACCTAGTTTGTGAGTGATTCAAAATATTTATTGATCACTTACTTAATTAGTTGAATCAAGTTCTCTTCCAGTTCTATGTAATTTCATCCTTTGGTTTTCTCCATGAAGGAACTGTGTATGTACTAGAAAAACCTTGGACTACAAATCAGAAGAACTGGATTCAGGTCACTGTCCTGGTGTATACTGTTCATGTGACCTTAGGCAGCCCAATTTATTGATCTAAGTCTTAAAGCTCCTTATATTTACAATAAAACATTTGAAAAAAAAAGATATATAAAGTTTCATCTCTAAAATATTATCTTTGATTTCATGGATATAATGATCGGTTTCTTGACAGGTGCTAGACCTCCTCATTCATATATATATATATATATATATATATATATATATATATATATATATTTTTTTTTTTTTTTTTTTCTACTGGGGAATCTTTGTGACCTAGGCTCATCACTCTCTTCAGTACTAACTGTAATCCATTTAGAAGCAATACCTGCACATCAGTGGAAGTTTCAAAAACCACTTTAGGTACTCCTGAACTTAGCTAAATCTTGAACTACTCTAATGATTAAGTACACAAGCAAGAGGGTGACAGCATACTGCTGCTTAAAACAATGAGCAGGAATCAGAGACTCTGCTTCTATCAACTCCCACTATCCATCTTGGAAATCTAGTCATCACCGAACAGATTGGCATCTGGCAGCCATAGAACTACAGCACTGTGGAAGCCCAGGGGCCTCAGGACCATCATCACCATTCTCACCTCAAGCAGCCCAGACCCAAATTCATTTGGGACAAAGGGATGAAGGTCTCATCTTCTGGAATTGCTTTAGGCTGATAAGGGGTGGTAGAGATGGCCTTACCCAGTGGGGTCTGTACTGAAGAGAGGAGATAAGTGACTTGTAGGCAGTGTCAGTAGCATCTGGTGCTGAATGTCAGAATCAGGTATCATCTGATTTCAGATTGACCAAGTTGTTGGAATTTCATGACTCAGAGTCTAGAAGAAACAACTTTCACAAATATATTAAAAATATAAGGACTAAATATAAGATAAAGAGAAAGAATAAACAAAAGTGTAGTTAACATGGAGATTACTAGGGACAGTAACAGTAACCAGAAACTCCACCCAGAGGAAAGCTGGGCAGGGGAGATGAGGTTATTATAAATGCTTCTCATCCAAACAGCTTTTCCTAGAGAAATACCAAATAATGTTTTCCAAAAATTCTTGCTTTTGTTTCTTCAAAGGAGTAGGGGTAATGGATAGAACATTATGCCCTTCAGTGAGTATGATCTCCCCCAGCAAAAACCTGGAGTCTTATAAGGAAAGGCGTTTACCCAATTTGTGAAGGTATTAACAAAACCAAAAGCAGTTTGAAATCCCTGAAAGGGGACATATGTGCAGGCCTTTTAGATAGTCCTTTCAGAATTTATTTGCCTGGGAGCTTTATAAGGGGGAATGCAGGAGTCAGGAATTGGGGAATTAAAAGTGCCATGGTTAGGGGCAAATGGGCAGCTGATCTGTAAGCCTGTTTCCCTTCACCTCAAACGAATTTCCCTTCTTTAAGGGAACATGGTCTCATAGATCCATGGACACTTTGCAGTAATTTTTTCCTCCTGCATTCTTAATGGGGAATTGTTTGGCTGTCAAAATCCCCTTTATTTCCATATAGCCCTCATGATCATGCAACACATAAAAAACACATTTGAAGTCAGTATAGATCTTTATGAAGTAAACAAGGAGTCTAGGATAGTGTTCCAGAGACACCTAGGATCTAGCCCTGCCTTTTGTAAACATACAGTATAAAAGTATAATCTTGGCAGATTAGTTTAGCTTTCAGGGTCCTAAAAACCTGGGCCTGATCAGGGAATGCTAAGATTGTTTGCTTCCTCTCTCAGTTAGCAAAAGGGAAAGTGGGAGTGGCCCCAAATACTTAGACAAAGTGGGCTTTGGACAAGGAAACTCTAGTTCTAGAAAGCAAAAGAGTGAATGATTTTATAGCAGCCACCAGAGAATCCTCCAGGGCTGGGTTGCAAATCAGAATATCATCTGTATACTTGCATTGTGCCTCATATCTTCCACTGATCACTTGCTTTGATTATAGAAATTTGGTAAAAGAGGAAAAATCAGGGTCGTGATTTAAATAGTATGAAAATTGGACCTTTAGGTTTTGACCTGAGAGTAATATAAAATAATGCATCCTTAATGCAATTTTACTTCAGGTAACTGTCCTAGTTTTAATAATTCCACCTTAAGACAGACTCAGGAATAATCAGATGGGCTCTAATTCAAAAGAACACAACTAGAAAAGTAACTCAGAAGATCCTACCTTAAGCAGAAGCCAAGATCATCCTCCTAATTCATTCCCAGATATTAACTTCCACCTGTAACAATTTCTTCTGAGTAGCTTGTGGCATATTACTTTCAGATGGTAGATCACTGGCTTGATGATCATACAGTTATATCTGCACTTAAAACTCCAAATAGATATCAACCACAGACCCAAGAAATTTTATTTCCAATAGTATTTCTTATTAATCAAAGCTTCAGATAAATCTAGCTCTCAAGGATCATAGTAGGAAATGCATCCTAGAAAGTTCACAGTTTATCTTTCATATCTAAGTAGATGGCTAAGTTCAACATTTCACAAATAATTTTGCTTTTTAAAAACCCAGACATAGAAAAATTCCAAATTGCACATTGTCCATAACAGAAACATGTTCAAAAGGACAAAGGAAAAAAATACTATTTTTCTCAGTTCCTTTAAATAATGGGTACAACTTTAAGGTGACACAATTAACATTAACAACTTCTCCATTCTTAATAAAAATATGTTGTCAAGTTCCTCCAATTAAGGAGTCCCTACAAAGTTTTGGAAATAGCCCGATCAACTTATCAAATCAGGTTAAAATTTGGCTTTAGGTACTTAAAAAACAAACAAAAAAAAACAAACAAACAAACAAAAAAGCTGTAGATCTCATTTGTTATCATATTCCTTAAACAAGGAGACCATTATACAATTATATAACCATTAAATAATTTGGTGAAAACAGATGCACACCTTAGTAGAAATAAATCACTTTTAGAAAACTTAAGAGTTTTCTCTTAGAGTAGCTATAGATTTGAAAAATAAAAATAAAACATTCAGTTATTAACATCATATACATATAGAACTGTTCCTTTAAACAATATAAGCAATTAGTGTTTCAACCAGAAAGGGGAAAGCAAGTTCCAAAGATCTGAAGTTTGTTAAAGTGGGGGAGAGGGAAATTACATTGTCACTTGACAAGGTTCTCTTAGCCTTTCTCCCATTCTAGGTGGCATTTCTCCCAACTCCACCATGCTTCCTGACACCCACTTCTCACAGCCAACTCTTTTAGGGTACCAAATCCCTCACTATCCAGCCTGCCAGCCAGACATACCTCAGCCTCATGGGGTGTCTCCTTTCCTCTGGCAAATGGCAAGTTCCACTAGGAGTTTGTGCCTTTCTGTCCAAACTAACTCTTCTCTTTTTCTAACATGCTGGTTTTTCTCTCTTTTTTTCCCACTATTTCCAACACTCCATTTTCCATTTCTTTCTCTTTTTCTCTTCTATATCATCTCTTCCCTGTAATTCATCCTCTCTCTCTCTCTCTCTCTCTCTCTCTCTCTCTCTCTCTCTCTCTCTCCCTTCTCCTAATTCCAACATACTCTCTCCTTCTCCAACATACTTTCTCCTTCTCCAACATACTCTCTCCCTTTCTCTAACATGTTCCCATGTTCCCAATCAATATTTCTTGTCATTAAATCACTCTTTTTAAACTTTAAACTTTTAAGATTCACAATTAAATAACTTTGGACCAAACTTCATAAAACTTATACATATATCCAGTAGAGCTGACAAAATTTTAAGGCATAACTCATAATTTTACAATTTACCCAGAAAGCAACATACCATCTAATTAGGGGGATACAAATGTGACCTCCCCTAAGCTAACCTACTGGAACTTTGTTTTAATAACCTATATTTTAATTAAAATAAAATCATATACGGCTTTAAATTTTCAATAATATAAAACTTCTTTTACTTTCACATCTCAAATAACAAATTTTCCCTAAACTGAGCATAGTTTCTTTCTCTCCCTCTGGCCCCAACATGTCCCTGCTACAGTCGGGAAATGGAAAAAAGACTCTCTTTATTCACCATCCTCTTCCAGGAGGACCCAGTTTAACACTCACATAGCATTTGCTTTGGAATCTTGAAATGACCAATTGCCAAATGGCCCAATCATTACTTTTAACAGACTTTCTTGCAGTTTGGACTTTGAGTTGGAGTCTACAGGAAAGTTCAGGCCTTTCTCTTTTTAAAAAATTCTAGCTCACAGAACAGACATGACTAAGACATTCTGCACAGACATAAACACAGACAAAAATTACATGGAAGAGAATCATCCCTTCCCCAAATACAACAAAAATACCCCATCAAGTGCACTTTTTTTTTCCTTTTTTTCGCCGAAGATTTGAGTTGGACTGCTTCTTCTTTCCAGAGCATCCAATCTCACAGCCTGACCTCCTATAATACACAGAGTGGACCCTTTGGTGACTGGGCTGATTAAAATTGGAAGTAGTTAGCTAGCTTCCAAAGCCAACTACAGAATGCCACTGTCCTGTGTTATTAACAAGACTTCCTTCCTGGCTCACCCCTTACTGGATCATCTAAGGCTTGATGATCCCAGGGCTAAAGATGACTAAGGATAATCTAAGGACACATCACAGACCACCCCCATGTATTACACATGCATAAATTACCTGGCTCACTCTTATGTGGGGAAATTCCACTACCCCCAGCAAGCCCCTCACTATACAGATGAGAGGCTGCCCTGGGTTGTGTCCCTGCTGTGTGTGACTGCCCCCCATGACCTCTCACAGCGGAATGCCTCGAAGAGCTGTGTTATGGTCTGCCCTAGGTCACTTCCGGTTCTGGGTGGGCGCAGCCAGGCTCTGGCGTCCCTCGAAGTACCCACTACTCCAGGCTCCAACTTCTTTGCTGGTCCCGTACTCTGCCACCAAAGCAAAGCAGTCAGGCTACAGCAGAGAGCTCTGTGTGAACCTTCCAACTGCTAAGGCTGCCCCACTCCCGTTTCTATCTCTGCCCTGTGCTGGTCTGCTCCCACCACCTCAGGTCAAACCTTTTCTGGCAATATTCCAGATTCTCTTCCGCTGGTGAGTTTTTGTATTTCTAAACTTCGTGGGTTTTACCCATCAAGCCCTGTTTTTGAGACTGAATTAAATACTTGGTAGAAAGGAAATTAGAGAGTTTAGAAAGTTCTGTCTAGCTTCTCCACCATCTTGGCTCTGCCTCCCTAATTTCTTTGCTAATATTTTAATCAAGATTTTTGCATCATTGTTTATTAGGGAAATTGGTCTATACTTTTTTTTTCTCTCATTAACCCTACCTGATTTAGGTATCAGCATATATCTGAAGTATAAAAGGAATTTGATTGGATTTCTATTTTCCCTATTTTTCCAAATAGTTTGCATAGTATTCAAATTCATTTTTCTTTAAAGGTTTGGTAAAATTTACTTGTTGATCCATCTATCCCTGGCCAGTTTTTCTTAGAGATCTCATTAATAGTTTGTTCAATTTCCTTTTCTAAAATGGGACCATTTAAGTGATTATTTCTTCCTCTGTTTATCTGAGCAATTCATATTTCTGTAAGGAACCATTGATTTCACTTAGATTATTAGATTTATTGCCATACAGTTGGGCAAAATAGCTCCTAATTATTGTTTCAATTTTCTCTTCATTGGGGATGAGTTCATCCTTTTCATTTTTGATACTGCCAATTTGATTATTTTCTTTTTCTGTAATCAAATTAACTAAAGGTTTATCTATTTTTTCATAAAACCAACTGAATTTTATTAAATAGTTCAACAATTTTCTTTCACTTTTATTAGTCTCCCCTTTTATTTTCAGAATTTCAATTTCAGTATTTAATTGGGGGTTTTCAATTTATTCTTTTTCTAACTTTTTAATTGCATGTCCAATTCACTGATCTCTTTCTCTATTCCTTTCTTTATATTCCTTTCTTTCTTCAAGAATTTCTTCAAACATCAGTTCTTACACAAAGCTGTCTCTTTTATGCCCAACTTTAGTGTCCTCCTTTCCTTATTATCATGTATTTACCTTAGAATGATAGATATTTATTGTCATAATATTTCTTTTCCATCTGTATTTATTTATCAAACAACCATTAAGAGATATAAAATTTCCTCTGAGAACTGCTTTGATTGCACCCCATAAATTTTAGTATGTTTTCCTCATTATTTTCATTTTCTTTGATGAAATTACGTATTGTTTCTATGATTTGTTTGACCTACTCATTCTTTAGGATTAGATTATTTAATATCCAATTAATTTTTGGCGTAAATCTGCAAGGATATCCTTATATATGTATATTGCTCATTTGCTTTTCATTAACTTTACCTTCATTGCTGAATTAGGAATCCTTTTGTTAATGGCATTTGATCATTATGTTGCCACATGCTGCCCACTAAGATATACAATGCTCCCTTTCAATAACTATAAAAATTTCTATGCCTTTCTAAATAAGAAAAACTGATTGCATATTCCTCATAATATTCTTTGGGAAAAAGCTCTCTTTTTGCAAAAATATCCTTCTTCCACACACTATTGGGAGAAAATTGATTTGGCCAAGTATGCTTGTGCCAACATTCAAGCAACATCTGGTATGGCATATTTGGCCTTTTAACAATTGTGATAGTAGACATTATCCTCATTTTTGCCTCCTACTATATGCTTCTTCATGCCATCTTTCACATCCCCCCTAAGGAAGCTCATCATAATACTCTCAACACCTGTGGTTCCCATATTTGTGTCATTTTCCTTTTGTATATCTCAGGAATTCTTCACATTCTTGTCCTTTTTGGCAAAGAGATCCCACCTCATGTCCCCATTCTAAAGGCTAATGTCTGTATGCTGGTTCCTCCTGTGATTAACCTCATTGTACATGAGATGAAGACCAAACAGATCAGGAACAGGCTGTCTCATTTGTTGTTTCAAAGGAAAGGATGGGGGGCAGAGTCAAGATGGCTGAGAAGACATAACTATATTTCTAAGCTCTCCTCTACCCTCAAACTATTTTATGAAACTCAGCCTCTGAATAGTGCTTGACTGTCAAAACTCATGAATATTGGGAGTACAACTACATTACCAATAGAAGATAATCTAGAAATTTGCCAGCAAAGATTTGCTTTTGCTCATGCTCAGGTTCGGAATGGTGCTAGGCCAGGTATAGACTCAGGCAGGTAGGCAGTGAGAGCCTGGGAAACAGCTCACACTAAGCAGACTGGAGGGGGATAGCAGGGTGTGGTTTTTGTTGGGGAAAAAAATCTGTGGTGAAACTCTAACACAATGTTGGCTACTCTGCCCTGGCAGCAAGCCAGTAGATCAGCAGAGAAACTATAAACTCAGAGGGTAAATATAACCCCCAAACTCTAGAGTCTCTGGGACCTGGCCACACCCACCCAGCACTGGGAAGGGTTCAGCACAATGTCAGTGTGCAACCATTAATCCTAGAGCAGACACTGCTGTCCCACTGCTGCTTTATTGCCAGTTCCTGTTGTCTGTAGAGGCAGCTTGGAAATCCCTCACTACCTCATAAGCAGACTGCAGGGTTTTTGTTTTTGTTTTTGTTTTTGTTTTCTTTTTTAATGATTAAAAAGGCAAAGCAGGCTCTAACTATTGATAGTTCTATACTGAAAGAGAGAAGATTTCAAACCCTGAGGAGACCAAAACCAGTTTGTGTAAGGGCGGCGCCACAGCACAACAGGAGATTGAGGCCTGGAAGTAATCTCTGTGAATATAGGACTGCCCTGTGGGTGGGATCCTGTCCATATTGAGATAGATTCGTAATGGGTGACGGCTCTCTCAATGAATGGCTGTGTGTGTGACCTCATAGGCCCTTTATAAGCCCACTGCAGACAGCAGTCGCTCTCTTTACCCTGGCTCCCTAGCCTGGGGTAGCTGAGCCAAGCTGATGGATAGCCAAGAGTTAAGGAGTTTGGTAGAGAACACGTGGATCTTCTGACCAGGTGTTCACTAGAGAATCAACAAGTCAGGGCATCAAGTCAGGGTATTATGTGAGTAGGTATAATAAAGGCTTTTAAGATTATACATGGCTGTTCTTGAGTGAGCTACCAGTTATTAAACTATAGATTCAAGAGATTGTGGCCAGAGACCTTTGAAGGCCTCAGAGGAGGCAAGCTGGGTAGAGTTGACACTGCAAAGGTCAGTGGTCAAAAGTACTCTGTTGGGCCTAGGACAGACTAGTAATTGTAACTGCCAGGAGAGCATGTTACAAGTTTGTCTCCAGATGAAAACCCAAAGGAGAATATGATCTGGTCCCTACCACACAGGCTTTCATAAAAGAAATTTAAAAGGATCTTAAAAGAGAGCTAGAAGAAAAATGGGAACAGGAAAGGAAAGCTTTGCAAGAGAGTCTGAATAAGGCATATAAATCATTAAAAGATAGAGTGGAAAAAGAAAACAACTCACTGAAAAACAGAATTTGTAAATTTGAAAAAGAAAATAACTCCTTAAAAAATAAATTGCCAAAATGGAGAAAATAATTCATTAAAAATCAGAATTGAATTACTCAAGGAGACCGAGAATCAGCCAAGCAAAACAAAAAAACAAAACAAAACAAAACAAAACAAACAAACAAACAAACAAACAAAACAGACAAAAGGATTGAAGTACCCAGGCAAGAGAAAAACAAGGGCAGCCAAAACAAATGACGTTTTTTTTTTTTATTTTTATTAATTTTATAATCAAAACTTTTTTTGACAGTACATATGCATAGGTAATTTTTTTACAACATTATCCCTTGTACTCCCTTCTGTTCCAAATTTTTCCCCTCCTTCCCTCCCCTAGATATCAGGCATTCCCATACATATTAAGTATCTTATAGTATATCGTAGGTACAATATATATGTGAAGAACCGAATTTTGTCCCAGAACCAAACTTTGACCCAGCAGTGCTGCTACTGGGCTTATATCCCAAGGGAATACTAAAGAAGGGAAAGGGACCTGTATGTGCCAAAATGTTTGTGGCAGCCCTTTTTGTAGTGGCTAGAAACTGGAAAATGAATGGATGTCCATCGATTGGAGAATGGTTGGGTAAATTATGGTATATGAATGTTATGGAATATTATTGTTCTGTAAGAAATGACCAACAGGAGGAATACAGAGAGGCTTGGAGAGACTTACATCAACTGATGCTGAGTGAAACGAGCAGGACCAGGAGATCATTATACACCTCAACAACAATACTGTATGAGGATATATTCTTTTAGAAGTAGATATCTTCAACATAGAGAAGAGCTAATCCAATTCCAATTGATCAATGATGGACAGAATCAGCTACACCCACTGGGAAATGAGTGTAAACTGTGAGCATTTTTTTTTTGTTTTTCTTCCCAGATTATTTTTACCTTCCGAATACAATTCTTCCTTTGCAACAAATGAAGTTTTAAGAGCATTTTATTACTGGCCAGGACTGATCCCCCAACACAAAGACTGGAGGGGTCAGTAATGTGACCTCAGGGCCATATATTTATAGAAAGGAGAGAGAGAGACATCAAAATGTTTCTTGATACATTTGTCATAATAAAGGAATTTCTATTCTAGATAGGAGGCAAAAAAAAGTTATCACTGTAAGGGGGTCATTCTCAGGCAGCAGCAAGCAGTATTTCTTTAAGCTTATCAGGTTGTCAAGGTCTTGGTCTTTCAGGACAGTACATCTGGGTTGTTAAAAATGCCATCTGCAGTAGGGAGTGAAGAACTAGTAATAAACTTCTAACTACAAAGATTCAAGATTATATTTCTCCCATTTGGGATGCTTTTCCACTTCAGGATGACCTTAGTAGTCACAGCTGCTGACAGTGTTGAAGGCACTAATCAGCAAAGACATTGACTTTGAATAATGAGAATGGAGAAAGGTGAGGCAGAATAAGGGAAAGAATGCTGAAATATAGATGTGTGATGGTACATGCATGAAACTTGAAGTCTCATAACCTAGGCATAAACAAATGCCCACAATTCTTTGATTTTGTGTTTCTTCATACATCACTAAAATGTGACTACCAAAGCAATTCCTCTTCTAAACTTTCCTTTTTATTTTTAAAGTTCTCTCTTCTCTCAGGTCTTTCATCTTCTTGGCGTCCTTAATCCCACCCTCCATAACTGCCATGATCTATTTTTATTGAAAGCTCTCATGTTTCTTCTCTCATATTTGTCATTTTTTGTTATCCTCAGTTCCTTCTCTTTCTCTCTCCCCCTATATTCATCCATCTGCTAAATCTTGCCCAACACTTAGAATACATACACTTCCTTCCTTCAACTCATAAAATCCCTTTCTTTCCTCAAGAATCTCTTCAAACATCAGCTTTTACACAAAGCCTTTCCTTTTATTTCCAACTTCAATGTCCTCCATCCTTTACCTAAAATAATAGGTATTTATAGTCATAACATTCTTTTCTATCTGTATTTATGCATGGGCTTGTTGGTTTTCCCTTAGATTATAAGGTCCTTGAAACTCCTTTTGCAATTTTTCCAATGAATCCACACATGTTTTGTTTGGGAATGCAATCAGAAGATTTTCTGCTAACAGATTTTGAGTTGTGGGGAGATGGCAGAAGTTTTCTTCCTTCACTTGTTTGATGAGGAGACCTCATTTTACTTCAAATGCTTTGACATGTGATTGCATATCACAGATGAACTTCCCCTTTCCTTGAAGTTGCATATTGAAATTGTTGAGTAGCTCTGTTATATCTGTCAGAAAGGCAAGGTGCCATTTCCATTCTGTATCATTGAACTCTGGTACTTCTTTGTTTTTTTTTTTTTATAATATATATATATATTTTATAATATTATCCCTTGTATTCATTTTTCCAAATTATCCCCCCTCCCTCTATTCCCTCCCCCTGACGACAGGCAATACCATACATTTTACATGTGTTACAATATAGTCTAGGTACAATACATGTGTGTGAATATCATTTTCTTGTTGCACAATAAACATTAGAATCCGAAGGTACATGCAACCTGGGCAGACAGATATTAGTGCTAACAATTTACATTCCCCTCCCAGTGTTTCTTCTCTGGGTGTAGCTACCTCTGTCCATCATTGATCAACTGGAAGTGAGTTGGATCTTCTTTATGTTGAAGATTTCCACTTCCATCAGAATACATCCTCATACAGTATTGTTGTTGAAGTGTACAGTGATCTTCTGGTTCTGCTCATTTCACTCAGCATCAGTTGATTTAAGTCTCTCCAGGCCTCTCTATATTCGACTTCTTTGTTTTTTGAAAGCAGAAAATTTGTGATCTGTGGAAGTAAGTCATAGAAACATTTCAAAACTCTCCCTCCACTCAGCCAACGGACTTCTGTGTGATATTGAACATCTTCATACTCAGCATTTAGCTCAAACAGAAATTCCTGAAATTGTCTGTGATTTATTGCATTAGCTCTAATGAAGTTAATACAAGATACCACAATTTTCATAACAGAGTCCCACTTCAGTGATTTACTACATAGCACTTGTATACGTATACATATTTTATATATAAGTAGTAGAGCCAATAGGGAGGAGAATAGACACGGTTTTCTGTGACCTCCTCTGACCTCTCAAACCAACAGCAGATTAAGCCTCTGAACTGGTTTTAGAGTGACAGAACCCAAAAATATTTGGAGAACAACACATTTACAGAAGAAGATACTTTGGAAAAAGAACAGGTCTGTTTCAATCCATCAGGGGGACAGTCCTCCAAGTCCAGATTGCAGTGTAGGGAGCCCAGAGCAAGGAGCTGGGGCAGGGAGGCAGAACATTGTGGCATCTGGGGAATCTTCTGTGAGGCTCTTAGGCGACTCTGTCCTGGTATGCTTGTGGGTGGTTTAGCAGGTTTGTAATAAAATTCCCAAAAACAAATATAAAAGGTAAATTGTAAGCTACAGAGCCCTGAAAGAACTCAGAACCTGGCCGCAGTTACCCAGCACTGAAAGTCAGTCAGAAATACCAGTCCTGGGGCAAATTAAAGCTGCTGTCACCCCTTTACCTTAAGAGCAGATCTCAACCCTTAAAAATGAGCAAAAAAACCAAAAAGAACTCTGACCATAAACAACTTTTATGGAGAAAGAGAGAGAAGACCTAAAACCCTGAGGTTCTTAAAGACTAATCAATTCCAGATAAAGCCCCAAAGAGAGACATGCACTGGTCCCCATTTCACAAAGCTTTTTTGGAAGATTTCAAAAAAGTTATCTTATAAGAGAGTTAGAAGAAAAATTCCCATTTTTCCATAAAGGAAGTGATATCTTTGCAAGAGGGTATGGAGAAGGAAAAACAGATTATCTGAAGAAAACTTAAAATTAGATTTGATGAAATGGAAAAATATATATATATATATAACTCCTTAAAATAGATATGAAAAAGATTCAAATTTGTTGAAAAGCAGAATTTGTGAAATGGAGGATGAATATAAAGAAAATAAATACAGTGCAGCTATAAAAGCAAGATGGGATAAAAATAGGGAGGGACTGTATCAAAAGACAATTGATATATCTGAGACAACATTCAACATAAGGAATAGCTAGTTTTTAATAATACAAAAGTAGTAAAGGACCATTTCTTCACTTCCCATCATTGGAGCCACATGATGCTATTTGAAGAGTCATAGGCAAAAGAAACTCAGAAATTGTCTATTCTTGGGGCAGTTAGATGGCATTAGGAGCATCTGAGTTCAAATTTTACCTCAGAAATTGAGCAGTTACTAGCTAGTGTGTGGCATTGGACAAGTCACTTATCTCCAAATACCAAAAAGAGGAAGAATCATCATTAGAAGCAGCAGCAGCAGCAGGAAGAGGAGGAGGAGGAGGAGGAGGAGGGAGAAATTTTCTATTCTTTTGAATGGAATTCACTAACTCTCTATAATCACTAAGAATGGAAACAGAAGTGTGCTGGAACCTGCTAAGAGACTATTATTAAAGGAAATCAGCAAATGTTACAATTCAAGGGTTGATCGAATATTTTGTTGGTTGTCAACTTATAAAAATGTGATAGGAACATTACTGATACTGCAGTTTAAACTTAATAGTATCAAGAGCACCTTTATCCTCTCTTCTTCCATCTCAAGCCAGTTATTAAACATTTTCCAACATACCACTCAATTGTAAAGTCCCATGATCTTTTGGATACAGCTGAAAAGTGAATGGTAATGCATCTTCTTTAATATCGTTTCCTCTACCTTTCAAAGAAGTTTGAATTCCTTCCTGTGCCTTGTATACAAGACCATCCACAAGCAAATATTATCCTAACTTTCCAAGTTTCTTTAAAATAATCCCATTTCATGTATTTTATATCACAACCAAATCAGATCACTCTCTATCTTCTGAAAATGCATATAATACCTTGTTCAAAAAATATAACACTTATCTTCTTCCAAGTTCTTCTATAGGCCAGATCTGGCCACCTTTTCTTTCTTTCCTATTTAATCCCTAAATATCCTTTAAAATTCAGATTAAAGGTGACTTCATTCAGAAATCTTTTCCTAAAACCTTAAGATCTTTCCCTCCTCAAATCTAACACTATTTTGTGACCCTCTGAAATACTGATAAAAGCTTAAATTTATAGGAGCATTAAATTTATTAGATTACTATATATCATATATTATATTATAAAGCTTTTTGTCAATTTTCTATCTTTTGATCTTCAAACCAAACCTAAGATTATAGCACTGTTTTTCTAATTTTATAGATGAGAGAATTGAGATTAAGAGAAATCTTGTGATTTGCCCAAGCACATATAGCCAGAAATTTTCTGAGGCTCTCTACCTATTATTATAATATCACTTAGTTGCTTCCATACTATGCTCCTATATGATTTGATATTGTACATTATACTTTTCTGTTGTTTAATTGTTCCCCTATGAATTAGTTATAAAGGCAGAGACCCTGTCTTACCTAAATTTTCTATTTTTCCTTAGTGCCTAACATAGTGTTCTGCCCACACTACTAGCTCATTAACATGTGTTCACTTGTATGGTATTAGTTCCACTAACTGTTCTACTTAATGTCATGTTTGTTCTAGGTGCCTTGGATATGGGTAAGCTTTTGTCTTATGTAACTGAGTACTAGACCTCTCCAACTCTGTTTGGAATGTGATTCTCCAAGCCACTAAGCTCATTACATTTACTTCCTTCCCTCTCATACTTAGATTTGGGTTCCTTGAATCAGAGGAACCTTATTTTGGTTAAGATCAAGCCTGCATGCATGGTTCTTCACAACACTTGTTGGGCATCTATACAATGTTCCAGAAAACCTACTACCATTCATTTCCATGTTCCCTTTGTATATTGTTTTCTCCCAGTGGAATGATCTCCTTAAAGGGAGGGAGCATCTATTTTGCTTGAGTTTTCATACCCAAGCCCATAGCCCAATTCTGGACATGTAATAAACATTTAATAAAGTAGTTTTATCCTTCTATCTGTTTTTGTTTTCTTAGTCTCTAAGGTAGGTTTGGTTTGCTGGGTTCAAAGATGCACTGCATTTGTGACCTAATTATAATGTCTTCTCAGGCATTGCTGCATAGAAAATGCCTTTCTTTGCTGGTCATTTACCTCTCTCTTTCCTAGGCCCTCCTTGCACACACATGATTCCTGAAGTATATTTTTGGTGTTTTATTAAAAGGGAAAAATACCACATACAGAAATTCATAGCCAATAATAAGGTAAGGTAAATGAGTTCACATATAAAAATAATATCTAGATCTACATTGAATGGCACCAAATCTTTTCAAACTTTAGGAAATATATAATGAAATACTGAAAAACAAACAGCAACAAAAGCAAAAATTTATCTTTGAAGACATAAATTCACACTCTGTCGTTATAGTATATCATTTGTGTAGGTCTCAATTTCCTCATTTGTAAAATTAGAATAATAATGATTGGAACCCTCCCAACTGATAATATGATTGAGTGGGATATGCTTTATAAACCTTAGAGCACTATAAATGCAATTATTGAAAAGAATATATAGGATTTATTCATCCATTCTGGAATATGACCCTTCTTAGGTCAGAGAATGTCTGCCAGTGGATTTTGTTTTCTTGTGATCCTTGATGACAATGATGACTTCTCTTTCAGAATATAGTGGATTCAGTTTTCATTTTTGTTCACTTGAGGTCTCTTTGTTAAGCACATAAATTGGTCCATTTCCAACATCATGCTTAGTCAAACATGAGGCCTTCTGATATAGCATGAACCATAGAAAAGTGGGTGTGAAATGTTCTGTTGATATTACTTTTCCCTGAAAGGAAAATCTAAGTTAATATAAATCAGCATTTGTATTATCCTCATAATATCTCACTTTAATCTTGAATGCAGATCACTGTTAAATTTCCTGATGCTATGATCAAAGACAGTAAAAATTGATGCTTTTTTATGGGGATGTACATGAATGGGAATGTGTGTGTGCATGTGTGTGTGTGTGTGTGTGTGAGAGAGAGAGAGAGAGAGAGAGAGAGAGAGAGAGAGAGACAGAGAGACAGAGAGACAGAGACAGAGACAGAGAGAGACAGACACAGAGACACAGAGAAAGAGAGAGACCTAAATTTAATTTGATCCTTTCCTGTGAGAGACTCCAAGAATTCCCTCATGCCAAACATGACCCTTTAGGACTTGTAAAGAAGAGAATAAACTACCCTGACGCTCTCATCATTTTTATGCAAGTATCTCCACAATCAGTGTGCTTGTTTTGTACAGTACACTTGTGGTTCATAAAGAAGCCACCTGAAACTGGTAAGTTAGCTAGCCAAGTATATTGTTTTGATGGAGCATGAGAGGAGGACATGGTAATGATGGATAACTGAGGACTTCTTAAGGAATAAGTAGTGAGGAAAAAATTTATAAGGACATAATAGGAAATTTAGGCCCTCATTTTTACCTTGTATCATATATATATATATATATATATATATACATATATATATTCTTCATGTTTAGTATTTAATTTCCCTATCAGTTACATGTAAAACAATTTTTAGCATTTGTTTTTAAAACTTTGCGTTGCAGATTCCTTCTTTTTCTTCCTTCTCAATCTTCCCCCACATTGAGAAATCACATGTGAAATTATGCAAAACATTTCTATAAAAATCATGTTGCAAAAGAAAAATAGATTCCCCCCAAAATCAAGAAAAATGAAATTTAAACAAGTATGCTTTAATCTGTAGCAAACACAATAAATTATTTCTCTGGTTATCTATAGCATTTTTCATCATAAGTCATTCAGTGTAGTCTTGGATCATTGTATTACATTCCTGAGAATAGCAAGATCATTCATAACTGATCATCTCACAATATTGATATTACTTTGTACATAGTCAATTTCATTTTGAATAAACTCATGGAAATCTTTCCAGGTTTTTCTAAGAGCATTCTGCTCATCATTTCTTATTTCTTAATATTTCATCATAATCACATACCACAATTTATTCAGCTACTCCCCAATTGGTGTGCAGCCTCTCAATTTCCAATTCTTTGCCCTGAGAAAAAAGCCATTTTCCTTTTTAAAAATCTCTTTTGGAATATATGCCTAGAAGTGTTATGTTTCAATAGATTGTCAGTAGGTTTGAGAACACTTATTAGAGTGAAGACTTTCAATCTAGAAGAGGGTATAGATAGAACTATTGTTACAAGGAAGGGAGCAAAAATCAGTAAAAAATAACAAAGTTTAAAATACTTAGAATACTTTGCAAGATAGGTAAAGGAAAACAGTGCTGACATAAGATGAAAGATTCTGAAGAAAAATCTGGATTGTGGGGAGAAACCATAAATTCACATTTGAACCAGCTGACTTTGAAATCTTCGTGGGAATTTGAAATATGGATGTCATTTTCAATGATGAAGATCTGGCACTCAGAATAAAGATCAGACTTATAGATATAGGTTTTTGAGTCATTGAACAGTGGTTCTCAAAGTGTGGTCCAGAAAATCATGGCAGTCTCTAAAACCCTTTCAGAGGGTCTACAAATTCAAAAAATTTTTTTTATTTCTAGCATAATATAAAATATCTATAAATATAATCCATATAAATAAAAGGTCTTTAGACAGATCCTCAATTTTAATTGTATAAAGATACTAAAAAGAAAAATTTGAGAATCATTGATATGGAGGGAGATGAGTTAGCTAATAATGGTACCCATTCCCTTTCTGCATGATAAAATGTAAAATACATTTACACCAAGAAACTCTTCTACCATTATTTTCAAAGGCATCAACATATTCTCAAGAGCCCCAATTTAAAAACTAAGTGCCATCTGCTACTTTTCAGTCTTTCTTGCTTCTACCATGTCTAAAATATTCCTAAATTCTGTTATTTTCCCCTTCATGACATCTCTTGTTTTTGCTTCCCCCTCTCTTCTGTTATGGCAAATATCCTGTTGCAATCCCTCATCAACTCACTTGTAGCTTTCTGGTTGATTTCTCTGACTCAAGTTTCTTCCCATTTCAATAAGTCTTCTCTACTCCCTTTACAAAATGATCATTCTAAAATTCAGGTCTGACCATATTATTCTAGCTACAGTTTTAAAAATCCAATGACTCCCTGTTAGGAATCAGATATAAAATCCTATTTGATGTTTAAAGCCTTTATTAACCTGCCCCAGACTTTTTCAGTTTTCTTATATCTTATTCCCCTTTACTAAATCTATGATTTAATGGCGTAGATTTTTTGAACAAGAAATTTCATCTCCTAATACCAAGCAATTTTATTGACTGACTCCAGAGCCTGGAATTCTCTCCATCTTCATCTCCATCTTTTTTTAATTACAACTTTTTATTGACAGTACATATGCATGGGTAATTTTTACAGCATTATCCCTTGCACTCATTTCTGTTCTGACTTTTCCCTTCCCTCCCTTCACCCCCTTTCCTAGATGGCAGGCACTCTTATACATGTTAAATATGTTATAGTATATCCTAGATACAATATATGTGTGCAGAACTGAATAATTCTCTTGTTGCCAAGGAAGAACTGGATTCAGAAGGTAAAGATAACCTGAGAAGAAAAACAAAAATGCAAACAGTTTACACTCATTTCCCAGTGTTCCATCTTTGGGTGTAGCTGATTCTGTCCATCATTGATCAACTGGAACTGAATTAGATCTTCTTTTTGTCAAAGATATCCACTTCCATCAGAATATATCCTCATAGAGTATTGTTGTTGAAGTGTATAATGATCTCCTGGTTCTGCACATTTCACTCAGCATCAGTTCATGTAAGCCTTTCCAAGCCTCTCTGTATTCATTCTGCTGGTCATTTCTTACAGAATAATAATATTGCATAACATTCATATACCAAAATGTACCCAACCATTCTCCAATTGATGGGCATCCATTAATTTTCCAGTTTCTAGCCACTATGAAAAGAGCTGCCACAAACATTTTGGCACATATAGGTCCCTTTCCCTTCTTTAGCATCTCGTTGGGATATAAGCCCAGTAGCAACACTGCTGGATCAAAGGATATGCACAGTTTGATAACATTTTGGCCATAATTCCAAATTGCTCTTTAGAATGGTTGGATTTATTCACAACTCCACCAACAATGCATCAGTGTCCCAGTTTTCCCACATCCCCTCCAACATTCATCATTTTTTCCTGTCATTTTAGCCAATCTGACAGGTGTGTAGTGGTATCTCAGAGTTGTCTTAATTTGCATTTCTCTGATCAATAGTGATTTGGAACACTTTCATATGAGTGGAAATAGTTTCAATTTCATCATCTGAAAATTGTCTGTTCATATCCTTTGACCATTTATCAATTGGAGAATGGCTTGATTTCTTATAAATTAGAACCAGTTCTCTATATATTTTGGAAATGAGGCCTTTATCATAACTTTTAACTGTAAAAATATTTTCCCAGTTTGTTGCTTCCCTTCTAATCTTGTTTGCATTAGTTTTGCTTGTGCAAAGGCTTTTTAATTAGATATAATCAAAATTTTCTATTGTGTGATCAATAATGATCTCTAGTTCTCTTTTGGTCATAGATTCCTTCCTCCTCCACAGGTCTGAGAGGTAGACTATCCTCTGTTCCTCTAATCTATTTATGATCTCATTCTTTATGCCTAAATCATGGAACCGTTTTGATCTTATCTTGGTATATGGTGTTAAGTGTGGATCCATATCTAATTTCTGCCATACTAATTTCCAGTTTTCCCAACAGCTTTTGTCAAATAATGAATTCTTATCCCAAAAGTTGGTATCTTTGGGTTTGTCAAACACTTTATTGCTATAGTTGTACCCTATTTTGTCCTGTGTACCTAATCTGATACACTGATCTACTGGTCTATTTTTTAGCCAATACCAAATGGTTTTGGTGACTGCTGCTTTATAATATAGCTTTAGATCAGGTACAGCTAGACCACCTTCATCTGACTTTTTATTTTTCATTAATTCCCTTGAAATTCTCAACCTTTTATTCTTCCATATGGATTTTGTTGTTATTTTTTCAAGGTCATTAAAATAGTTTCTTGGGAGTCTGATTGGCATGGCACTAAATAAATAGATTAGTGTAGGGAGTGTTGTCATCTTTATTATATTCTCTCAGACTAGCCAAGAGAACTTACTATTTTTCAAATTATTTAAACCTGACTTTATTTGTGTGGAAAGTGTTTTGTAGTTTTGCTCATATAATTCCTGACTTTCATTTGATAGATAGATTCCCAAATATTTTATGATATCAACAGTTATTTTGAATGGAATTTCTCTTTGTATTTCTTGCTGTTGGATTTTGTTGATGTATAAAAATGCCGAGGATTTATTCGGATTTATTTTGTATCCTCATCTCAATCTTCTAATTTCCTTCAAACCTCAATTAAAATCCCACCTTCTACAAAAATCTTTTCTCATTCCCTTAAACCTAGTGCCTGAATATTATTTACTGTCTCCAATTTATGCTATATATTACTTATATATTTGTGTGTGTGTGTGTGTGTGTGTGTGTGTGTGTGTGTGTTACATTTCTGCTTAGGCTATGAGTTAGGTATGAGTTCTTGAGCACACTACCTTTTGCTTTTCTTTGTATTCCAAGTTTATATAGTGCTTGTCATATAATGGATGATTAATAAATTCTTGGTTAGTTGACTGATAAAATGGACTTTTTTCCCTTAGTAGCAATTTAGCTGAACCTCTTTGATCAGGAATAAACTTCCAGCAGTAGCCAGACATCTCATCACTGTTCCTATCTCCATAAGGAATAATAATAGCTTCTGTTTACATAGCACTTTAAGGTTTACCTCATGCTTTGCTAAAAACAACTATACCACTAAAGCATCTTAAATAATAATATAAGAAGGGATGACCTCAGATGTGCTTGACATAGGCTAACTTGCATGTTACACAGAATAAAGAATATGAACAAGTTCATAACAGAGTAATGTTACACAGTGCCTTAAAGTCTCTTTACAAATATCTGAGAAAGGGAGTGGTGGAGCCAAGGTGGTGGAAAGGACACACAAGTCTTTCTGAGCTCTGCTTTACCCTCAAACTATTTTAATGAAAGTCAGCCTCTGAATTAATGGTTGACTGTCAGAAACCATGAATATTGGGAATACAACACATTAACTACTGAAGATAATCTCAAAATTTGCCAGAAAAGGTATGATTTTGCTGGCATACAGGGATAGAATGGGACTAGGCCAGGTGCAGACTCAGGCAGATAGACAGTGGGAACGTGGAGAACAGCTCACACTGAGAAGACCTGAGATGTGGGATTTGGTCTTCAACTGTGGAAAATCTGTGAGGAGAACTCTACCACAGTGTTAGTTACTCAGCCCTGGCAGCAAGCTAGTAGATCAGTAGAGAAGCTATAAACACAAAGAGTAAAGACTATAAGCCTAAAATGATAGAGTCTCTTGGGACCTGGCCACATCCATCCAACACCTGGAGTGATTTAGCATGCTCTCAGAGCACAACTGCTGATTACAGTGCAGTTTCAGTTGCTGTTCTTAGTTCAGATACTGCCTTTCCACTGTGGCTGATTTCAGCACAACTGCTAATCCCAGCACAGCCAGTGGGTGCTGTCCCACTGCCCCTTCACTGCCACTTCCTATTGTCTCTAGAAGCAGTAGAAGCAGCTTGGAAATACCCCACTGCCCCCCATAAGCAGACCAAAGTGTTTTTTTTATGAGCAAAAAGGCAAAGTGGGTTCTAATTATTAAATAGCTTCTATATTTAAAGAAAGCAGATTTCAAACCCTGACGAGACTAAAAACAGTGTGTCTCTAGATGAAAATCCAAAGGTAAATATGATCTAGTCCCCATCACATAAGGCTCTCATGGAAGAAATTAAAAAGGAACTTAAAAGAAAGCTAGAAGAAAATTGGGGAAAGGAAAGGAAAGCTTTGCAAGAAGGTCAGGATAAGGCATATAACTCATTAAAAGATATAGTGGAAAAAGAAAACAACTCCCAGGAAAACAGAATTTATGAATTGGAAAAGATAAACAATTCCCACGAAAACAGAATTTATGAATTGGAAAAGGTAAACAATTCCCAGGAAAACAGAATTTGTGAATTGGAAAAAGAAAATAATTCCTTAAAACCCCATAAAGCAGAGCCAGATAGTAGACTGGAATAAAAGCCAGAATCCTACAATATGTTGTTTAGCATGTTGAAGCAGGGTGATACATACAGAATAAAGGTAAAAGGCTTCAGGTGAAGTTAAAAAAAAAAAAAAAAAAAAAAAAAAAAAAAAAAAAGCAGGGGTAGACATCCTGATCTCAGATCAAGCAAAAGCCAAAACTGACAAAACTGATCTAATTAAAAGATATAAGGGTAGTATAGATAATGAATCAATATCAATACTAAATATATATGCACCAAGTAGTATAGCACCTAAATTCCTAAAAGAGAAGTTAAGAGAACTGCAAGAAGAAACAGACAGCAAAACTATAATAGTGGGAGATGTCAACCTTGCACTCTCAGAATTAGATAAATCAATAAATAAGAAAGAAGTGACAAAGGTAAATAGAACACTAGAAAAGTTAGGTATGATAGATCTTTGGAGAAAACTGAATGGAGACATGTAAGGATCCTTTAAATGGGTGGCCACGGTGCAACAGGAGATTGAGTGGCTCAGAAGTAATCTCTGTGGATATAGGACTGCCCTGTGTGTGGGATCCTGACCATATTGAGATAGCTTCATAATGGGTGACGGCTCTTTCGCTGGTTGGCTGTGTGTGTGAACTCACAGGACCTTTATAAGCCCACTGCATGCAGCAAGTTGCTCTCTTTAACCTGGCTCCCTAGCCTGGGGTAGCCAAGCCAAGCTAATGGATAGCTGAGAGAGGTAAGGAGTTTGGTAGTGAACACATGGGTCTTCAGACCAAGTGTTCACTAAGGAGTTAACAAGTCAGGGCATTATGTGAGTAGGTATAATAAAGGCTTTTAAGATTACATGTGGCTGTTCTTGAGTGCGCTATGAGTTATTAAACTACTATTCAAGAAATCATGGCCAGAGAACTTTGAAAGCCTCAGAGGAGGTGAACCGGGTAGAGTTGACACTGCAAAGGTCAGTGGTCAAAGGTACTCTGTTGGGCCTAGGACAGACTAGTAATAATAACTGCTAGGAGGGCTTGTTACAGAGACAGAAAGGAGTATACTTTCTTCTCGGCAGTTCATGAAATCTATACAAAAATTGACCACATATTAGGACATAAAGACCTCAAATTCAAATGCAGAAAGACAGAACTAATAAATGTATCATTTTCAGATCACAATGCAATAAAAACTACATTAAATAAAAAGCCAGGGGAAAACAGACAAAAAAAGTATTTGGAAATTAAATAATCTCATCCTAAAGATGAGAACATAGGTGAAACAGCAAGTCATAGACACAATTAATAATTTCATCCAAGAGAATGACAATAATGAGATGTCATACCAAAATGTGGAGATAATAAGCAGAAATTTTATATCTCTAGAGATTTACTTGCATAAAATAAAGAGAAAATCAATTAATTAGAATTGTAACTAAAAGAGCTAGAAAAAGAGCAAATTAAAAACCCCCAATCAAACACTAAATTTAAAATTCTAAAAATAAAAGGAGATGTTAATAAAATTGAAAGTAAAAAAAAACTTGAATTAATAAATAAAACTAAGATTTGGTTTTATGAAAAAAACAAAAAACAAAATAGATAAACCCTTGGTAAATTTGATAAGAAAAAGGAAAGAGGAAAATCAAATTCTTAGTCTTAAAAATGAAAACGGAGAACTTTCCACTAATGAAGAGGACATTAGAGCAATAGTTAGGAGTTATGCCAATAACCCAGATTTATGCCAATAAATTAGATAACTTGAATGAAATGGATGAATACCTTCAAAAATATAATTTGCCCAGATTAACAGAGAAAGAAGTAAATTAGTTAAGTAGTCCCATTTTAGAAAAAACATAGAACATGCTATTAATCAACTCCCTAAGAAAAAATCTCCAGGAGCAGAGAGATTTACTTATGAATTCTACCAAAAACTTAAAGAAGAATTAACTCCAATGCTATATAAACTATTTGAAAAAATAGGGAATGAAGGAGTCCTACTGAATTCCTTTTATGACACAGACATGGTACTGATACCTAAACTAGGTAGGATGAAAGCAGAGAAGAAAAATTATAGACCAATTGCCCTAATGAACATTGATGCAAAAAATTTAAATAAAATATTAGCAAAAAGATTACAGAAATTATTTCCATGATAATACACCATGACCAAGTAGGATTTATACCAGGAATACAGGGTTGGCTCAATATTAGGAAAACTATTAGCATAATTGACTATATCAATAACCCAAATTAACAAAAGCCATATGATCATTTCAATAGATGGAGAAAAAGCATTTGATAAAATCCAACATCCATTCCTATTAAAAACACTTGAGAATATAGGAATAAATGGACTTTTCCTTAAAATAGTCAGATGAATCTATTTAAAACCATTAATAAACATCATATGTAATGGTGATAAACTGGATAATAACTCAATAATATCAGGAGTGAAACAAGGTTGCCCACTAAAATTATTATTCAATGTTGTATTAGAAATGCTAGCTTTGGCAATAAGAAATGAAAAATAGATTAAAGGAATTAGAGTAGATAATGAGAAAACCAAATTATTGCTCTTTGCAGATGATATGATGGTATACTTAGAAAATCCCAGAGATTCTACTAAAAAGCTATTAGAAATAATTCACAAGTATAGCAAAGTTGCAGGATACAAAATAAATCCACATAAATCATCAGCATTTTTATACATCACTAACAAAAATCCAACAGCAAGAGAAACAAAGAGAAATTCCATTTAAAATAACTGTCGATAGCATAAAATATTTAGGAATCTATCTGCCAAGGGAATATATGAACAAAACTATAAAACACTTTCCACACAAATAAAGTCAGAGGTATATAATTGGAAAAAATATTAAGTGTTCTTGGAGATGTTGAGGAAATATAATAAAGATGACAATATTGCCTAAACTAATCTATTTATTTAGTGCTATGCCAATCAGACTCCCAAGAAACTATTTTAATGACCTAGAAAAAATAACAACAAAATTCATATGGAAGAATAAAAGGTCGATAATTGCAAGGGAACTAATGAAAAAAAAAAGTAAGATGAAGGTGGTCTAAGTATACCTGATCTAAAGCTATATTATATAGCAGCAGTCACCAAAACCATTTGGTATTGGCTAAGAAATAGACCAGTAGATCAGTGTATCAGATTAGGTACACAGGACAAAATAGGGTACAACTATAGCAATAAAGTGTTTGACAAACCCAAAGATACCAACTTTTGGGATAAGAATTCATTATTTGACAAAAGCTGTTGGGAAAACTGGAAATTAGTATGGCAGAAATTAGATATGGATCCACACTTAACACCATATACCAAGATAAGATCAAAATGGTTCCATGATTTAGGCATAAAGAATGAGATCATAAATAGATTAGAGGAACAGAGGATAGTCTACCTCTCAGACCTGTGGAGGAGGAAGGAATCTATGACCAAAAGAGAACTAGAGATCATTATTGATCACAAAATAGAAGATTTTGATTACATCAAACTAAAAAGTTTCTGTACAAACAATACTAATGCAAACAAGATTAGAAGGGAAGTAACAAATTGGGAAAATATTTTTAAAGTTAAAGGTTCTGACAAAGGTCTCATTTCCAAAATATATAGAGAACTGACCCTAATTAATAAGAAATCAAACCATTCTCCAATTGATAAATGGTCAAAGGATATGAACAGACAATTCTCAAATGATGAAATTGAAACTATATCCACTCATATAAAAGAGTGTTCCAAATCACTACTGATCAGAGAAATGCAAATTAAGACAACTCTGAGATACCACTACACACCTGTCAGATTGGCTAAGATGACAGGAACAAATAATGATGAATGTTGGAGGGGATGTGGGAAAACTGGGACACTGATACATTGTTGGTGGAGTTGTGAAAGAATCCAGCCATTCTGGAGAGCAATTTGGAACTATGCTCCAAAAGTTATCAAACTGTGCATACCCTTTGACCCAGCATTGCTGTTATTGGGATTATATCCCAAAGAAATACTAAAGAGGGGAAAGGGACCTGTATGTGCCAAAATGTTTGTGGCAGCTCTTTTTGTTGTAGCTGGAAACTGGAAGATGAATGGATGCCCATCAATTGGAGAATGGTTGGGTAAATTATGGTATATGAAGGTTATGGAATATTATTGCTCTGTAAGAAATGACCAGCAGGAGGAATACAGAGAGGTTTGGAGAGACTTACATCAACTGATGCTGGGTGAAATGAGTAGAACCAGAAGATTTCTGTACACTTCAATGTTGTATGAGGATGTATTCTGATGGAAGTGGATATCTTCAACATAAAAAAGATCCAACTCACTTCCAGTTGATCAATGATGGACAGAAATAACTACATGCAGAGAAGGAACACTGGGAAGTGAATGTAAATTGTTAGCACTACTGTCTATCTACGCAGGTTACTTATACCTTCGGAATCTAATACTTAATGTGCAACAAGAATATGATATTTACACACATATATTGTATCTAGGTTATATTGTAACACATGTAAAATGTATGGGATTGCCTGTCATCGGGGGGAGGGACTGGAGGGAGAGGGGATAATTTGGAAAAATGAATACAAGGGATAATATTATAAAAAATTACTCATGCATATATACTGTGGAAAAAAATTCTAAATAAAAAAAATGAATGAGATTATACATAAATTAGAATAACATAGGATAGTTTACCTCTCAGACTTGTGAAAGAGGAAGGAGTTTATGACCAAAGAAGAACCAGAGGTCATTATTGATCACAAAATAGAAAATTTTGATTATATTAAGTTAAAAAGATTTTATACAAATAAAACTAAGGTGGACAGGATTAGAAGGGAAACAATAAACTGGGAAAACATTTTTACAATCAAAGGTTCTGATAGAGGCCTCATTTCCAAAACACATAGAGAATGGACTTTAATTTATAAGAAATCAAGCCATTGTCCAATTGATAAATTATCAAAGGATATGAAGAGACAATTTTCAGATGAAGAAATTGAAACTATTTCTAGCATTATGAAAAGATGCTTCAAGGCATTATTAATCAAATAAATGTAAATTAAGAAAACTCTGAGATGCCACTGCACATCTGTTAGATTGGTTAGAATGACAGGGAAAGATAATGTGGAATAGTGGAGGGGATGTGGGAAAACTAAGACACTGATACATTATCGGTAGAATTGTGAATACATCCAGCCATTCTGGAGAGCGATTTGGAAATATGCTCAAAAAGTTATCACACTGGGCATACCCTTTGGTCCAGCAGTGTTACTACTGGGGTTATATCCCAAAGAGATCTTAAAGGAGGGAAAGGGACTTGGATGTACAGGAATGTTTGTGATAGCCCTCTTTATAGTGGTCAGAAACTGGAAACTGAGTGGATGCCCATCAATTAGAGAATGGCTGAATAAACTGTGGTATATGAATGTTATGGAATATTATTGTTCTGTAAGAAATGACCAACAGGATGATTTCAGAGAGACCTGGAGACATGAACTGAGTGAAATGAGCAGGGCCAGAGATCATTATATACTTCAACAACAATACTATATGATGATCAATTCTGATGGAAGTGGGTATCTTCAACAATGAGATGAAGCAAATCAGTTCCAATAGTACAGCAATAAATAGAACCAGCTATACCCAGCGAAAGAACTCTGGGAAATGGGTGTGAACCAATACATAGAGTTCCCAATCCCTCTATTTTTGTCTGCCTGAATTTTTTATTTCCTTCACAGTATAATTATACAATATTTAAAATTCCAATTCTTCTTGTGCAGCAAAATAACTGTATCGACATGTATACATTTATTGTATTTAATATATACTTTAATATATTTAACATGTATTGGTCTACCTGCCAACTGGGGGAGGGGATGGGGGGAAGGAGAGGAAACATTGGAACAAAATATTTCGTAATTGTCAATGCTGAAAAATTACCCATGCATATATCTTGTAAATAAAAAGTTATAAAAAAAAAGAAGGGAAGCAATAAACTGGGAAAGCATTTTTACAGATAAAGGTTCTGATAAAGGCCTCATTTCCAAAATATATAGAAAATTGACTCTAATTTATAAGAAATCAAGCCATTCTATTGATAAATGGTCAAATTTTCAGATGAAGAAATTAAAATGATTTCTAGTCATATGAAAAGGTGTTTCAAATTATTATTGATCAGAGAAATGCAAATTAAGACAACTCAGATATACCACTACACACTTGTCAGACTGGCTAAGATGACAGGAAAAGATAATGACAAATGTTGGAGGGGATGTGGGAAAACTGGGACACTGATGCATTGTTGGTAGAATTGTGAACAGATCCAACCATTATGGAGAGCAATTTGGAACTATACTCAGAAAGTTTTCAAATTGTCAATACCCTTTGATCCAGCAGTGTTACTACTGGGCTTCTATCTCAAAAATATATTGAAGAAAGGAAAAGCACCTGTATGTGCAAAAATGTTTGTGGCAGCCCTTTCCATAGTGTCTAGAAACTGGAAATTGAATAGATACTCAACAATTGGAGAATGGCTGAATAAATTGTAGCATATGAATATTATAGAATATTATTGTTGTATAAAAAATGACCAGCAGGATGAATACAGAGAAACATGGGGGGACATACATGAATTGATGCTAAGTGAAATGCGCAGAATCAGGAGATTATTATACACCCCAACAACAATAGTATATGATGATCAATTATGATAATGACTCTTTTCAACTATGAGTGGATCTAATTTAGTTCCAGTTGATTAGTAATGAACAGAATTAGCTAAACCCAGAGAAAGAACACTGGGAAATGAGTATGGACCACAACATAGAATTTCCATTCTTTCTGTTATTGCTTGCTTACATTTTTGTTTTTTCTTCTCAGGTTATTTTTATTTTCTAAATAAGATTTTTCTTGTGCATCAAGATAATTGTATAAATATGTCACATGTGTTGTATTTAACATATACTTTAACATATTTAACATCTATGGGACTACCTGCCATGTAGGCAAGGGGTTGGAGGGAAAGAGGAGAAAAGTTGAAAACAAAGTTTTTGCAAGGGTCAATGTTGAAAAATTATCCATGCATATGTTCTGTATATGAAAAGCTATTGTAAATAAAAAGAAAAGAAAAGGAAAACAACAAATATCTTAGAAAGAATTTGTTGAAAAAAATAGAGGTGTTTAACCTAAAGGAGAGAAGATATAAGGAGTACATGCTAGCTCTTATATGAATGAAAGATAAGATTTCTTCTGTTTGATCTCAGAAGGCAGAACCAGCAGTAATGCATGAATGTTACTTGAAAAAGGCTCTTTTAGGCTTTTTGTGTAAGGCAAATCTGACAATTAGAATTGTCCAAAAGTCCAGTTTTGAAGGAAGGTCCAAAAGCTCTATTTTTTTGGAGCTTTTCTAGCAGAGGCTGGACGGTCAGAAGTATATTGTAGAGGGGATTCTTTTTTATGTAATGGTTGGGCTAGATAGCCACTGAACTGTTTTCCAGTTCTCAGATCCTATAATTATGTGATCTGCATATTTCCAAGTGGGTCAAATCCATGGATTTCCTGAGAAGGATCATTTTCTCAAAAAATCTATAAAAGTTCTGAACACACATCTAAAAAAAGTTATAAGAGCTACTGTCATTTCCTAGCTACCACTTCCATATCATGCTACCTTAACTCTGGCTATTATGG
This sequence comes from Sminthopsis crassicaudata, assembly GCF_048593235.1. Lineage (NCBI taxonomy): Eukaryota > Metazoa > Chordata > Mammalia > Dasyuromorphia > Dasyuridae > Sminthopsis > Sminthopsis crassicaudata. The sequence continues at coordinate 583,939,480 of NC_133619.1, read as the reverse complement.
TAAACATCTCTCCTTCCTACTTTCCCCTGCCCCAATATAACTTGAACTATTTCCTTGAAATACTAGAATCTGATAAAATTTGCTTTTGTCTTATATTTCTAGAACCAGATCTATCTGTCACTTGCTGCTACCTCAATTCCCAGCTTCTCTTTGATTGGCTTCCTTAATTACAATGTAAACTTCCTGAAGGCAAGGAATGTAGTGTTTTGTTGTATTTATATCTTCAGTACTTGACTGGAACATAACAGGCACTTATATCCTGTTATTAATTATCTGTTCTCTTTCTATCTTTTTTTATATGCCCATGATTTCATCATTGTGGGTAGTTTTTCCCCTGATAATATCATTAATCCTTCCTTCCTTCTTTTTTACATTTGAACAATTTTATGAGAAAACTGGAAAAATATTTTAATCATATCCTATTTTAATTTTTTTAAAATAGCATACACTGTTCACCCTGTTCCTCAAAATAGAAAGGCAGACATTATGTTAAGTATGCAAGAGTTTATGTGACATACTCATTAATTCAAGGGTTATCTCACAATATTCTAAAAGTCCCATAATTATAACTCTACTAGTAAAAGACAATTTTCCCTTCTGGTTTATCATATTATCATCACTAAAGGATAAAAACTGGAGATTTTAAGATCCGTGAAGATTTTAATTATGAGACTATAATTTTGTCAATAGAAATATATTTTCTCATTGTCTTTTATATGAAATTTTTAGCAGCTATTATCACAGTCACTGAAAAAAGCATAAAAATGCTGAAGAGGAGCAGAAAGACCAAGACTTTCTGATTCTAGAGAGGAAATTGACATAGTAACTTCTATCTTTAGTATGGGCAAGAATTAAGAATTGGATGCTCTGTCTATGAGCTGAAGATGTGATTTAGAATTGGACCCACTATCTGTGAAATAATTCTGTCCACTGAAAGTTCTAGCACGCCTTCCTGAAGCATATTTTCCTTAACCAATTTAAAAATTGATTTGGGTTCTATATCTGTGTTGGCACAAAGTTCTCAACTTTCTATCTTAGGTTTTGGCAAGCTAATTTGATGTCCATGTTGGTAAAGCAATTCCTGTTTAGGTCTTCAAAGGGATTGGTTCTTGAACTATTCTCCAGTTTTGGACTAGAAATATGGCAGCCAGTATCACTTCTACTACAGTTCCTTATTGCTGAACTTCTGAATTTCCTGAACCAACAATTGTGCAAAACATGCAAAGCTTAGGGCAAAGCATTGTGTGATGCCCTTTTCCCAAATGTTTTTTCGATTATTTTTTCAGCTATATCCAACTCTTCATGACTTCATTTGGGGTTTTCTTGACAAACATATTTGAGTGGTTTGTTATTTATTTATCTAGTTCATTTTACGGAAACTGAAGCAAATGGGGTAAAGTAATTTTCCCAGCCAGTAAGTGTCTAAGGCTATATTTTAATTCATGAAGATTTTTTTTTACTCGAGGCCCAGCACTCTACTACTCTTTCCCAAACATGCTCATCTAATACTAGGTCCCCATACCTTGTTCTTAATTTTTATTTCTACTGACTCCACATATTCTCCCCAGTAACTGAAACTTAATATAAATTATTTTCCTTTCCCCAGCCATACCTGATATCCTGAGTTCTCTTTTGGAATATAAGCTTGCTACATATTCAACTGCCTCCTAACCTGCTTATGGGGTACTGAGAGCTGTATGATTCCCCCCCCCCAGAGTTGTAAGACCAATGTATGTGTTATTTGCAACATTGGTGTTGATTCATTTGTAATTCCTCTGGTTTGTTATTGTTTTGATTTTTTTTTAATAAATCCTCTCTTGGGAATGCTCCCAAACATGCCAGAAGCTCTCTTCTGGTTCATTTAGCAAATCAGCGGTGCCAATATACGAACTAACTTGATAATATTGCCTCTATCTGTTGTCTCATTCACACAATAAAAAAAATAGAATTTTATGGGTAATTTAGTTCTTACCTGGTTAAAAACCCCAACTCCAATTCCTTGTTGAGTGAGAATATAGCCTGTCCTCAAAAACCTTAACCATTATCTCTTAAAGCAGTCTATTTTGTTTGGGAACAGTTCTGAGTGTCAGAATTCTTCTTTTAACATGGAACCCAGTTCCCTCTGTAACCATTCTTTTTTCCCCCAGCATGTCCCCAGGTAAAAGTCTTGCCCAGGATCACACAGGGTCAAAGGCAAGACTTGAACCTTAGTTTCCCAAAGCTGACTCTCTATCTATTATGGCATACTCATCTGAAAATGCTATATCTGGAACTGAAGACAGTGTGCTTTTTAAAAGAAGTCTGAGATTGAATTAGTTTCCTTAGTTAGACAAGATAATTAATTGATATTAACTGGGAGGCTGAAGAAACGGTCATCACTTTTATAGATACTAACACTTATCTTCACCTTCCATCCACCCCACCTCCTCTTAGAAAGTTTTGAGGAATAGCTCGGCATATCAAAACCCAGAAAGGAACATGTTAAAGAACCTGAAGTGTTTGTGTGTAACTGAACAGCTTTGATAAACAATGACACAGAGTAAGAAATCCTCAGAGACAAAAGAACAGGACCATGATCCCTAAGGAACCTGGAGAGAGGATAAACTGGCCTAAGTCCTCCCTTTTCCCTGGTCCTCTAGCTCTGTCCATATAGTAGCTGGGTGCTCATTTATGAATGGGACTGCTTATTTTCCATATCTGAAACATTTAAGATGAGATTAGAAAGATGAGGTATGTATGAAATCCTAATATTAATTAGAACAATTTTATATTTCTATCTGCTTTGCATTTATTATCTATTTTATGTTGATCTAATGTTATTCATAACAATCCTAGAAGGCAGATAATACAAAAAACATTATCTAAACTTTACAGACGAAGAAAATATAAAGTCTGGAGGGGTAAAATAACTTACTTGCAAAGTGATCATAAAAAAAATGGCAGAACCAGGATCTAAACTCAGATCATTTGATTCCAGACCTAGAGCTAGCCCCTCCCATGATTCTATTCTGAACTGATTCATTATCCTCCCCTTTACAACCTATGGGAAACAACCTGAGAAAAGACCTAAAGAGTACAGAAATAAGAAAGATGAGGAGTAGCAAGGATGGAAAAGGGTCCTAAGTCCATAGGTCATCATAGAGAGGTGAGAACCATCTTATAAGACTGAGACAGCTAAATGGGTTATTGTCAAAGTATTCTAAAGGAGATTCCTTCTTGGGTACAGCTCTTAGATGATTTTTTGAGATTCTTTTTTTCCCCCACCTTCTTTATTTTATTTTTATGATATTTTATTTTTCCAAATACTAATATAGATAGTTTTCTACATTCACTTTTGCAAAATTTTGTGTTCCAATTTTTTCTCCCCAGCCATCCCACTTCTTAAGATAGCAAACAATACAGTATGGGTTAAACATTGCAATTCTTCTAAACATATTTCCATATTCACAATGCTGCACAAGAAAAAACAGGTCAAAGGGGGGAAACAAGGGAAAGAAAAATAATAAAGAAATAAACAACAAAAAAAGAAAAGTTTTGTTTTGTATGGTTTGATCTACATTCAGTCTCCGTAGTTCTCTCTCTGAATGCGATGGCTTTTTAAAATCCCAAATCTATTAGAATTGTTTTGAATCACCTCTGAGGTTCCTTTTGGCCTGCATTTTGAAATCCTATAATTCCACAGAAGGATTCATGCCTGGGATTCAAGGGCATTAAATTATGTCTGTGGTTTTGTCTCTAACTTAACTTTTGTTTCTGTGACCTGGAGCTAGTCATTTTACCCTTTAGTCTTATTTTTTCTTTTGTGTAAAATGTGGAAAGTGGGCCTCTCTAAAGTCCCTTCCCATTTCAAAGGGTATTTCAATATCTTAGAAAATTATAGTCCTCATTTCCTACATTCATGACTAGGTTGAAGAAGGAGCCACAGTTTCTGGAGACAGGAGAGCAATAGAATCTCCTCTGTATGTCCTGCCTTTCTGAGAAAGTCTTGATTCAATAAAGAAGAAAAGTTCAGTGCTTATCAAAATAAGACATAAGTCACAGAGCTAATTCAGAGGCTTTGATATATATATATATATATATACATATATATATATATATATACATATATATATACACACATATATATATATACACACACACATATATATACATATTATATATATATATATATATATATATATATATATATATATATATATATATATATATATATATATATAATATGTATATGTATGTCCAAGTCTGTGACTGTGCATCCATGTAGGCTTGTGAGAGAGAACAAATGAGTTTTTGCATGTTTTGTGTGAATGAAAATTTGTGTATTATGTGCCTACATTAGTCTATAAGTACATATGAATGAAGAAGAAGGTTGGAATGGTTTATTTGTACAAAAAGGCTTAGAATATACTATAAGCATTGGTCATCCTTTTCTTCTCCAAGTCTCCCCAGAGACTTCTACTTTCTTCAATCCCCTCAGACCTAGAAGGAGTAGGGAGAAGTTCCTCAAACTGGACACATTCCCAGATCATCTATCTCCCAGTTCAGCCTAAGTTAAGAGCAGAAGTTTTTAGGAGGAGAGAACAGGGATTAGGGAAAGGAGAAAAGGTTGGGAGAATTTACATAGGAAAAAAAGCAGTGATTCATGACACTGAGCAACAGAATCTGGTCTTCTAGGATGTGTGTGTGTGTGTGTGTGTGTGTGTGTGTGTGTGTGTGTGTGTGTGTGTGTAGGATGCTAAACCCAATCCTTTATTTGTTGTTGTTGTTGCCCAGTTATTTAGTCCCATCTGGCTTTCCATGACCCTATTGATCATCACCTTCTATCCTCCACTGTTCCCTGTTCATTTCCTGTCTCATCCTCTGCCATCCTTTTCTCCTCTTGCCTTTAATTTTCTCCTGTTTTCTCATTATGTGCCCAAAGTATTTAAACTTCAACTTCAGTATTTGTCTTTCCATTGAATAGTCTGAATTGATTTTTTTTATTCTCCTTGCTATCTAAGGGTTCTTAAAAGTCTTCTCTAGCACCATAATTTGAAAATGTTGGTTCTGTTCAGTTTTCCTGATAGTCTCTCACAGCCATCTAACTGGAAAAACCATAGATCTGACTACCTGGCCCTTTGCTGTCAAGGTGATGTGTTTGCTTTATATTATGCAATATGAATTTGTCATAGCTTTCCTTCAAAATAAAAGGCATCTTTTAATTTCATGGCTACAGTCACTACCTGCAATGGTCTTTGAGCCCAAGAATATAAAATCTGACATAGCTTCCATTTTCTTCCCTCTATGAGGACCAGATATCATGATGTTAGTTTTTTTGTTTATTTGCTTGTTGTATGTATGTGTATGAGAATGTGTTAAGTTTTAAAGTTATTTTTTTCTTCTTTCACCCTCAGTAAGAGATTTCTTAGTTCTTTACTTTCTGCCATCAAAATGTTATCATATGCATGTCTTAAATTGTTGACATTTCTTTGATTCATTTAAGCTGGCATTTTGCATGATGTACTCTACATATGTGGAGAGCTTTATGGTGTAGTGGTTAAAGTTCTGAGCATGGTGTCGGAAAGACTCATTCTGAGTTCAAATTTGGCCTCAGCCACTTATTAGCTGTATGATACTGGGCAAACCGTTTAACATTGTTTCTTTATCTATAAAATGATCTGGAGAAGGAAAGAGAAAACCACTCTAGCATCTTTGCCAAGAAAAGTCCAAATGAGGTCATGAAAAGTTGGATGCAATTGAAATAACTCAACAACAAGTCTGCATACATGGTAACCATATGCAGTTCTGTTGTATTCCTTTCAAATCTTGAACCAATCATTTATCCAATATTTAGTTCTAACTGCTGCTTCTTGACCCACATGCAAGTTTTTCAGGAGACAAATTGGTACTCCCATCTTTTGAAGAATTGCTAAAATTTGTTGCGATCCACACAGAGACTTTAGTGTATTTAATAAGGCAAAAGTAGATTTTTCTATAGTCTAGCAAATGTTGGCAATTTGCTCTCTAATTCCTTTGCCTCTTCAAAAACCAGCCTACTCTTCTGGAAATACAATGCTGAGGTGGGACTTAAACCCAAGTTTCTTGAATAATACTCTACACTTCTTTCCACTGATTTTCCTTACTTTCTTGGGTTAAGGTAATATGAGGACTTTGAAAAGATTCCTGTCCTTAACCAGTTTATTAAAATAATTGACAGAATTTTGTCATATATCATACATATCCTCCCTTCTACCACTTACCTATGACCCTGGTTCTCTGGTGACTTGTTGGCCAGTTATGTAATATACAAATGTCACATGGGGAAGGTCTAGCATAAAAATATATTCCATGAAAAATGATCTAGGAGTCATAGAGGAATACAAGGTCAATATGAACCACTGCTGACAACCCTGACATTCAGAATAAGGGAAGTGATGAGCAGGCTCAACTCTACATTGATCCATCTACAATGGGGTGGCATGTTCTGTTCTTGCCCCATATTTAAGGAAAGTTCTTGGCAAGCCTTTCTATATTCTGAAGAGGATGAGTGGAATGATAAAAGGATAGATTGCTATTTCAAATATTGATCTGGTTGGAATTTAGGATAGCCTTGGAAAAGAGATTTTCCTGGGGGGTGGGGTAGGTTATGGTAACTATTCAACCATTATGAGAGCAATAAAATATTTATTGGGGAAAATAATTAGATTCATTCTACTTGGGCTTAGAGGATAGAACTAGAGATGGAGTTAGAAAATACAAAGGCAAATTTCAATACAATATAAGAGAAAATATTATCATATAAAACTGTCCCAATGCAGAATGAACTTTGGGAAGTAATAAATTTTACAATCTAAATAGCCACTTGTCAAGATTGGTGTAAAGGATATAAAATTGAATAAGTGCTCTTTGAGGTCCCTTTTAATTTTAATGAGACCCAATAAAATTAAGTGAGATAAAGGTAGTGAATGTTCCTGGGAAAATCTGAAAAATAAATTAAGCATATAATTTGTTACTCAAGACATTAGGAGTTTTGGCTCAAAGGGAGAGGAGATTAAAGGGATTAAGGTTCCAGGTAAGAGGATCCCCATTGGAGATTTTAGGAAAATTTGGAGATTTAAGGCAATTAAGGGTATTTGTAAGGAATTTTGATAAAACATACCTGTAAGTACATTACCTTTTTTAGGTTATCCCCCACTTGTATGTGTGTGTTTGTACATGTATTATATAATTATACATATATATATATAGATAGATAGATAGATAGATAGATATAGATTGATGAATTTATAACTACTCATAGTGACTGATACACATCTCAACCTTCTCCTGAAAGAAATATTTAAGGGTTAAGAGTAAGTTAATAGTCTTAATTGAATAAGATATAATATTAGACTCTCAGAGGATATAAAACATTGCCATAATCTATCTTTGGCCTCTAGTGTGGGTTCATATATATATACATATATATGTATATATACCTTGTCTCCCCAAGGACAGGGAGCCAGGCTTCTTCTGTTTCTCTTTGACAACATAGCCTGAACACCTGTATTGCTGCTGGTATTCAAAATAGACATATGAGAAAGACGGAAGTAATCACAGCTGGGAAAAATATATTTTGGTTGTGTTTTTTCTTTCTCCATTCTGAAGGCTGAAGTCTAAGAGGTAAAATGAAAAAAAAGAAGCTTATATTTATTTGAAGGATAACAATGATTTTCTGCAGGTGTTTCACTATCTTGATTTTTACATTTATCTGACAAAACTGAAAATATGCTTTCTCTAACCTCAACTAACTGGATGCATCTTGATTATTCCTGCTACATTGCTGGAAATTTTAGTCATCTCCCATCTCAGGAGCAATGAACATTCCACATATTTCCTATTTCAAATGTTCATCATCTAGTGACCAAAGAGGGTAATTATAGGACAATGAAGCTTTCTAAAGTGTTTCTAATTCATCCATTCATGATAAACTGAACTAAAAATGTCACCATTGGTTAAGCCAGATAATTAAAGACCATTTAGTTCATTTCCTTCCTGATTTAACAGTTGAGGAAACCTATTTCAGGACCACAGGGCCAGGTACTAGCAAAGGTAGATCTAAAATATAGATCTCCTGATACCTAATCATTAAATAACACATTTCCTTATTGTCACACAATTCAGTTTAATTTAACATATATTCATTAAATATTGATTATATGCAGTTCACTATGCTGAATTTCAGGAATAAAAATGACCAAAAAGAAATAAGCTCTACCCTCCAGGAGCTTATCTTCTACTGAAGGAAATAACATGGAAACAAATGAGAAAATTCAATATATCTATTAAATACATGAAAAGCCTTCCCCCATTTCCTGATATTATCTTTGTCCACAGGATTATGACCCAAAGCTGACCTGGTCATGGCCTCTCCTAACCACACAATTACCAGTCACACTGTATTCATCTTGGTCGGCATCCCTGGACTAGAGGCTCAGCATTTATGGATATCTATCCCCTTCTGCTTCTCCTATGTAGTTGCTCTGCTTGGCAACAGCCTCCTAATCTTTGTCATCAGCCATGAACGCAGCCTTCATGAGCCCATGTACTTTTTCCTCTCCATGCTTGCTGGGACAGACCTCATCCTCTCTAACACAGTTTTGCCCAAGGCTTTGGCCATCTTCTGGTTTCAGGCTGGAGAGATCTCCTTGGATGGATGTGTCACTCAGATTTTCTTCATCCATTCTGCATTCATTGCTGAATCAGGAATCTTGTTAGCAATGGCATTTGACCGCTATGTGGCCATTTGTGACCCACTGAGATATGCTGCTATCCTCAGCAACAGGATAATAGGGTATGTTGGTCTGGCTATCATTGTGAGGAGTTTTTGTGTGATTCTTCCTGATGTGTTTCTGGTCAAAAGGTTACCCTTCTGCCGTAGCCGAGTACTCCCCCACACCAACTGTGAGCATATGGCTGTGGCCAAATTTGCTTGTGCTGACATCCGTGTGAATGTCTGGTATGGTCTGTCTGTCCTCCTTTTCACTGTAGTGTTGGATGCCCTACTCATAGCCATTTCCTACATCCTTATACTCCAAGCTGTCTTCCGCCTCCCATCTCAGGGTGCCCGTAGCAAAGCTTTGAGCACATGTGGTTCCCACCTTGGGGTCATCTCCATGTTTTACTTTCCAGGCATTTTCACCATTATTACCCAGAGGTTTGGGCATCATGTGCCCCTTCACACCCACATTCTCTTGGCCAATGTCTGTGTGCTAGCTCCTCCTGTACTGAATCCCATCATCTATGGAGTGAAAACTAAGCAAATCCGGGAGCCTGTGGTTAATTTCCTGTTTTCAAAAAGAAAGTAGGGGTGGGAACTGCACTTGCTAACTGATGTTGACAGTCTGAATCACTTTGAAACTCAATAGTTTTGTAATCTTGATTAATTCACTTAAATTTCACTTGAGTCCCATATCTCCAACATAGGGATAATATACAATACCTACTTTACAGGACTGCTTTGAGGAGAAAAATATATAGCAAACCTTAAAGTATTAAATGAAGATAGATTATTGTACTTACTTTAATATGACTAGGTGACTCTCCTCAGATTATGAAGCATCTCTAATTCTCTTGGCCATTCACTGGGAATCTGGAGTTAAAAATTCAGTTTATGGTAAGCAAAATGACTTTCTAGGTCAAAGCCAGCAATGGGGTTTCCTTGGAGAAAGCAATCTGCAGGGAGTCAGAGCCTCAAAAGTTGCTGGAAAGATCCTATTCAGGTAGGGGTTATCTAAGATTGTTTTCATGTTAAAATGCCTGAAGATTGCTCCCAAAAGCTTCTTAGTATCCTTGGTGGAATTATATCCTTGTATAATCCTCCTGATCTGTCTTCTAAAGTATTTTACTCCATGGGATCATAACCATCTTTCTTCTGAACTCTTTGAAGTTCTGATTTGTAGATATCAAGTACATATGCCAGGATAGGCCCAGATTACCTTTATTTCACAGATTCATGAATGGAATTCCCCTAAAGTTCCCAGTATCCACCTCAAGACTCATTCCTCTTTGTTAATGAGAATTGTAGTTCAAAAATATTTTCCCCAGTTATTTTTCTAGTGCTATTCTCTCACATTACCTTCCAACTTGTATAGTCTGATTTGCATTGTTTTCCCATCAGGATGAAAGCCCTTTGACAATGGATATTATTTTTTGCTTTTAATTGTATCAAAATCATAGTGCTGGGATCATTTAACAAATGGATTACTTAATTGATAATAATTTGATTCATAACCTTAAAATTATACTTTAATTAGTTTTTGATAAAACAAAATAAAGATTTCCTTTAATAAATACTTGTTAACAGCCTTTTTGATTGTCTAAACTTTGTCCATTTCTGTATAGACACTTAAGGCCATAGGTTTTAGTACTGGTTCTTGTCTTATAGACAATGAATGTCTAGGTGTCTCAGTTACTATTCTTCCTTCTTTGAGCTATTCTCTATAGAATATATTCTATATATATATATATATATGTGTGTGTGTGTGTGTGTGTATATATATATATATATACATTATATAAATATATACATTAGCTATCTTTATTTTGAATTCCTTTTGATTTGATTTTAAAAATACTTGGAAAATTTTCTGTAATGGTATATAGATAGAATATGAGCAAATAGTACAGTATGAATACAGAATGAATATGAATAAATAGTATAATATGGTTATTGTCATCTTGAACTGAATTTATGCAAGAATGACATGCAACATTGGAGATATTAATCCTATTTTTCTCTCCCCTGGTTAGAAGATATTGGTCAGAAAGTTTTAGGGAAAAATTTTTGGTGCTACAACATGTCCAGAAGAAAGTATTTACTTCTAAGAATTAAGATCTTTCCCTACCAAACAACTTACAGAAAAGCATATCCAAGGTGGTAAGAAGACTAAAGAATATGCCTTGCAAATATGTCAGTCTGCACATATGATTAGGATTGAACATGAACTATTATTTTAAAAAATTCTAGTAGATGAAGTAAAAGAAGTTTTGGACATAATAAAACTTTCTACTTCCATTAATATAGCACTTAGCTGAAGGATTCTCTGTTTTGAGATGATTATTAACATCCAAGAGGGACAAGCCAACATCTCAGTGGATCATTACCAATAAAGTAACTTTGTCTTTGTCACTCTCTTCCCTTCTGATTGTGATCTTGTCAGGATTGTTTGGAAATGGTTCTTATGCTAATGAGGAATGGGGGCAGGGAGGGCAACTTGTCTTGTCCCTGACTGCCATGTAGCTATGAATATATAGCATCTATATGAGCATCCTTCCTAGACAAGCCTGTTTCTGGTTGTCTTTTTGTTTTTTCCCCTTGATCTTAGGTACTAATCTCAACATGGATATGTTCAGGCTTGGACACTATTTTGTGATTTCCAAGAGTTCCTGGAGTCTGGTTCTTCAGTCACTGATGTCTGCACTTCAGAAGTAATTACCAACAACTAATCTGGTGCTTTTGAAGAAGAGTGTGCTGGCTAAAGGATGAGTCTAATCTAGCCTGGCTTGCTAGAAGACATGTATTTTGTGGGAGATAGCAGAGAGATAGTAGAGAGCCAGAATGAAACATAAAATGCCACTCATCAGTATGGAAATTTAATTCATGATTATGTGGCCTTAAGTATCAATCTTTAAACAAACTATAACAGTAGTTAATACTGCTACTTGTTCAATTTAATCATTTTTGTTTTTATTTTTAGGTGAATTTATGCTTTTAAGTACTTTGTATTAAATATTTCTCTTGGGTAGAGGACATAAATAGTTATTCCATGCCTCACTGTCTTTGTATATTTAATACCTCTCTACTCTACACTTTAGAGAAACCCCAAATATGGGCCCAAACTTGAAACTTAAGCAAATTGGTTCTGACATTCCACAATATAGGTTTAAAGAGCTGATTGTTAGTAGGTTTTATTTTTTTAAGACTCCTGACTTCTAAAAACAACTTGTTTTTAGTAAATATTTACTATAAAGATAACCAAGACTCCATTACAACTAAAATAAATAAAAAATAAATACTAGATCATTATGGTTATCTATAGCAATCTTCCCAATATAAGGGTACAAATTAATGATAGTGACTCAAATACATATTGTCTTAAAAATTTTTTTTTTCTTCTGAGGCTGAGGCTTGCCCAGGGTCACACAACTAGGAAGTGTTAAGTGTCTGAGACCAGATTTGAACTTGGGTCCTCCTGAATTCAAGGCTGGTGCTCTAGTCACTGCGCCCCTAGCTGCCACCTAGCTGCCCCCCCAAAAAAATTCTAATAGTGGTGAGTATAATGGAAACATTCTTCAACCAAGAAGCAACAGAATTTAGTTTTAGTCCTGCCTTTGCTACTAATTTTCTATAAGAGAGTCTAGAATCTAGAATTCAACCTAATGTGATTTCATTATGTAAAAATGAATTTCATTGCCACAATGATGTCTCCAGCTTTATTTCACATTTCTTTCTTTAATGCACATCAAAATTTTACCTAACCTGGAGTCCTGATTGAAGGAATTGGAAAGGGGGGAAAGAATGTGTATAAAGGATAGGGAAGCTTACAAGGGAAAAGGGAGAATGAGCAGCGAAAAGAAAAGGAGAAGAAAAGAAGGGGGAGGAGGAAGAATAGAAGAAGAGGGAGGAACATGAGGAGGAAGAGGAGGAGAATAACAAGAAGAAGAACAAGAAGAACAAGAACAAGAGGAGGAGGGGGAAGAGATGGTGATATTGATGTTAATGCTTGTTACTTGAGCCTTTCAAAGAATAAGGAGGAAAGGATTGTCTTCTGGGTTATCACCTGGATTGAAAAAGGCAGACCCCTCAGTATTTCATTCTAAGGAAGCATCAGAAGTTGTCATATTTCTTGAAAGAAGCCTATATGGCTTAGGTAGTAGCAACAAAGGTCAGCAGCTGATCAGTTCTCTATTACTTCTTTTCTGTGTTGCCAAGAACTAGAGGGTGTTCTTTTCTTGTCTGGATATATTAGAGCATCTTTGAAATGGTCAGTCAAGAAAGAATGAAATTAATTAATTCTTCATTGAAAATGAGAATAGATTTGTGGTTTCATTATTGTAGAGTATTCCATATAAGGAACTTCCTATAAGAATTCATGTAATCCTCTTTTCTACAATTTACAATTTTAGAGAAGCCTGAAGGCACTTAAAAGTAAAATGACTTGTCCAAGTTCACACAGAATATGTGTCAGAAGTGTGGCTTTCACCCAGTCTTCAAGGCCAGCTCTAGCTTCTCATGAATATATTTTGGCCTTTTTTATTCCTCTTATGTTTCTGTCTTCCCAATCCTTGAGAAAGAGGGCTACCACAAGAAAGATTCAAGATAGAACACCATCATATAACTTCATAGATGGAAAGAAATTGAGAATTCATTTAAGGCAACTTGTACCTGTATAGAATGTCTGCTACAATATTTCCAAGAGTGATTGAAGATGATAACAATCCCATCATGCCTAGAGGCAAATGAAAACCTTTCTATTATTGAGTTTTACTTGATAATGAAGCATGTGACTGAGAAAGACCAGTACAGACACATTCAACCACCACTACAATTTAATTAAGTATTTATTATGTGCAAGGTATTGTATAAACAAAATAATGCAACAAATGAAACATCCCCTCAAGGAGCTGAAGGGGCAAACATATATAACATGTATACACTCACAAACACATAAAAATTTATGTAATCATATCCTTATAAGCATGCCTATATTTTGAATATACATTGATACAATATTAGTATCTCCTCATATGCAATCATTCATGCATTTCCCACAACAGGTATAAACATAGACACAATGTATTTCTCATTATTGGAAGTGTTTAAATACAATCTGAGGGGCACCTTATAAAAATATAGAGAAAGTTACTATACAAGGTGGAAGGATACATTTGATGACCTTTAATATTCTTTCTACTGCCCAGAGTCTATGGTTCTAGTTTTCATAAGTTTTACATTCAAAATGAAAAACAAATGAATTCCTTTTGATAATTCATCTTTTTCCTTGATTGTAAAGACCTTCTTCAATTGTCCACATCAGCCAGCCTCTAGAACAGCCATTTTCTGGATCTCATCAACATGGTGCTTTATAGTGTTGCCAAGTCTAAATACTAACTCCTCTCCCATAGATATTGGATTACCATTTCTATTCAGATTTCTATCTATTCTCTTTCCTCCATATTCTACCAAGACTTTATACTTATACTTAAAGTCACATGCCCTCACATAGCACAATAGAAATATTCTTTCTCCACATTGTTCTATCTCCTTTGCCTATAAGCACAACCAGTCTTGAAACAGTATTCATTTGATCACAATGACAATTCTATAACACTTTAAAGCTTTCAAATTACATAAATTATTTCAATTTTCCCACAAAAGAACATTGTAATGTTGTTACTATGCTTGTTAACATCCTCATTTTCCAGACGAGGAAACTAAGATTTGGAGAAATTAAATAATTTGCTCACATTTGCTTTCAGAAGTGTGATTTGACTCCAAATAAATAATCATCCATAGATACCTTCCAGGCTCTTTCAACATAAAAATGGACACTGATATCTATGTCATTTACATGACAGTCAATATGTGTCTCTTTCCAGAATAGCTATATTTAAAGAAAAATTTTTGGAGAAATGCAGAAACATCCCAACATTTTTGGTTCCCTTACTTTCCCGCTTCTCTGGTTGTTTTCATAAAGAAATATTCCTGCCTCCTTATTCTTTAATCTCAAATTCAATAAACTATATTGTCTAATGAATCAATCTCTCCTTTCTCTTTTTACCTGTTGCCCCTCACCTATTTCTACATCATCAAACTTATTACCTCACATACCCCCTACAACTTCAATCGGTACTCTAGTTCTATATGGAGCCATTATTCTGGGGCCTTTCTAATTAATTTCTCATGACTTTTTGGTATTTCTTCTTCTCTCAATGTTGCAATCGCTTTCCCCTTCATTACCCCTCAACCTTTCTTTCCCCATTATCTCCAGCAGAATGTCTCACCTCATTCATACATCTTACTCTCTACTTATATATCAGAAATAGATTGGAATCTTGCCTCTGCCTTTTACAAACTGTGTGACCTGCCTAAGGCATTAATCTCTATGGCCCTCAATTTTTTCATCTATTCAATGAAGGATTTGTATTATATGATCTAAAAAGTCCCTTTGAGCTCAAAATCTATGTTTCTGTAATTGTCATATGTTGTATGTCTTTTTTTTTTTAATAGAGACCTTGCTCATTGACATGCTTTCCCACTTTTTCTGCCAAATCACATATCTCTCTTCCTTAATTAAAATTGGCCCAGGTACTCCTCCTTCAGGAAGTTTTTCTAGATTCTGTTTCTTCTTTCAAAATCTCTTCTAACTGTCCATTAAGCCTTCAGCTCTCTACATCCTTATTTATTAGTTCAGATTTCTGGCCTTGAGAAACCATGCATGCCTGTAACTTTTCTTCCCCAGAGACAAGATCTGATATTCTTCCTCCCTCTGAGCACTCTCACTTTCTCCACCATTCAAGGCTTAACACAATGTTATCCTATATTCCATCTGGGCTTTGTTAGACTGTCAGTCCCCAAAACAAATAGATAGATTTTACATTTTTCCCAAAGAGAAGGACGACCCTAGCCAAAGAGATCAGATCCACTAGCCCCCTTTCTCCATGATTCATTTTTTTATCCTAGAAGAACTTCCAAAGAATTCAAGGAACACAGGTCATCCTTTGTAACTACTACTCTTTCCACTTTCCCCTTTGAAATTCCTTTCCAGGACACTGTTTAGATAATTTCTTTCTCCTGTCTTCCATTCTTCTGCTACTTTCACTTCTCTCATAGCTCTCATCAAATATCTTCCCCTGTTTTTCTGTCTTTTCTTACTGATCTGTCCTACTTGATAGACTAGAACTATGTGTCAAAAAGAATATGAGAGGGATACAGAAAACTTTTATATTTAGATTAGGGAATTTCTTTTCTCCTTCTTTTTATACCTAGTACTTAGAATGATTCACAGCATATGATAGGCACTTAATAAATGTATAGTGATTGATGACGGGTAGGTAGCAGTCCTTATAAAAAAAGAACTAAAGGGTTTCATAAAGAAGCAACCACAAGAGCAGCTGATATTTTTGATTAGTTAATAGGATCACAGATCTACAGCTGAAAAAGGTCTTGAAAGCTTTCTAATCCAACCTCTTAGTTTACAGAGGACACTGAAATCCGGAAAGGTTACGTGCTTCATTCAATGTCATATATGAAACATGACAAAAGCAGGATTTGAACCCATGGTCGTTGCCACTAAAGCAGGAGCTTTTCTCACTGCACCAGGCCTTGGGTCACACTATAAGGTTTTTTCAGGAGCTTTACATACATTTTCTTATTTGGCCTAGTGTTTTGAAAGCTTAGGATAAGTCAACAAGGCATCATGATACCTAATAGCTAACTTATCTTAGTCTGTATTGAGGTGTAGGGCTTAGAAAGAAGAGCATGAGTTGGAAGTGTGACCAAGAAAGTGGATTAAATACAGTGACCTCTTTTTGGTTCTGGGAGGAAAATGTTAAAACATTTTTCTCCTCTCAAGCCCTTTCCCATTATGTTATGCACCCAGTTACTCTCACTATTGCATACATCCCAAACCCATTCCCTTCACTGTAGGCATCTGATTATTGCTTTGTTATGCCTGTTTTCCTGCCTCAGTTTCCCTGAATTGCTATGCCTCAGTTTCCCTGGTGGCAACCCTTAATCATGGACATTAGGACTGAGATAACTAAGGCTGGGAGCCCTGGCTACTCTAGATTTCCAGAGTCATAAAACTCCAGATGGGAGTTTTATACTTAGATAGGACCCTCTGAACCAGACAGTTCCCTTCCAACTTATCAGAATTTATGATTCTTCCTTCTTTAGCCCCAATCTGTCTGAAATGAATTTATGGTCCTTTCCTGGAGTTCCTCGCTCACCAGTGCTCTACCCCTTTTTCCCTTTGTTTCTCTGCTTGCTGGAGCTGTATATAACTCTCTCTGGAATCCCTCACTGATTGCTAAATGCTTTGAGAAAATAGTCCAGTTCAGCCATTTGGTTAAGATGGCTTGGCCAGTCCTACTCTCCACTAATAAAATATTAAAAAAAAACCTTTAATCTCTATCTTGCCTCACTTTCTCCAGCATTACAGCTTTAGGCTATGAGAAATATAATTTTTTTTTTGTATAACAGCTGCCTGATGACCTAACTGCATTCTTTTTGCTTCTGTATCACCTGCTTGCTTTGCTATATAAATGCTGTTCCCCAGTCACTCTGGTTCAAATTATTTTTGAACATGAATTCAATTTGGTTAGCTAGGCTAAACTTTCCACAATTACAAGATTAAAAATCAACCTCTATCTTGTCTGTTTCTCTGGTATTATGAAATGATATAATAATTGTAAAATGCTTTGGAAACATTAAAGTGCTGTTATATAAAGAATATTTAATATTTAATAAATATTATGCTTAATAATTTTTTTGCTTTCTTACATGTGAAGGTTTGGGGTATATGAAGCATATCAGAAAGTGCATGTATGTAATGAAAAGAGAGAGGAAGATAAAGAAGCCAATTTCCTGGAGAATATCAGGGAGTTATTGCTTTGATTAGAATATAAGCATTCTTTTTGATGAAAGTGATCTTTGAAATAGCGTGGAGAATGGAAGATATGTCAGAATGAAAGACAGCAAAATAATCCCCCAATTTAAAAAATAAGAAGGAAGAAAATTCCATATATTATAAACCAGCAGACTTGATCTAAATTTCTGTTCAAACACAGGTTGGACAAGATATAAGGTTTCTTCTATCTTGTAGAGCTGTGATGTAGTCCAATGCCAATTCCATTTAGATGCATCTACCTAGGTAGCATGGTGAATTGATAGGAGAGCCTGGACTGGAAGATTTGAGATCCTCCCTCAGATATATATTAGCTGGGTGGCCCTGGACAAGCCATTTAAATACTACTTCAGTTTTTCATGTATAAAATGGGGATAATAATAGCATCTACTTCTGAGGATTGTTGTGAAGATCAAATGAGATAATAATTGTGAAGGAATTAGCACAGTGTATGACACAAAGTAAGTACAATATAAATATTAGCTATTATTATGATTCTATCTGCAATACTCCCAAGTTGCCTTGGGATTTACTGGCTAGATTTCTTTCTTAAGGATCATACCTTAAACCAAAACCAATCTGATTTTCATTGGCCACCAATAAATCCTAGGCCAAGCCCCATTGTTTGAATCCTGATTGACTCAAATTCAATGTAAATAGCAGTTCTTACTGCTTCTGTGAAAAACCTTGGGGGTGTTCCCCTTTCAGATTCATTTATTTGTTCAAAATTTTTTTTGTACTAGATGAAAGAGGAGATTCTTTGCCTCAATTGCAATCTAACCTTAATCACTGAAAACATGAGCTGTGGCAAACTAAACACCTGTTGAAGATCTTGGCTTAAAAAGGTCCAGGCCTCCTATTGATTGAGGTCCTTCTCCAGATATCCTGATCAATGTCTTGCCAAAGAACCCAGACAACTCTGGAAGGAAAAGTGAGGCAGAGGACCTTGCACAGCCCTCCCTCACTTAAATCCAATTCATTTGCATGTCATGGCATCACCTCCCTGATGACATGTTTCTCTTCAAGAACAAAGAACAAACAATAACAAGTCTATAATACTATTGACAAGTT
Organism: Sminthopsis crassicaudata; assembly: GCF_048593235.1. Taxonomy (NCBI): domain Eukaryota; kingdom Metazoa; phylum Chordata; class Mammalia; order Dasyuromorphia; family Dasyuridae; genus Sminthopsis; species Sminthopsis crassicaudata. The sequence goes on along the minus strand of NC_133619.1, from coordinate 583,920,761 downwards.
ATCATTCAATTTTCTTGAATCTCTATTGAAATATACCTTTCTACCACAGGACAAATTGTTCAGTTTGTTTTATTTTGCTTTGTTTTTCATCAAAGTTAATTTTGCTGCTTTTGGTTTTCCATTCCTAGTCCCTACTTCTGATCTCTAAGGCCAACCAATATGAGTATAAATCCTATTCTGTTAGGTTCTTACTAAGTGCTAATGAGATAATGAGATGATAGGTTCTTACTAAGTGCTAATGAGATAATGAGATGATAGGTTCTTACTAAGTGCTAAGTTGGTACTTAACAATTCTCTAGTTCCGGCCTTGAAGGGGAGTTTTACCCCTTTGAACTGCTGGGGAGGAGCTTACATGTTTAAAAGGAGCAAGTTCATTGGTAGAAGAAATTTTCCCACAAGCCCTTGCATTATCCCAAGCCCATTCTCTGGGAGGATAAAAGAGGGCGGCACTCTGGAGGAGAGAGGAGTCTACTCTAGGTCAGAGTTGGCAGCTCTCTATAGGAAAAAGAATCTGGCCGAGAGATTGAGTTGGGGACAGCAGATCTCCTCCCAGAGAGCGATCGACAGTTTCTGGAGACAACAGAACATTACACTATTCCACTCAATAGCTTTGAGTGTAATATATGTCAACTTGAAAATATATATCAATCCCATATAGGAATGACACTACAATTCCTTCCCTTTTTAAAACTAAGCATTCACAATTTAATTAATTTTCATATAAAAAGGATTTTGAATTTGTTTTACTACATTGATTTCCAGATCACCTTGATAGTGGAACTGTTATAAATAACTTTAAAAGACTGTCTTTGCTATAATGCAGTACCTTAAGACTACAGTACTCAAAATGGGAGTTTCAACTTAATGGAATATGAGGAAACTATCATCATCCTCATTCTAGACATTTTATCTCCTGTCATATTCCCTAAAGGTACATTGGTTGTGTTCTTTATTTCAAAAGCAAACTCTAGTTTTCATTGAACTAGCAATCTACTAAGATGCCCATATCTTTTCTGCAATAATTAACTAGCATATAAGTCATAAGCCCTAAAGAGTATATTTGGAAAATTGATTTTTAAAGCATAGCTATATATGTGTAGGTTTCTATGTACACATAAATATATTGATGTGTATGTCACTTTAGTCTTGTTCTGAGCCTCAAGGAATAGAAACACAATCCCATATTCCTGTCCTCTAATGGAATTTATTAGCATACAAGCAAGATGACACATGCACTCATATATAAACACACGCATACATATACATTTATAGATATATACAAACCAGACAGTTAGCTCAGGGATTAGGAATGACTTTTTATAATTTTGTTTGCTATTTCATCTTTATTCTATTATATAGGATATTCCAAAAAAATGGGGAAATTGATAGTGTGGGAGTTCTTTTTGAGAAAGTTGGATATTGAATCTGTATCCTTGTGTTCCTCTATGGATTTAGGGAGTTAGGCTCTGTTCTACAAATTCTTAACACATTAACAAATTCTTCTACAAGTTCTATAAAAAGAACAACAAATGTCCTGTTGCTATGCTCTTTTCTACAAATTCAGTCTGTCTTCACCCTCCTTACAATCCAGAGATTGACATTGTCTTGTCTTTGATTTTGGTACTAAACAGAGATGAGTAGGCAGCTAGTAATAGAGTCTGGTTAACAACAGAAAGAAAATAAGTTCGGTGTATACTAGAGGGTGGGGATAAACAAACAATTTGGAGAGATAAATGTAAGGCAGAAGAAGATGGACTAAAAATCAACAAAAAAGACAATTATATATCCAAATGGAATCTTTTTGGGAGCAGGGAACTCAGAGCCAACAAGGCCACTGTATTCCCAGTGTGCGGGAGCAGACTTAAGGGTGAAATAAGATTATTGCAAATCTCAAACTACCTGGAGAGGCTGGGAACACTTGTTTATTGTCTTTCTAAATGTAGCCTAAAACAATAATAACTTTCCTGGACTCCTAATTTTTATTACATAATCCAAGTCAAACTGCTTGTATTGAGCCTGCAAAACACTAAAATATCTATTTCTTATTTAGACAATTGTCCAACCAAGCTTCCCACAAAATCCACAACAATGCTGCTTCTTTTCAAGCAAATGAAAAAAAAAGTACATTTATTCTAATTAAACATAATCATGCTAATTTCAGCAAAGTCTGTCAAAATATTTTTGAATCTTGATATATTCATACATTTTACCTAATGTGCATAAAAGTTTATGTAATTTTGAACCTTGATGACTGTGTCAAACCTTTTTCTAAATTACTAATTAAAAAAAAAAAAAAAAACAGATGAAGCTGGACAGAATACAGGACAGATCCATAGGTACTCCCTTTCAAGTTGCTATTGAACCAATGACTATTTTTTGGATTTCAAATTTTACTTAAATGAGACTTTAGGAAAGTTTTGTTTCTAATATTATATATATGCACATATATATATAGTGTATTTATTGAAATATATAAGAATAAGAGCCATTTCCTATTTGATAAATAGTCAAAAAGGCAGGCAGATTTCAGAAAAAAAAATTCTAGCTATCAATAGCCATATAAAATGTTTTAAATCAGTACTTATTAGAATAACATAAATTAAAACAATTCTAAGAACCATATCACACTCCTCAGACTGGCAAAGATGACAAAGAATAGAAAGGCAAAAGCCTGAAGTGGCTGTGGGAAAACAGATATTTTCATATATTATTGGTAAAGCTGTGAAACACAATTACAGAAGACTCATGATGAAATAGGTTACCCACCTCCTGATAGATGACTGACTCAGAATATTTTTGAGCATGGATATTATGGGAGTTTGTTTTGCTTGGCTGGAGGTTATTTTCTATGTTTTGTTTTTGATTTCTTAGTAGGAAAAGAGAGCAAGAAGGAAAAAGAATAGAGCTTCATTAAAAAAACCAACAACTAAAGATAAAAAGTCCCTTTTTGTTGTTCCTAGATTTTCTTACTAGTTCAAATTCATTCTGAATTTGACTGTTTTTGTACTAGATTTTCAGAACCATGTATACTTTCATACTCATTTTGGGATATCTGTCCTCACTCATATCATCTGAAGGTGATCTTTGTTTCATACAAAGTGGTTGTCAGGTTCCTTATGTATTTTCACCCATGGCCTCTTTAAACCTATTTTTCCTCATCAGATTTGGGAAGAGAGTCCAGCATGAATTCCTTTAAGTCTCACCTAAAATCCTATATCCTAAATCCTATATCCCACCAGAAAATTTTTCCATTCTTTCTTAATGCTAGTGTATTTCCTCTATTGATTATCTCCAATTTATATTTGTTCACAATCATTTTCATGTCATTCCCTCTTCCCCCATTTAAATCCTTAAGGACAGGGGTTGTCTTTTTCCTTGCTTTGAATCACCAAAATTTAACATAGTAACTAGTATACTAGGCACCTAATAAATATTTGTTTGACTATCAGTACAGAATGAAAATACTTTTCAATCATACCCTGGGTGAATTAAGAGTGTTATCCATTCATAATCACTACCATTTGGAATTTTTTGGGTCTGATTTTTTTAATTGCTTCTTGGTGGGAGCAGTAAATTTACTAAATTAATTGGTAATATGGTAATATGAATAGAGAATAATAACAATAATTCATATATGTATGCATATGCATATATAATATTTCACTTTATGGTTTCTAAAGTTCTTTAAATATATTAATTCATCGGATCATCCTAACAATTTTGTGAGGTGGATTCTATTACACCTACTTCAACGATGAGGAACTTGAGGAAGAAAAAATTAAATGATTTGCTCCCAGTCATACAATCAGTAAAAGCCCGAATCAGGGTTTGAATTTGGGTCTTTTCAAGTCCAAATCCTATGCTCTAGTCATTGTGCCACTGAGTTGCCTCACTAGAAATAGACTTGTGGATAAAAGTTCAAGATTAGAATAAGATGTTACTTACAAGATGTGTTACTTTTCTGGACTTCAGTGTTCTTATCTGTAAAATGAGTAGGCTGAAGTCTTTGGATTCTTGATTCCTTCTAGCTCCAAATCATGATCTTCAAATGTGATAGCCCATGAAGGGAAATGAAATTTTTGTAGACATAAATGGGAATACCAAATACTTCTTCTACTTTTAAGCTACTGCTTTAGTTGTGAACCTTAATCTCATTTTAAAATTTTTCTTTCTTTTCTTTTCTTTTCTTTTCTTCTCTTTTCTTTTCTTTTCTTTTCTTTTCTTTTCTTTTCTTTTCTTTTCTTTTCTTTTCTTTTCTTTTCTTTTCTTTTCTTTTTAATTTACAGTGGCAGAATTACCAGGATACTATACAGCAGAGACTCTTGAAAGTTTGGATGAACAATCCTCCAACTGGAAAGTGTCTAGAGTCCTACTTTAGGAGCTTAGTTCTTATACTCTGAAACTAAAAACTAACTGGCTTTAACATCACCTTTATTAAAAAAAATGTCTTCAGATATTGTGTCTTTCATTTTTCTGCTCTGATTGCTAATTTATCCCAAAATCACTTGTTTGAAAAAAAAACACATTTATTTTTAAAAGATAGGGGAAAAAACATAGGCTATCTTAATCACTTCTTTTAATTTCATAATAGACACTGTTCAATAACAATAGGGTCTCTCTGTTCACAAGAAATCTTTACCTTCTCCCTGATAATAAATCATCTTTCCTGATTTTCTTGTTATTTTTTCTGTCTCCATTCTGTTAATTCCTTGTACTAGGATTAGACTCTTGAATTTTATGAATATAGAAATCAATTTAGTTTATATTTTTCTATTTTATGGGAAATGTCACAAAATCATTTTTGAAGGATTTCCCTTAGCTTCTTCCAGTTCCCCTTCCAATAGTTAGATGTCACTGTGTCCACTTTGGAGAAAATAGGAGGAGAATCTTATCTCGAATTTGCTTGGTCTTCACTCCATAGACAATTGGATTGAGAGCTGGAGGAATGGCAACGTAAAAGTTGGCAAATAGGATGAGGACATGACGTGGAACACTGTGTCCAAAACGATGAGCAAGAATGGAAAAGAAGGCTGGAGTATAGAACATGAGGATGACACAGATGTGAGATCCACAGGTTCCAAGAGCCTTCTGGCGAGCACCATGAGAAGGTAGGTGGAAGACAGCACTCAGTATAATGGCATAAGAGACAGCAATAAGGACAATGTCAGAAATCACAGTCATAAGAGGCACAGCAAAACCATACCAGATGTTGATTGAGATGTCAGCACAGGAAAGTCGCGCCACACCTATGTGTTCACAATATGTATGGGGGATGATAAGTGTTCTGCAGAAGGGCAGTCGCTTTAGCAGGAAAACATCAGGCAAGATGACACAGAAGCTCCTGATGATGATTCCTATCATAATCTTGATGATGACCTGGTAGGTCAGGATGGTGGTATATCTCAATGGGGAGCATATGGCCACATAGCGGTCATATGCCATGGCCAGTAGTATGGCAGAATCTACAACAAAGCTGAAATGGAGGAAAAACATCTGGGTAAGGCAGCCTGAGAAACTGATTTTCTTGTCTCCAAACCAAAGGTTGCTGAGAAGTTTGGGCATTGTGGTGGTTGACAGAATGAGGTCCGTTTTGGCCAACATGGAGAGGAAAAGGAACATGGGCTCATGGAGGCTGCGCTCCACAGCAATGAGGTATAGTAGGATACAGTTACCTCCAATGGCCACAAAGTAGATAGCACAGAAAGGAATTGCAATCCATATATGGAACTTCTCAAGCCCTGGAATACCCACTAGGATAAAGAAGCTGGGGTTGTAGCTGCTTAAGTTGAATGTGGCCATCAGGTAATTCTTGAACCTTGAAGAGAAGCCAAATGCCAGAATTAACTGCCAGAGTTGATGGTGACCCTATAGAATATGCCAATGTCAAACGTTCTGTGTGCTTAGAAGGCTCTTCTGTAGTGCAAAGAATTCTGTAGGGTGTGGTACACTGAAGAACTAATAGCTCTGTGTTTATCTGGGCACTTTAAAGGAGGAATAGAATAACAGAGGGCATTCTGTATCCCAGGAAAGGGATAATATGTTAAATCAAATATGGGGAGCCATGTTTACATACACATTTGCAAATATAATGTATAAATATACTCATAGACATACATATCTATATATGTATGTATATAAGATATACAAATGCTCTTTTCACAATATACATATCTATATCAGTATGCATGTATGTATATTAGTAAACTGAATATATAAAATGCTGTTCCTAAACAAGCATATATACACACAGGTATATGTGTGTATATAGTATACTGAACATAAGCTTTATAGTTTACAGTTTTTCTGACAGCAATTCTTTGTGGTCAGTAAGACAGAGTAATATAAACTTGTGGGTTCAGAAAGATTAAGTGATTGGCCTATAATGACAAAATTAATAAATTTGGGAACCCCCATCTTGTAATCTGGCCAGTACTCTTTATGTAAAATGGCAAATGATCAGATTCTTAAAACCTTAGGAATATGACCTAAAGTGATCCTTGAATTTAGAATTATTTATATATTTTGCAATGGGTCCTGATGGGAAAAGTACTGAATATTGTAGCATAAAGCCTATTGTATAATAATTGGTATGATTTATTTGTGGATAGAAAAATCATTGATATTGGGAGTTTCTGGTAAGATGCTTCCTCTATCAATGAAGTTTAACATCTTTTCTCATATCTATAGCATTAAAGTGTTACCTGAGAACACAATGGTTAAGTGATTCTGGGACAAACAGCACATTCCAGAAGTAGACTTGAACCCTAAACTTCCTGGTTTCGAAGTCAGCTCTCTCCTCTATAATATGTTGTCTCTGGTTTATATTCAAGGAAAAATGATACTTGATCAGTCTAATAATCAAGTCATCATCATATTAGAAGGGATATTGTATTTCATCAAAGAATTTTGGATACTTTGTGTTTGAACAAAAAAACAAATTTATTTCCAAAAAGTGTTCATGTAATGCCCACTTAAAAGTATAGAATTATTAATTTCAATCTAGAAGAGACTTCAGAAGTCATTTAGTCCAACTGCCTCACTTTACAGATGAAAAAACTAGTTCCCAGAAAGACTAATTTATTCAAGATCACATAGGTTGTGACTAAGCCTTCTATTGCATAGCTTGGCCTTCTTCCTGGTATTCCCTAAAGAGAAGCCTCCTTGCTTCTCAATGGCAGCCCAAATATATAAAATGTTATATCTGAATAAATTTGTTAGAAAGTTTATTTTATGTTAAACCAAAATATACCTCCTTGTATTTTCCATTATTATATCTAGTTCATATCTGTGGAACCAGATTTTTTAAAATGCCTATTCTATTTGCCAGTCTTTTGAAGATTTAAAGACAGTGATTGGATCATCTCCAAATTTTACTTATTCAGATTACATAATTTTCATTACTTGGAGTAATTTTCATGGAATCTGGTCTGTATGTCCCACATCATCCATTATGGAGATACTCTGATAATATGACAGCCTGAATTGAAAACTTGAGCAGTCTTTTCAGTTTATAAGTTACATTATTGAGCTTATACCTATCAGAAACCTAAATTCATTTATTTGTTATTTTTATATGATTTATTATTTGGGCATAATCCCTTCTTCTAATTCTGAACTTATAAAGTGAATATTTTTGAAAAACAGTTCAAAACTTTACACTGATGCTTATAAAATAAAAAGTGGGAGGAGGCTATCAACCTTAGGTAAAGATATCTGCAGGCCACCTATTGACTTTGAAAGCCATGTATTAACATCATTAGTGCTTTATTGTATTTATATTTATTTTGCTAAATATTTCTCAAATATACACTTGGGAGTGTTGAAGGCCATAACCAGTCCAACTCTCCTTTTATCTGATTAGGAAACTGAGGGCCAGGAAAATTGAATGGCTACTCTTGGGTACACAAGTATTTGTTTCTTTAAAAAAAATCATCCAAACAATTGACCCGGAAAGTAGATCCAAAAGAAATAACTTAAGAATTATTGATCTCCCTGAAAAATCCTGATAAAAATAAATTGAGTATTACAGTTAATTTCTGTTTAAGTGAATTGGTAAAGTTTCTTCCTCCCACAATGGAGTTTTTCCTTGAATGGACAGAGAGAAAGAAAAAACCATCAATGTTGATTGATTTATTCAGAGATTATCTTTTCTTGAAATTTCAAACTGACTTTATGACACAGTATATACAATCCTCTACAATCTGGAGTTAACTATTGGTCTTATCTCATATTCTCATATAGCAATATGAGAATCCTATTCTCCCCTCTATATTATATAGTCTAGGTGAGACGAACTACTTACTCTCTTTCCCCTGCACATTCTTGGGATCATAAATTTAGAGCTGGAAGGAGCTATCCAATCTAATTATTCTCACTTATTATAGATAAAAGAATTCATTGACTTGGCCAATGTAGCTCAGGTAATAACCTTTAGAGATAGAATGTGAACTCAGGTTTTGGACTCCAGATCTTATGTTTAACAATGTCATTCTTATAGATGCATAATTTTGCTGATGATTTTAACTCTGAGGAAAATATTCTCTATCTCTCCCCTCTTTATCAATTAAATTGAAACACACCCTTTAAAGTCCAACCTAAATGAAATCTTTTCCAGGAATCTGTCTCTTATAGCAGTCTAATGTTGTGAGGCTTAAATGAGATAATGGATATAAAACACTTTGCAAACCTTAAAGTGCTATATAAATGCCAGTTATTATGATTATGATTACGGACATTATTAGCCTTCTGGTAAATATTACTATTGAGATCAAAAAACATCACATAGTGCAATACAAAGGTATGCTGGCAAATGTTTAATAACTAGACTCTCTGGGAAAAAAATATGCACACATTCCCACTTATAAACCTTATCTTAAGAACAATTAATGAACCAATAAATTAAACTCTGTTTTTACCAACTTCTGAAGTGTAAATGTTCACACTGAAAATTTTAGAATTGACTCTTAAAAGGTGATTAGAGCTGACTTCAGCACACATTTGCTCTGATTTTAACTATTCAGCTTGAAAAACTTGTAAATCTTATTTAAATGGATAAGTATGTATCCACACTTCCCAAAAAATTATACTTAAATTTTATGATCATTTAAATATTAGAATCAATGGCAAAAATGAATAGTTTTCTGGATAGAGAGTTAATAATCTCTTACATAAACTGCTGAATGTAGTTTTATTTGAATTTTAACAAGTTATTAGGAGAGAGTATATTCAACACTACAACCTACTATAAACAATAAGCCAATAAAATTATGAGTGCTTTAGGAAGAAAATTTGGAGAAAATACTGAATTTTAAGTTCTGAGTAGCACTTACTGCATTTAAAATAATTCAAACCTAGTTTCATTTCTCTATGGGACCTTGTTTCTTTTACTTACTGTTGAGTTGTACAGTAAAAAAAAAAAAGAAGGGACATATTAAAAGCAAAAAAATTCATGGAGTATAGAGCCATGTATAATAAATGATCTAACAAAGGCTTCTGATGCCAGGACCTATCCCAGACCTCATTGCAGTATTTTCCTCAGGACTGAGTCCCTCTTATATACTTGCAAACACATACACACATATAAATGTATATGTGTATTTATGTGTGTATATATGTGTATATCCAAAGCAGATATAGAGAACATGACATGTTTGTATACACACATATGATTACATGCATACGCACCTACACATGTCACATTTTCTTTATCTACTCTCTTGCTCTTTCACAACTAAAAGCCCCTATTCATCCAAGACAGTCTTGTGCACTTCCTTGCCTCCAGATGAGATTGCATCCTATACAAGTCTTAGACAAGGTAGTTTAATGATATTAATGATATTGAACAGCTCCCCAACCCCACCACACCCTGTCCCCTAACTTCCACCATCACTATTGCTCACAGCCTTGGTTTAACTCACCAAGCTCAGTCTCCAGTTATCCTGCCTATAGGAAGAACAAATCTTTCTTAGACAAGGAACTCAGATGAAGGCTGAATGAACACCCTTGTAAGAAACAAGATAGGACTTTTTATTCTCCTTGGTATCCCAGGAGGGAAAGCTCCAAGCCTGCAAATCCCTGAGTACTTAGTTCTTCAGGATATAAGAAAAATCAGCTAGATTAACCCTTTGCCTGTATGAAAACAGATACTGTATTTTGTGCAAAGAATGGCTCTAGAGGTATGGAGATCAACAATTCCTGGGTTCCTGAGAGGCTTTGATTTCAGTGGTTTGGATCATGAAACTTGTCTGAGACATGAATCTTTGGCTCCTTATATAAGAAGTATCATCTCAAAGCATTAATGCCTTCTCTTTTTCTTTAGCATATAATACAGCTTCATTAATTTCTCATTTATGAACCTCTGGAATCTGTGTTCACTTTTTCAGGACTTTTTCACCCTATCTCATTTCACATAGTTCATATTCCAATTTAAAATCAGATTTTCTTTGCAAATCATTGTCTGGATTTCATGTGCCTTCCTTTATCTCTAAACATTCACCTGGGGTCTTTTCCAATCTTGGAATTAACACAATCCTTTTCTATAATTTTGGTGTATTTTTTCTTTTCTTTTAAAGCTTTTCATTTTCAAAATATATGCATAAATAGTTTTCAGTATTTACCCTTCCAAAAACTTATGTTCCAGTGTTTTCTCCCTCTCTTCCCCACACCCTCCCCAGGTGGCAAGTAATCCAATATATGCTAAACATGTGCAAATCATGTACAAATATTCTATATATTGTTTTCACAATTATCATGCTGTACAAAAGAAATCAGATCAAAAATGGAAAAATACTTCTCTATCAATTTGGTTCTTGATGGTAGAGTCGGTTGTAATTTTACCTTTTCTTCAAAGTCTAGTTTAGGTGGCATTTTCTCTATGACGCTTCCTATGGTACCTCCAGCTAGAGGAAATCCTAGCTTTCTTAATTTTCTAGACCATTCTGTTTTGCATTTATGCTTTTCTAACTTTTATTATGAGAAGCAGTATTGCATAGTAGAGCCAGCCTTGAAAAGAAAGATATAGGTTAATATAGGACAATTACTGGCCATGTGACTCTAAGGAAGTCATCTAACTTCTTGGAGCACTAGACCAGGGCTTTTCAAACTTTTTCCACTTGCAAACCCTTTTTACCACAGAAATTTTAAAGTATAATTGAATATATATATATATATGTTTATCTATATATATATATATGTTTATATATATGTGTGTATATATATATACATATATATATATATATAATAAGAATACAAAATCAAATATTTGCTGATAATGAATGATAATTTTGTGACTCTTACATTATGAAATATATAGAGTCTTATACCACACTTTAAGTAGCTGGGCTCTAGACTTTTAAAAAATATGAAACCCATATAGAAAAAGTCTACTAAATTGTACATATAGGCTGCATATTGACTTAGAAACTATATCTTAACATTATCTATGTCCTGTTTTGTTTTTATTTAATATATTGAATACTTCCCAATAACATTTTATTCTGGATCAGCTGTATAGTGGAATATTGCCTGCTGCAATGCCAGTGGGTTGATTGCTTTAGACAACTCTTTAAAGTGCAGAGAAAGCATAGTCCTACCATTGATATAGGAAGAATTTACACCTGGGAATTTCCTATATCAATGAAAACTTAGGCACAGTTCAGCACTCTAATTGGTATTGTAGTTATTTGTAGAGATGTTTTATTCTTATACTAGATTATAATCTACTTGAGGACAGAGCTACATAACTAGTAGGGTGTTTTGAACATGGCAAATGCCTGTTCATTGATAAATGACCATTTCAATTTTTCTGTGTACCTGCATGCACACATACATATTTAATAAGTGTATTATTAATTAGAAGAGCAGGGGAAATGATCCAGAATCTTTGAGAAGGTTAAGGGAACTCAGGACTGTGAAGCAGTCTTCATTGGACACTTGTTGACTCAACACAAATATCCTAAAAAATATTCACTGAAGGAGAAACAGAACACTAAATATAAACACCTATTTATTATTGTATTGGATAACGAAAAAAAAATCAGTACTTAATACCTACACTTTATGAATTCTCAACAGCATTAATTTACTGTTAATTCTGAGCAGTTAATTCTATTTAAGAAATTATTCCTGCTTCATTAAGGACTTTTCTGCTTACTTTTCTCTCTTGTTTCAATTCATTCCAATACTGGCATATACAAATACCACACACTGCCATAAGGTGGCAACATGGTAATAGTCACAATGTTACAGTAGCAAAGCAAGCTCTGTTCTTGAGCATTATGTTTGGGGGACTGGAAGTGGGTAATTCAGGCTTAGAAACAAACTTTCCATAACTTCTTCATATCAAAGAATATAGATACCTGGAAAGTTAGATGGTCCAGATGCAGAGTGAGAGTAAGGGTTAACAGAATCTAAAGACTTTGTGTTTGCTTTACAAAAAAGTTAAGAGTTGTACTCAATAGAACACATAAATAGTTTACACTCTAATTGCTGGCTGAGGAAGCTCATGTCATCCATAAAGACATAAAATTACATCAGGTCATCACTGGAAGGGACTTCAGGGGCTAGCTAGTCTATTTTATCTCTGAGCAGGAATGTTCTTTATCTACAACAATTCTCAACCAGTATCAATCAGCCTCCGTGAGGAAGTTGACAATAATGGTGGAGCTTACTCCACTTAGCCAGCAAGTCAATTCCACTTGGCTCACATTGTTTAATGATATTTTTTCCCCATTTGCTGAGTCCAAATTTGTCACTCTAGAATTTGTATCCATTAATCTTTATGCTGGACTATGATGATAATGTTTAAAAACGTCACATCAAATGCTGAACTTTTATTAAAACAATCAAACAACAAAATAAACCCAAACATAAAATATTTGGTCCAATATATTAATGAATATGAAAGACAATGTGAATGATACAATATATAATGCTGGCCCCAGAGTAGAAAAGTCCAGAATTCGAGTTTTGCCTTTAAAATATATTGATTGACTTTGTCATCTTGGACAAATTATTTAATCCACCAGTCCTTAAACTTTTAAAATAGGGGGCCAGTTCACTGTCCCTCAGACTGTTGGAGTACCTCAAACTCTGTCTCCACCACCTCAGCCCAGTGCTGGAAGTGTGCATTGCTAACACAAGTTTAGGCCAAATGTCACTTCAGGTCTGATTTTGCCATAGGCAAGCTACATAAATGTCCTCAGTGGGCCGCATCTGGTCCTTGGGCCGTAGTTTGAGGACCCCTGATTTAATTTCTTCAGCACTAGGCAAGAAAACACAGAAGGTTCTTAATTGCCAAATGATAGTTTCCAATCTATATTAGCTAAAGGAATTAGTTTCCTTAAAGAGCTGAATCCAATGTTTTAGGTCCCTAGTCAAGTCTATCTGGTCTGAATTCAGTACTGTTTTGTGGAACCATCAGTTAGCCATAGAATTCTCTGAAGTCCTGAAGCCACAGTTTCAAAAACTAGAGCTTTCTTTGCTTCAGATCCGACCAGTTTAGACTTTGTAAGATATCTGACACATCAAGCTTTTAGCCTCAGCAGGGGTAGTGAAACTATTTTATACTTCCTTAAAAACATTTTTAAGGTTGCTGGAAGGGGCATCTTTATGGGCTGTGTTCTGAGAAGTGACTTGACAGAAACATTATCAAGAGAACCTAAATTCTGAATAAATGGAGAAATTTAATATGAATTTCTACTTTGGCTACTAAAAGAAAACTATGCTTTATTGTTCTATCAGAACAAAAAAAATGTTATAGGAAATTTAAAAAAAAAAGTGTTAATAGCCTCTAACCTGACTTAGAAGGAAGACAAATAGAAATGAAAATGATTTATAAGAAAATTACATAAAGGGCATTCCGGGCCAATGAGATTGAACAAAGGTGATATGACAGCCATCATTATTTAACATTGAAAAATCAATGCAAGGGAGAGATTATTCTATAGAATGATAATGGAATAAATTTCATTTCCTATAAAATAAAAAAAAGACTTTATACTTTGTCTTCTATAGGAGCTCCAGTGCATTAATCTGAGAGAGGTACATGTTTTCTCCCGCTCAAGATATGGAATCTATCTAGAAGCTAAAAAGACCCTCACTGGTATATGTCTATCTGTTTTGATTTTTAAAAATTAATTTTATAATTATAAGTTTTTGACAGTACATATGCATAGGTAATTTTTTACAAGATTATCCCTTGTACTCTCTTCTGTTCTGAATTTTTCCCCTCCTTCCCTCCACTCCTTCCCCTAGATAGCAGGCATTCACATACATATTAAATATTTTATAGTATATCCTAGGTACACTATATAAGTGCAAGTGTTGTTGTTGCAAAGGAAGACTTGGATTCGGAAGGTAAAAATAATCTAGGGAGAAAAACAAAAAATGCTTACAGTTTACACTCATTTTCTAGTGTTCCTTTTCTGGGTGTAGCTGATTCTGTCCATCACTGATCAATTGGTATTGGATTAGCTCTTCTCTATGTTGAAGATATCCACTTCCATCAGAATACATCCTCATACAGTATCATTGTTGAAGTGTATAATGATCCCTTAGTTCTACTCGTTTCACTCAGCATCAGTTGATATGTCTTTCCAAGCCTCTCTGTATTCCTCCAGTTGGTCATTTCTTACAGAACAATAATATTCCATAACATTCATATACCATACTTTACCCAATCATTCTCCAATTGATGGGCATCCATTCAGTTTCCAGTTTCTAGCCACTAGTCTAGCTAGACAAAAAGGGCTGCCACAAACATTTTGGCACTTACAGGTCCCTTTCCCTTCTTTAGTATTTCCTTGGGATATAAGCCTAGTAGGAGCACTGTTGGGTTGAAGGGTATGCACATTTTGATGACTTCTTGGGCATAATTCCAGATTGCTCTCAAAATGGTTGGATTCTTTCACAACTCCACCAACAAGGCATCAATGTCCCAGTTTTCCCACATCCCCTCCAACATTCATCATTATTTGTTCCTGTCATCTTAGCCAATCTGACAGGTGTAAAGTGGTATCTCAGAGTTGTCTTAATTTGCATTTCTCTGATCAATAGTGATTTGGAACACTCTTTCATATGAGTGGAAATAGTTTCAATTTCATCATCTGAAAATTGTCTGTTTATATCCTTTGATCATTTATCAATTGGAGAATGGCTTGATTTCTTATAAATTAGAGTCAATTCTCTATATATTTTGGAGATGAGACCTTTATCAGAACCTTTAACTGTAAAAATGTTTTACCCAATTTGTTACTTCCCTTCTAATCTTGTTTGCATTAGTATTGTTTGTACAAAAGCTTTTTAATTTGATGTAATCAAAATTTTCTATAATGATCTCTAGTTCTCCCTTGATCACAAATTCCTTCCTCCTCCACAAGTCTGAGAGGTAAACTATCCTATGTTCCTCTAATTTATGATCTCGTTCTTTATGCTTAAGTCATGGACCCATTTTGATCTTATCTTAGTATGTGGTGTTAAATGTGGATCCAAGCCTAGTTTCTGCCGTACTAATTTCCAGTTTTCCCAGCAGTTTTTCAAATAATGAATTCTTATCCCAAAAGTTGGGATTTTTGGGTTTATCAAACACTAGATTGTTATTTTTATTCACTATCTTGCCCTCTGAACCTAACCTATTCAACTGATCAACTAGTCTATTTCTTAGCCAATACCAAATCATTTTGGTGACTGCTGCTTTATTATAATAGTTCTAGATCAGGTACAGCTAGGCCACCTTCATTTGATTTTTTTTTCATTACTTCCCTTGAAATTCTCCACCTTATGTTCTTCCATATAATTTTTTGTTGTTTTTTTCTAGGTCATTAAAATAGTTTCTTGGGAATCTGATTGATATAGCACTAAATAAATAGATTAGTTTGGGGAGTATTGTCATCTTGATTATATTCACTGGGCCCATCCAAGAGCACTTAATGTCTTTCCAATTATTTAAATCTGACTTTATTTTTGTGGCAAGTGTTTTGTAATTTTGCTCATATAATTCCGGACTGTTCTTTGGTAGATATATTCCCAAATATTTTATACTATCGACCATTATTTTGAATGGAATTTCTCTTTGTATCTCTTGCTGTTGGATTGTGTTGGTAATGTATAAAAATGCTGAGGGTTTATATGGATTTATTTTGTATCCTGCAACTTTGCTAAAGTTCTGAATTATTTCTAATAGCTTTTTAGCAGAGTCTTTGGGTTTCTCTAAGTATAACATCATGTCATCTGCAAAGAGTGATAGTCTGATTTCCTCATTACCTACTCTAATTCTTTGAATCTCTTTCTCGGCTCTTATTGCTGAGGCTAGTGTTTCTAGTACAATATTGAATAGTAATGGTGATACTGGGCAACCTTGTTTCACTCCTAATCTTACAGGGAAAGGTTCCAGTTTATCGCCATTACATATAATGTTTACTGACAGTTTTAAATATATGCTGCTTATTATTTTAAGGAATAGTTCATTTATACCTATACTTTCAAGTGTTTCTAGTAGGAAGGGATGTTGGATTTTATCAAATGCTTTTTTCTGCAGCTATTGAGATGATCATGTGGTTTTTGTTAATTTGGTTATTGATATAGTCAATTATGCTAATAGTTTTCCTAATATTGAACCAGCCCTGCATTCCTGGTATAAATCCCACTTGGACATATTGTATTATCCTGGGGATGATTTTTTGTAGTCTTTTTGCTAATATTTTATTTAAGATTTTAGCATCAATATTCATTAGGGAGATTGGTCTATAATTTTCTTTCTCTGTTTTTGGCCTACCTGGTTTAGGTGTCAGTACCATGTCTGTGTCATAAAGGTAGGATTCCTTCAATTCCTATTTTTTCAAATAGTTTATATAGCATTGGAGTTAGTTGTTCTTTAAATGTGTGGTAGAATTCACATGTAAATCCATCTGTTCCTGGGGATTTTTTCTTAGGGAGTTGGTTAATAGTTTGTTCTATTTCTTTTTCTGAAATGGGACTATTTAGACTATTTAGTTCTTCCTCTGTTAATCTGGGCAAGCTATATTTTTGAAGGTATTCTTCCATTTCATTTAAATTATCGAATTTATTGGCATAAAGTTGAGCAAAGTAGCTCCTAACTATTGTTCTAATTTCCTCTTCATTGGTGGTGAGTTCTCCCTTTTCATTTTTAAGACTAACAATTTACTTTTCCTCTTTCCTTTTTTAAATCAGATTTACTAAGGGTTTGTCTATTTTGTTGGTTTTGTCATAGAACCAACTCTTAGTTTTATTAATTAATTCAATAGTTTTTTTTTTTTTACTTTCAATTTTATTAGTCTTACCTTTTATTTTTAGAATTTCAAGTTTCGTGTTTGTCTGGAGGTTTTTAATTTGTTCCTTTTCTAGCATTTTTAGTTGTAACCCCAATTCATTGGCCTTCCCTTTCTCTATTTTATGCAAGTAGGCCTGTAGAGATATAAAACTTCCCCTTATTACTGCTTTGGCTGTATCCCATACATTTTGGTTGATGTCTCATTATTGTCATTTTTTTGGGTGAAGTTATTAATTATGGCTATAATTTGCTGTTTTACCCAATCATTCTTTAGTATAAGATTATTTAGTTTCCAATTATTTTTTGGTCTATTTTCCCCTGGCTTTTTTATTGAATGTAATTTTCATTGCATTGTGGTCTGAAAAGGATGCATTTACTATTTCCGACTTACTGCTTTTGATTTTGCGGTTTTTATGTCCTAGTATATGATCAATTTTTGTATAGGTTCCATGAACTGCTGAGAAGAAACTGTACTTCTTTCTGTCTCCATTTAGCTTTCGCCAAAGATCTATCATATCAAACTTTTCTAATATTCTATTTACCTCTTTGAATTCTTTCTTATTTATTTTGTGGTTTGATTTATCTAATTCTGAGAGTGCAAGGTTGAGATCTCCCACTATTATAGTTTTGCTATCTATTTCTTCTTGCAGCTCTCTTAATTTCTCTTTTAAGAATTTAGATGCTGCACCCCTTGGTGCATATATGTTTAATATTGATACTGCTTCATCATTGATGCTGCCCTTTAGCAGGATATAATGCCCTTCCTTATCTCTTTTAATTAGATCAATTTTTGTTTTTGCTTGATCTGAGATGAAGATGGCTACCCCTGCTTTTTTGTCTTCACCCGAAGCATAGTAGATTCTGCTCCACCCTTTTACTTTTCTTCTGAATGTATCACCCTGTTTCAGGTGTGTTTCCTGTAAACAACATATAGTAGAATTCTGACTTTTAGTCCATTCTGCTAACTGCTTCCTCTTTATGAGGGAGTTTATCCCATTCACATTTATAGTTAGAATGACTAATTCTATAATAACCTGTTAACCCCTGTTAACCCCTGCTTATATTTTTCTCCTTTCCTTCCCTCTTACCCTCTACCCAGTATTAAACTTGTGAACACTGCTTGCTTTTCACAACCCTCCATTTTTAGTATCCCTCCCCAACCTTAAAGTTCCTCTCCCTATTTTACCCTTTTTTCTCACAATCTCTGTCTTCCTTTCCCCTTATCTTACTCCTTCCCTCTCATTTTTCAGTGAAGTGGAAGAAGTTTCACCATAAATTGAATATGTCTATTGATACACACTATGTTCATCCCCCTCCTTTCTTTCTCTCAGATATAATAGGTTACGTTTTCCTCTTCATGAGATGTAGTACCGCCACTTTACCCTTTTTTATGATATAATTTCCTTTCCACCTCTAGTTTCTAGGACAAATTATACATGTGTTCTTTACATATCGTTATGGCAGAAACATAGTTCTCAAGATTTCTTTTTACCTTTTTAGAAATCTTTTGAGATCTTTATTTGAAGATCAAACATTTTGTGTAGATCTGGTTTTTTTCATCAAGAATAGATGGAATTCATTTATTTCATTAAATGTCCATTGTCTTCCCTGGAAAATGACGCTCATTTTTGCTGGGTAAATTTTATTGGCTGCATACCAAGTTCCTTAGTCTTTCGGAATATCATATTCCAGGCTCTTTGTTTTGTTTTTGTTTTTTTTTTTAATGTGGATGCTGCTAGATCCTGGGTTGTCCTTATTGTGGATCATCCATATCTGAATTGCTTTTTTCTAGCAGTTTACAATATTTTTTCCTTAGTCTGATGGTTCTTGAACTTGGCCAGTATATTTCTTGGCGTTTTGATTTTAGGGTCCCTTTCAGTAGGTGATTGATAAATTTTTTCAATGTCTATTTTACCCTCTGTTTCCAAAACGTCTGGGCAGTTCTCTTTGATAATTTCCTGGAAAATAGTGTCCAGGCTCTTTTTTTCCCTCACATTTTTCAGGGAGTCCGATTATTCTCAAATTGTCTCTCCTGGATCTGTTTTCTAGGTCTGTTGTCTTTCAATAAGGTACTTGACATTCTTTTCAATTATTTCACTTTTCTGGTTTTGCTTGACTTCTTCTTGGTTTCTCCTTGAGTCATTCATTTCTACTTGTTCAAGTCTAATTTTCAATGATGTATTTTCTTCACTCACTTTTTTATATCTTTTTGTAATTGTCCAATTGAGTTTTTAAGTGAGTTTTTTTCTTCTATGGAATTTTTTTCCATTTCATCAATTTTATTTATTAGAGAGCTGTTTTCTTTTTCCAGCTCACTAATCCTGTTTTCCTTGGAGTTGTTTACCTTTTCTAATTCACTAATTTTGTTTTTCAATGATTGATTTCTTTATCCACTCTGTCTTTAAATGCGTGGGATGCTTTCTCCAGACTCTCTTGCCAAGCTTTCCTTTCCTTTTCCCATTTCTCTTCTAGCTCTCTTGTGAGAGCCTTTTTGATTCCCTCTATGAGAGTCTTATGTATTGAGGAGCAGATCATATTCCCCTTAGGGGATTTCTCTGGAGACAATCTGCTTTTAGTATCCTCAGCGTTTGAAGTCTGCTCTCTCTCCATACAGAAGCTGCCAATGGTTAGAGCCCTTTTAAATTTTTTGTTCATTTTGTCAGAGCGGGAATCAAAGAAAATAAACTGACAAGAGAAACAATTGGTCTGTTTCTGGGGGTGGGTGGGAATGGGACTGGATGGTGTACCAGGCTTTCTCTACAGACTTCAGGAGACAGCAGCAAGGCACTAACAGGACAGCAATGGCTGTGCTGTGTCTGAGCTCTGAGGCTCTAAGAATGTGCTGAGTTACTCCGGGTAGAGGTGGGGGTGGCCCGGTCCCGAGAGCCGCTAACTTTCTGGGGTTTTATTCTTTACCTCCAATGTTTACACCTTCTCTGCTGCTTCTGGCTTGCTGCCAAGATGGAATATCCACACTGGGGTAAAACTCTTTTAGCAGAAACAGAAGAGATGATCTGAGATGAAGATGGCTACCCCTGCTTTTTTGTCTTCACCCAAAGCATAGTAGATTCTGCTCCACCCTTTTACTTTTCTTCTGAATGTATCACCCTGTTTCTGGTGTGTTTCCTGTAAACTGAGGCTCTAAGAATGTGCTGAGTTACTCCTGGTAGAGGTGGGGGTGGCCCAGTCCCGAGAGCCACTAACCCCTCTAGTCTAAGCTGTGTGAGCTGCCTGCCTCACTCTAGCTGCTTGCCCTCAGTCTGCCCCTAGTTTGTTTGTCCCCTCCCCCGAGCTAACACAGACCTTTTCTAGTGAATTTCAAGGATGTCGTCTGTTGGTGATTATTTGTGGGTTTCTTTTCCAGTCAAGCATTAATTCTGAGGCTTGTCATGCAGTAAGTTCTGAGAGAAAACATGGAGTTCAAGCAGCTGTCTGCCTCCATGCCATCATCTTGGCCAGAAGTCTCTATCTGTTTTGATTTTAACAAAACAAAGAAAGAAAATTGTTTGCCTGCTAGGATAGGTATGACAAAAAATGACAGGCCTTTCCTTACTGGGAAGATTACTTATAATATTCAGTGCTTCCTTAGAAGAATGCTAAAATCCTTTTTACAAGAGCAGCAATGTTAAAGACACACACTCTTCCATGAATGATGTACCAGAACATGTTCTTCCATGAATTCAGTACCAGAGTTATAATTAATTCTGCAAGACTTATAATATGTATTCATATTGTACAAAAACTGAATAAATGGAGATATATATATATATATCTCCATTTATATATAAATATAATATATATAGGATATATATGTAATATATATATAGGATATGTATGAATAAATATATATATATATATTTATTCACATATATAAATATATATATATATATATATAATTATATTATTTATCCTAATTTATATGTTTATATGACTCTACTTTTTCTTCTATAGGAGCTTCAGGGCATTGTTATCTTAGAGAAGTATATATTTTCTCACCTCAAGATATGGAATCTGCTGGAAGCTGAAAAGATCCTCATTGATATATGTCTATCTATTTTGATTTTAACAAAACAAAGAAAGAAAATTGTTCTCCTGCCTGACAAGCCTAGGATAGGTATGGCAAAAACATGACAGGCCTTTCTTCACTGGGAAGATTGTTTATAGTATTCAGGGCTTCCATAGAAGAATGCTAAACTCCTTTTTCAAGAGCATCATTGTGAAAGATACACACACATCCATGACTTGTTACTGTCAGTTCCAAAATTATAACTAATTCCTCAAGGCTTTCAATATGCATTCAGACTGTTAAAACAAACAAACAAACAAAAAAAAACTGAATGTTTATCAAACTTCCTAACAGCAACTTTCAAATAGTTTTTATAGACAAACAAAATAGTAGTTGATTATAATACAAATGATTGAAGAAGCAAGAGATATCAAATACAACTTGGAAAGATAAAGATGCATGTAGGGTTGAATTAAATACAGTGTTGTACAATCAAAAGGCAATGAGATTTGACATCAAAGTACTTGGGTTTAAATCCTATCCATGTGACTTTGAATATATTATTTTTATCTCTTCTTCTTGGTTTCCTTATTGATAAAAATTAATGTGTTGGATTTAGTGACCTCTAAGATTCCTGACAACTCTACATCTGTAAGCTAATGACTCTTTGGAGGTTGAAATTACTAAGGTAAGTGGAGATGTACATAGACATCAGAGAGATGCTGACTGGAGATAAATGGGAGTAATGTTCAAATTAATTAGCCCAAAATTTAAAACTCTCTACATTCTGCCTTCCATTTTCTTTTCAGTTTTATCACATAAAATTTCTTTTAATGTACTCTGTCCTTCCAGAATATTTGACTTTAATTGTGTTTAGACAAATCTCACCTTCTTGGATTTTCATCTATGCTCATAGAGACAATCAAATACTTGAGATTCACTAAGGCATCTTTAGTTTTATCTGCTTTAGTTCTAGTTTTGCTCTGAGTGTTTTTTTCTGCAAACATTTCTCTGAATTCCTCCAGAGGAAAACATTTTCTCACTACATAAATTTTTGCTGTAAAATATTAGAGCTGATATTATTATTCTTAAATGAATCAAGAAAACTACCAATTCCAAAGTACATAGTTGGGAAATATGTTTTTTTTCCTTGTTATGTTCTGATCACAACTATATCCAGAAAGAGGACTATCGGGATAGAATTTGGATCATAATGCAGTATTTTCACCTTTGTGATTATTTTTGCTGTTTGCTTGTTTTCTCTCTCTCTCTCTTTTTTTTTTCTTTTTGTTTTTTTTTTCTTGTGCAGCATGATAAATGTGGAAATGTTTAGAAGAATTGTACATGTTTAATCTATATTGAATTACTTGCTATCTAGGGGAACACAAGGTTTTGCAAGGGTGACTGTTGAAAAGTATATTTGCATGTATTTTGAAAATAAAAGGCTATTATTAATTTTTTTAAATAAAATAAAACCTGCCCTTACCAAGCTAAAGAAAAGTTCTGGGGGCAGCTAGGTGGCGCAGTGGGAAGAACAACAGCCTTGAATTCAGGAGGACCTGAGTTCAAATCTGTTCTCAGACACTTAACACTTCCTAGCTATGTGACCCTGGGCAAGTCACTTAACTCCAGCCTCAGGGAAAAAAAAAAATGTGAAAGTTCTGATAGCTATAATCTTATGGCCATGGCCTTGGGCAAATAAATTGGGCAGCTATTTGAACTTTCTGACCTTGGGTGCTTGTTTATAAAGTAAGGTGACTTACTGGGATAATCTTTCGTGATCTTTCCCATTGGAAGTGTGATGATCTAAATCTGAGAATCTAATATTTAGAAATGACCTCAGAAATCATAGTATAAAGAAACATGACTGAAAAACTTAGGCATTCTACTTAATAGAATTGGCACAGAGTGCAGACTGAACTACATTTTATTCAGATATATCCAAGATGAGTTTGTTTTGTTTTATTATACATGTTTGTTATGGTAATTTTTTTCTTTTTTTTTTAACAGAATTATTATTTTATTGCCATTAATCCTTTGAATATTAATTCAATGTTCATGCAAGCAATCAGTTGATGCAAAATGTATTTTAAAATAAGTTTATTTTGATTATCTTTTTGCATCACCATAGTATTCCATACTTCCATTCTTCACAGGTCCTGTGGAGCTTTCAAATAAAGAATATTATTTTTTTAGAGTGGGGGAAAAGTCAGCACAATTGGTCAATTTGTTTTTCTTTCTCAACAGAGGTGGAGGCATACAGAAGGGAAAAATAAAATATTTTTACTTCCTGGGAAAAATCATTGTTATTGGTGAAAAAATATATAATTATTCTAAACTTCAATTAAAGGGAGAAAAGCAGTATCTTCAAATTTGGTTGCAATTCCTGATAAAATTCAATATATTATGAATTATTAAAAACATAATTTGTGAGGATTTGGAAGGATATATGATGATGTATATATACACATATATGTAGATGTATACACAAAATAAATTTAATAGTGAACTGTGCAAAACTTTTGACTCTATTATATCATTCTCAGACCTCTATTCCCAAAGAAATAAGAGGAAAAGGATTATATGTGCAAAAAATTTATAGCAGCATTTTTTTGTAGTAGAAAAAAATCAAAAAATAGGAGGCTTTCATGATGTTGGGAAATGACTAAATAAATTGTGGTATATAAATATAATTGAATATTATTGATTCCTGATAAATTATGAAGTGGAAAATTTCAAAGACAATTGGGAAGAACTCAATGAACAAATATAGTCTGAAATGAGCAGAATTAGGATAATAATTTATACAGTGAGAACAACATAGAGGAAAAATAACTTTAAAGGATTTTAGATATAAGATTGATACAATGACAAAACAGAAGTCCAAAAGGTGAAATATACCTCATCTCAATGAATTTAATGTTTGGAATAAGATATACATTTTTGAATGTAGATAATGACAATTTATTTCTAAGTATTGTATAGATATGTATTGAGGTATTAGATTTTTGTTTTTAATTTGCTTAGTGGTAGGAATCATAGGAAGCACAGATTAAGAATAAGATAAGATAATTTCAAGGGACACACTAACTACTAAAAGGAATAACAAAGGGTTCATGTAGAAGATGACATTGGAACCAAACTTTAAAGAAATTGAGATAATTGAGAGATATGCCACAGATAGTATATTATTGTATTTTGATGAAACACATGGAATATCTCATGTTTTCCTTTATAAAACAAAAAAAAAAACAACCTAGGAGCTAGATGAGCTGTAGTAGAATTAGATTCAATCAAACTGTTTTAATGAACCCAAAGCATTGCCAAGATCTATGTTCTTTTCTCTTCAGAGGTGAGGAGTTATGAGTGTGTAGTGCTACATATATTTAGTCACATTGATGTCTTGGATTTGCTGAACTACATTTTTTTCTTCTTTAAAAAATCTTTATTATATGTAATACATAAAATATCTCACTGATAGGAAGATGGCATATGTATTTTTGAACGTGAAGAGGATATAAAAAGAAAAGATTTTTTTAAAAAGAAGAAGGTGGTATATTGTTAAAGGTTTTCAATACAGGCTGTATACTCACTTTCAGAGAGAGAGTGTGAATTCTTCATCAGATTCAGTTTCCTTACCATGGTACAATTTAAATAGAGAAGGAAGATGTTCTCCTTCCCGACCAGTGTAGTGGGAGGTATCAACAATTTTTCAAGAAGAGAAAGTAGGCATAGTTACAAGGTGAAGTTAGTGGTCATCATCATCATCATGATCATAATCATTGCAATAACCTGACAACAATAATGATAATAAACTATCCCATAAAGAGAGTGTTTTGTAGTTTTAAATTTAATTTAATATAGTTTTGGGATTCATTTCCTCATCTGATTTTTACACAAAGCTCATGACTTAAGCTAAGCAGATATTTTTACTGAAGAGAAATTTGTCTCAGAGATCCAATTGCTTATCCAACATTATACAGCATTCAAAAATTCAACCTTTTATTAAGTGTCTTCAATGACTATTTTTGGATGATTATCTGTGAATGACTTTGCTGTTCTCAGTAATACAATGATCCACAACTTCTCTAAAGGACTTAGGATGAAAAATCCTATCCATATCCAGAGAAAGAACTGATTGTGTCTGAATACAAATTGAAACATACTCTCTTCCTCTCTTTTATTTTTTCTGGGGGGAGGGAGATTTATATTTTCTTTCACAACATGACTTTATAGAAATGTTTTGTGTTATTTCTCATGTGCTTTCTTAATGGGGTTGGGGATAAGGGAGAGAATCTGAAACTCAAAGTTTTATAAACAAATGTAAAAAATTGTTTTCAATGTAATTGGGAAAATTTTTTAAAGTTAAACAAAAATTGCAATAATTATAAAACACTGCGCTAAGGCAGTGATGAAAAGTCCAAATGTGGCTAACATAGCATCCTTCCCCTCATGAAAATTATCCTCTAATAAGTGATATGACACAAAAATAAAATATCCATATAAAATAATACAGAAGAATTTCATTAATTCTATCCTCCAAAGTACTATAATAAATAAAAGGAATGGAAAGGCCAAGGTTTTTTCCAAGAGGTGAGATCAGGAAGAGACTTCTTGAAAGAGGTTGTACTTGAATTAGATTTTAAAGGATAGGTAGTCATGGGAATGGCAAAGGGAAGACATTCTTCCAAGACATTAAGGATATAAGGAGCAGCATAAACAAAGGCAAGAAACCACTGGATGCCTCTGGGGACAAAGAGTAGCTCATTTTTGCTATAATGCTATACATTTTCCCAAAAGGATTCTTTGCTTCAATGTGGATATAAGATTCATTCAAATAATGAATTCTCTGAATATTTACTTTAAAAACTCAATTAAATGCAATTGTATAGGGTAACGATATCATGAGAAAAACAGAGTCTGAACTTTGGTTTCACTGTATCCCTAACAGAAGTTTGTCCTAAGGTAAGAAGAAAAATAATTTTGTTTATCTCCCTACCATAATTGAAGACAGGATTAAATCTCCACCCACCAAGATTGTAGTCTCTATCAAGATTTCCCCTTTGGTGAGAACAAAAGGGCCACTCTCTCTCTGATCTGTTTGGTTTTAACCCCATAAATAACTGGGTTCATCATGGGGGGAACAAGCACATAAAGATTAGCCAGTAGAATATGGACATGTCTAGGGATTTTCCGGCCAAAGCGTTGAGCAATGACAGTGAAAATCCCTGGCAGGTAGAACATGAGGATGACACAGACATGTGACCCACAAGTGCTCAGTGCCTTGAGCCGGGCATCCCGAGAAGGTAGCCTAAATACTGCCCGGAGAATGAGGATATAGGAGATAACAATCACCACCATGTCAAGCATGACACTGAGCAAGGGCACAGAGATTCCATACCAAATATTGATGGTGATATCTGCACAGGCCAGCTTGGCCAGCCCCATGTGTTCACAGAATGTGTGGGCAATGATGTTGGTACGGCAGAAGGGCAGGCGTTTCAGCAGAAAGACAATGGGGAAGACTGTAGCAAAGCTCCTGAACACTACAATGCCCCCAATTTTGCCAATGACACTGTGGTTGAGGATGGTAGTATATTGTAGCGGGTAGCAGATAGCCACATAGCGGTCGAAGGCCATAGCCAACAGGATCCCTGACTCCACCACAAAGGCAAAATGCATGAAGAAGAGCTGAGTGACACAGCCCCCAAAGGAAATGTTTGTATCATCCATCCAGAAAATGGCCAGGGCTTTGGGCACAGTAGAAGTTGATAGGATCAGGTCCCAGAATGCCAGCATAGACAGGAAGAGGTACATGGGCTCATGAAGACTGCGTTCAAGAGCCACCACAAAGATCAGGAGGAGATTTCCTGAGGCAGCAACCAGGTACATCAGGCAGAAGGGGATAGAGATCCACAGATGCATATGCTTCAGGCCAGGGATGCCGATCAGCACAAACATGTCATAGTTGATAGTGGAGAAGTTGGGAGCAGACATATCCTGAAAATGGCCAGTCTCATCCACTTTCCTTACTGTCTGCCCTGCAGCCAAGGGCATGAGGAGTCACACAGCTAGAAAGGAGAATCATCCAGTCAATTAATTCATCAATATTTCTCAAATCTTTTCTATGGACTCAATCCTATGTTTTTTTGCAATCACCATTTACCAGAATCCAGTCACCATGATCCATCATTATTAATAGATTTTTCTTTCTAAACACTATATGGATACAAAATTACCCACAGGAGTTAAAATTAAAAAAATGTGTAGAGATCATTTGCTCATACCTCATCTCTCTATTTTCATGTGAGGAAGCTGAGTCACGTTGAGTACTTGTTACTTGTAGAAAAGCACACAGATCATTAAAAATCAAGTATAGGACTTCCTTTGTTTCATTTTAGGTTGGGTAGGCAATGGATAGAAAATTGAGCTTGTAGTCAGAAAAATATGACTTCAGATCTGACTTCACTTATTAGCTGTGTGATCCTGGACGAATTTCTTCATCCATAAAATGAGGATAAGAGTAAGGCTTACTTTCCAGTATTGTTGTATGAGGATCAATTTATATAATATTTATAAAGAATTTAGCATAGTTCCAGGCACATGGTAGATAATCAATTAATGCTTGTTTCCTTCCTTCATAAATCCTTATACTTAATGAATACACAATATAGCTATATTTTCCATGCATCTTGATGATTCCAAGTATTTTTCTACATAAAAAGGTTACAATTTTTCAGACCTGTAAATTGTTTGATATAGTTTTAAACCTCATTATGTCACGATTATTCTACACTTTCTTTTTTACAAAGTTTGTTGTTATGTATTTTGCCATAACAATATGGGGAAAGTATAACTAGATAGTAATTAATCTGAAAAGATAGACTAGGGTTTTAGTGGACCTCAAGGTCATTCTAAGTCAACAGTTAAAATTGCATTAAGACAAAGTGTTCAGAACTGAACTCTCCTCAGATAAGAATATTGTATTTAGCTCTGGACACCACATTTTAGGAAAAACATTGATAAACCAAACAGTACCCAAGGGAGAAATACTAAAATGGTAAAGGACTGTGACTTAATGCCACATGATTTGTTGAGGAAAGTGGGGATATTGAAGATTTAGTGGAAACATGAAGTTTTCAAGCAAAGATTGATGGACCACATATCAGCTATGATGTAGGAAAAATTCTAAGCATTTCCTGAAATAAATTCTGAGATTCTATGATTATGTGGAAAGATATAGCAAAATTGGGAGATAACATTTGTTTAACCCTGCCAGGTCAAACCTGATATCTGATACCTGAGAAAAAATTAAAGAATAGGGGTAGCTCCCACAAGGTCATTTTGATTTGAATGCTATGAGAAAGCATGGATAATTTGCATTCCACTCTGTTAAAGGGAGTGATGTGGGAGGATATAAGATTGGGCTACATCACAGATTCGCAGAATTTCAAATTTGAAAGTAATTTCAGAAAGCATCTAGACTAGCACACACCTGAGCAGGAATTCATCTATACTGTTACTCCAGGTAATTCTCCCACCAATTCCTGGACAGTTTCAGTGGGAAGGCAGAAAAAAGATTAGGGAAATGCATTAACTCTCTATACAAATCACTGATTTTGGGGTGTTTCAAAATAAACATTTTTTTTCTTTTTTACTGAGCAAAAAAAAAATCACCATCAAAAATCAACATCTTTTCTCTTCCCCTCATCTTTTCCCCACAATTATGTCTATATACTGCTACTAGTTCTGTTCTCTGGCATCAAGAAAACAAAAAAATTGTGTGGTTTAATGGAAACCACTTGGATTTGCCATCAGAGAACATAGTTCAAAAAGACTTAACACATGTCTGATATCAAACAAGTAATTTTTTTTTTCAGGGCCTCCTTACCTCATCTCTAAGATGCTGCTTTTGAGTTAAATGATTTAAAGGTGTCTCTCCCAGCTCCTAAATTAGGAAGGCATTTTGTCATGCTTAACATAGATCAATGACCTTAGAATAAGAAAGATAACAAATTTTTGCTGCTTATTAACCAAGTATCCTTGTACGAGTCCTTTATTAGCTCTCAGCCTCTATGTCATTATTTGTAAAATGAAAACAATGATAGCACCAACTTTGTAGAGCCATATGAGAACAAGCAAGTAAATAAAAACTATGCTTTTTATTTTTCACTTAAAAGCACTTACTAAAATAATTTTTCTTTGTATCTCCCCTTTTATATGATGAGTTCATTGAGTGCACTTTTTGGCACTTTTTTTTTTGTCCCTATTATTGCTCAGTGCCTGGTACACAGAAGGTACTTAGTAATTGTTTACTGACTATTGAGAGCAAATTGTAAATTATAATATAAATGAGAGTTGTGATTTTTGAAACAACTGAGTTTAGAAAGATGATTTTTTGGAAATTATAAATTAATATTTATTAATAACGATTAGCTATCATTTCTGATTTTTAATTGGCATTCAACCACTTAACTTAATCATTTCATTTATAGCATGAAAGATAAATAAACAAAACATTAAATTAGGACAATATGTCTGGCAAATAACATTTGTGCAAGTTATATTATGTTTCTTAGGAAGCATAATTCAATATTTAACAGTACAGGAAAACTGAGTCACAGGAAATGAAAAATAACAAATTAATTGTTCTAAAACATGTTCATCCCAGCTTAAAGAGAGGGTTATGAGAAGGATATAACTGCTATCTGGAAGTATCTGAAAGATTATATTGTATAAGAATTATATTTATCTGCTTGATCCTTGAGGACAGAACCAGAGAAATGGTACTAACTCCTGTTCACATAGCACTTTGCCTTCTCCTACACAAATGTTCTCTGATGTCTCATTATCTCAAAGGTTCTAAAACATCAATTGACTCAAGATATATAAGATTCCAACAGATCAGAGATCTGAGAGGTTTTGGGTATGGCTGATGACATGACATATGTTAGTCTTGAGGTTATCAAACCAAATTTGGTGACTATCATGCTCAGATTGGGAGATAAACTTTAAAGACATAGAAACCCCTAAGGACCATTGTAGAAAAGTAGGAATCAAAGAGGAACTCCTTCTTCCCTCCCTTCCTCCCTCTCTCTCTCTCTCTCTCTCTCTCTCTCTCTCTCTCTCTCTCTCTCTCTCTCTCTCTCTCTCTTTCTCTCTCTCTCTCTTTTTCTCTCTCTCTCTTTCTTTCTTTCTTTCTTTCTTTCTTTTCTTCCTTTTTTTCCTTTTCCTTTTCCTTTTCCTTTCTTTCAAGCCTTTCTATGCCTATTAATCAGGTTAAAAGTGGCCAAACAAAAGTCTATTCCAATACTGATCAAATAAGAGCTTTAACCTGCCCTATTTTCCAAACCTAAATTAATCTTCTCCTTAGGCAGTCTGGTGGTCCTCCACTCCTGAAGGCTCAGCAGAGGGTGCCCAGAAACTGATAAGTCATAGTCCTACTGTAACTCAGAACTACTGAATGCAAAGGAAACATGAATCTCAGTTTCCTCAGAAGGGGGATGCACAAGCAATGTGGTCACAGCACTTTTATTTTTGACCACCTTGTAAGAAATATAGTACAAAATGGTCAGATTGTAAATCAAAAAACTGAAACATGGAATAAATAAGCATCTTGTTCAGAGTGATGCAACTTGTAATTATAAAAATTCAGACTCAATTCCAGGCCTTCCAGTTCTAAGAACAGAGCTCTTTCCTCTCTGCCATGCTGCTTCTAAAGGTGCAGAAGTTGCAAAGAGATCTTTTTCATTAATGTGAGGGAAATATTCCTAAAAAGGAATAAAATCCAAATATGAAAATGAACTTCTCAGGCAGGCATCTCCTCCTCAGAAGTCTTTAGGAATAGTTAACCATGGTAATGAATGTTCAGAAATGGGATGTTATCTGTATTTCTTTCCAACTCTGAGAATTGGTGGTACTATGATTGTTAGGAGTTATATTTCAAAATAAAACTTGTATCCCATACTCCATTGGCAATATGGCTTCAAGGCTACGAATCATGCCTCAGAAATAGGAAGACCTAGATTCAGGTCTTCCTGCTTATACCCATTCTGTGACACTGAACAAATGGCTTAATCTCTCAGTACCTCCAGCCTATTCTCTGTAACTGCAAATTATAGTGACATCGTCACTCTATGGTGGTTGAGGGAATTTCATATTAAAAAAAAAACAACAGTATAATTGGAGCTGCAGTGTATAGAGCACTGGCCCTGGAAGTAGGGGAATCTTAGTTCAAATCCAGCCTCAGACATGTATGACTCTGAACAATCACTTAATCCCAACTGCCTTGCCAAAACAAAACAAAACTAAAAGTACCAGTGTAATCAATTATCTTTGTTAAGTCAAAATTAATTTATGGAGTAGGAAAAAAAGTCAGGGAAATTTGAGTTCCTCTTTTCTCTCTGTCCCTACCACACAATGAAGAATGGAAGAGATCTAAACTATAATTTTAAAAATACTTTTAAGTGCTTATTTAATGTAAAGAAAGCTAATCCAGTGGAAAGTAAAGAGTTACATTTTGACAATTTGGTGGATTCATGATCTCTTCCATATAAATATTTCCTCAAACTGTAACATGAATAAATCAACTATTCTTCTAAGAATTTTTTTTATCTTGTGTTATTTTTTTCCCATGACCTCCCATAAATTTCCTATCAGGAGGGTTTTCAGATGTTCCACAGGTCAGTCCTTTAACCATCTGATCTTACATAAACACCTAAGAAGCAGAGAGACTGAACATCACTAGTTAGCTCCACATGACTAATCCACTTCTTTTCCAGACACCTATTTCACTTAATGACGTTTCCCAGGACATTTTTAGATCATGATCAGTCTTTGGCACTATATCACTATTCTTTTAGAGTGGTACAATGGCAATTTTCCTTATACAATATCTGGATCCAGGTAGCTTGTTGAGGCAGGTAGTTAGTGCACTGGATTTGGAGTCAGGGACACCCAAGTTCAAATATTGCCTTCAGATGCTTATAAGCTATGTTACCATAAGTAACTTACTTAACCCCTGCCTATCTCAATTTCCTCATCAGTAATATGAGGAAAATAATAGTACCTACCTCATACCTCACAGAGTTGTTTGAAAGGTTAAAATGGAGGAATATCTGGAAAATGTTAACATCTACCATAGGCCCGGCATAATATAGACAATTAATAAATGACTATTGTAAGGACCTTCAAGTTCACTATGAAGGCAGTCAAGTGGTGTAGTGAATAGAGTATTATATTTGGAACTAGAAGATGTGTTTTTAAATTATGTCAGACACATTAGCTTTATAATGCCTAAACTAGTCACTTAATATCTCCCAGACTCAGTTTCCTCATCTGTGAAATGAAAGGATTATACTTGACAGTCTTTAAGGCCCCTATTAAGTCATTGTCTCCCGAAGCAGCACATTGAATTTTTTGGATAGTTCAGGTTATTAGAAAAATTTTCCTTGTGTTGTGTTGAAGAAATATGTCTCTTTGCATTTTGCATCCAATTAGAAACACCATGGTCTCAGAAAGATTGTTGATATTACTCAGAAGACTTGATTTCTGAACAGAACTTTGATTTTTATTAATTATGTGACTGATCTGGTTTTAATTTCTGAGTCCAGTAATAACAAATTTCATCTTTCCCACACTGCAGACCTTTAAGACAAAACTTGAGAGCAAGTTAACAATTTTCTAAATCTTGGTTTCTACATTTTAAAAATGAGAATGATAATAACCAAACTATACACAGCCTCTTAGAGATATGAGGAGGACTAAATGAGAGCTTGGATGTTAACTCTATATAAATTGTAAGCTGACCTAAACATCAACTTTTGATTTGACTGTTGTTTTTGCTCATCTTAAACAAATATATTGCTCAAGGAAAAGTGAAATCATCATACCCAGAAGTTTCTTCTCTAGGGGATTCTGAGTTTGAGAACTCCAAAGTCCCAGTCCCTTGAGAAAAACATTCTAGCTATGATGGGAAGTAGGGAGGAGAAAGGAGGGATAGAAAGGTAATCGTGGGAGCAGAAGGCCATTTTTTTTTCCTTTTTTATCTTTTCAGAGCCTTAGAAATCTTACCATGTATAAAGTTCCCTATATCTTCTAAACACAATTTCTGCCCAGACCCAGTGGACCAGAGCTGTAACAAACAATTCTACGATTAAGGAAGTAACAAACAAACTATTGTTCTCCACTTCCTAGTCATATTGCCTATATGCTGGCCTCTTAAGCCAACTCACCTCTAGCATGCTTGGCTATTATTAGTGATCTTTCATTTTATCTTATCCAATTCTGGATCCTTCTTCTCCCCCTAGCTACTTCCAAGCTAGGTTGCCAAGTGAAAACCATTAAATTAGATTTTGGGTGTTAACTTACATAAAATGTAAGCTTTACATAAATGTAAGCTTGAAAAAAAATTCTTCCATGGAACAGGGATTTGGAGTTACAGTGAATAAAAATATGGCCTAAGAGCCAAGAAGACTTGGATTAAGGGTATTAACAACTGCCTCTTTGGAGAAAACAACATGTACCTACAACATACTTTGAAGTGTGATTTGCATTGTTAACATTTTCCCACTGTTTTCTCCCTGCTTTCCAATTTTTCTTCTCCATTATATGTTCTCTTCCCTTTTTAGAATATAAGCTTTATTTTATTTTTTAATTATAGCTTTTTATTTACAAAGCATATGCATGGGTAATTTTTAAACACATGACCCTTGCAAAACCTTCTGTTCCAACTTTTCCTCTCCTTCCCACCACCCCCTCCCCTTACAATGTAAGCTTTATTAAGACAAGTATTATGTATCTCTCTGTGTTCGTATCCACATTGTTGTCCATAGTTTGACACACACTAAATACTTACTTAATAAATATATTTTAACCCATTCATCTATCTATTCATTCATTTATTAAATAATTAATGTATTCAATCAAAATGCCTGTAATGAGTGATAGTCTGCTTATACCTATCCTACTAATCATCA
Source organism: Sminthopsis crassicaudata (assembly GCF_048593235.1). Classification (NCBI taxonomy): domain Eukaryota; kingdom Metazoa; phylum Chordata; class Mammalia; order Dasyuromorphia; family Dasyuridae; genus Sminthopsis; species Sminthopsis crassicaudata. The sequence goes on along the minus strand of NC_133619.1, from coordinate 583,886,491 downwards.
GTCTTTGTTTTTTTTTCATACCTGTTACATCAGCTTTATTCCTGTAGAGAGCTTTGTTGACTTCCTATCCTACTTTTCCCTACTTTTTCATTATTCCCTCCAGATCTCCTGTTTATTATTAATAATCTTAATAAAACATAAATCACTCTGACGTAGTTTGACTCTGAAAGCTTTGGATCTTCCAAAGTTTGGAATCCAATTCTCTCTGGAATTAGGAGTCTTGGGGTTACTAAAGAATTTTCAGAATTGAGCCAAATGATTATTTCTATTTTTTAAAAATTTCAAAACAAAAGCAAAACAAAATAAAGCAAAAAAAAAAAAAGATTTTCACAAATTACTTTCAGGTAGTATCCACTGGTAGGAAATAATGCCTTAAATCTAATCTTGTATCCCCCTCCCCAGCTGCATAATAAAAACCTTTAATTTTTTTTTTAATTCAAGAAAGATGAAATGTGAGCTTTAGTACTGCTGGCTGCCAAAGGAGCTGGGAACAGTTGATGAATGCATAGGCATTGTAAGGGGCATTGAAAGTCTTTCTCTCTTCCTCTTCCCTACCCCATCATAACCATGAATTTCATCCTCTGAATTACAGATCTTTGAGGGCAGGGACTGTTTTTTGCCTTTTTAAAATTCCAGTCCTTAGCACTGTGTCTAGAACCTAACAGATGTTTCTTCAGAGGCCTGCTAGGAAAATAGATGACATTTAGAATAGCAGGGATGGGGAGAAGACTCTGAGTATTTTCTGTAATACTCCTCCATTAGCACATGTCTGCTCTATCACTATATAGATAGAAAAGCCCCTAAATATCATTTAGTCCCAAACCTTCACTTTACAGATGAAGAAACTGAGACTCAAAAATAAATTACTTTATAGAAGGTCAAATAATCAATTAGTACCCAACTATGGAATCAACTTCAGCTCTTCTAATTCTAAATTCTATGCTCAAATGGCAAGAGGCTGTCTCTGCACTCAAATGGATTCGTTTATTATGGAATCTGAGAAACTTAGTGTTTCAGGGAATGACAGGTGTCATTTAGTTTAGTGACTTCCTAAACAAACATCATCTATGTTATCAATGTATTAATCCATCCTTTTGTTAAATACTTCTGGTGAGAAGGGATCCCCATGACCTCCAGAAATCAGAGAATTTGAGAGATGAAAGGGTCCTTAGTGGTCCCATAGTCCTGTCTGCATCCCCAAATACTTCTGAATATCTCTAAATTGTACACTGCATGTCCTTGTTCCTAGCCTTAATTAGCCTCTTAATTTGCCTAATTTGTTCAATCAAGGGGATCAAAAATAGACTAGTGATTTCTTTGGTATGGAAAATTCCTAGGTGAAGAAACTACCCCTAATCTTTCAGGTTAACACCTTCTCTAGAATTTCTAGTTTTAGAGAGTCAACTAAAGCATGGAGAATTTAGGGTCACAGAGACAGCGTGTATCAGACACCAAGGTGTCTTGACACTTTGAACCAAGGTGAAGGCTGGCTGTTATACTTTCTATGTGAGCATTAACACCTAAGAAATCAGCAGGCAATAAATTGGAGGTTGATTTTTTTTTTGTTTTGATGAGTGTCAAGACTTAGCAAAGTTATGAAGAAAATGTTAGTATGCAGATTATGCTTAAAAACATGCTATTTGCACATTTCCCCCCAGAGAACCAGCTGGCTCTTGGGGCCATATCTCCCACTACAAGCCTAATCTGTGCTCCATCTCTTCACATATTTGAAGATAGATATTATACTCCCAGGGAAGCTCGGTAGTGCTGTGGATAGGGCAGCAAATCTGGAGTAGTGAAGACCTGGTTCAAATTTAACTTCAGAATCATATTTGTCAAGAAAAACCCTAAAACAAGGTGACAAAAAATTTAATGCAACTGAAAAGGTTCAACAATTATCCCCCTACTCCCAACCTCTCTCCTCCAAAGTATTCTCTTTCCCTTGCCAAACATTCTCAGGAACTTTTTTCACTATTTGAATTAGTGCTTGAGCCAAAAACAAAACAAAACAAAACAAACAAACAAAACAAGCAAACAAACAAACAAACCAGAACTGCCATCTTGGGAAGCAAGCTTAGTGCTGAGGTGACTTAAGAGCTGCTAGTTCAAAAGACTATAATGTAAAAAAGAGATTTGATTAGTTCTGATTGGCCCCAGGGACAGCAGTAAAGGGAAAGGGAACAAATATTTATAAAGTGTCTACTATATGCCAAAGACCATACTAAGTGTTTTGCAAATATTATCTTATTTGATCCTCACAACAATTCTGGGATACAGTAAGGGCTATTATCTCCATTTTGTTGATGAGGAAACTGAAACAGAAAATAAGTAAATTGCTCAGGATCACAAATCTCAAAAATGTCTGAGGTCAACACTATAGACTGCATTTGGAACCCAAAGACATCTTTAGATTCTTAGTTATCATTTAAGGGGGATGTTGTATGAGGAATTCCTTTTGCAGTAGAAGATGTTCAGATGACTTTTCAGGTCCTTTTTAGCTCTGAGATTTTAGAATTCTGGGAATACACAGAATCAGAGAGGTTCCTTGGAGAAACTGATTACCCTAAGAAGGAATCTTGGATATTTCACTACCAATAGATTGTCTGACTATAAAGGAAGATACAAAGAAACTTTCACCAAAGGAAAACAAGTCTATTTCTTTTGCATACCAGCCCAACCTGATGGACTCAGGAATGGATTCTATCAATAACCAGAGTCTTCTAGCAATTAAACAATTAAGAAAGTCAATTTCGTGGACTTTTAAAGTTGCCTCCATCCACTAGCCCTTATGGCTCACTCACCTCCCTTCATGGTTTTTTTAACACCACAGATAAAAGTGCAAGACAGCAACAGAGACCTCTGATCTAGTGGGAGTGGCTGAAAGACTATTTATCCTTTATAGAAGCCTTACAGAAAATCTCAGGCTGTCTAGCATCTGAAACTGTCTTCCCTAGTTAATAATCCCCCAAGGACAATTCAATTCAACCCAATTTAGCAAATTTTAAAGAACAGCACTAGAGAATCTTTCATTTAACTTGCTTGATTTCTTTCTTTTGAGTCCCCTGATAATTTCTGGAGATATTTATGCAGGAGGAATGAGTAAAAAATTATGAGGTGATGTATTTACCAATCATCCTAGGTCTTAGACTTCTCAATTAGAGTTCTCTTGTCCTTAAGCAACCATAGCTTTTTCCCAGTGAAACTCTTAATGCACAAACCTATAGTGTATTTCCACCAGGAATGGCTTTAAGAGCCAGACTGTAAGAAAAAGGTTATCACTTTTATTAGAACACTTTAATTTTTCTTCCATATGCAGTATCACTCTACTATCTCCTGCTTTTCTTATTATTGATTCTTACTGACTTTTGACTATTTTTAGTAATTTGTAGGATGTTTGAGGTTTACAAAGTCTTTTACAACATTATATCTCATATTCTTAAAATAACCCTAGGAAGTGAGCATTAAGGGGTGCATTTTATAAATTAAAACACTGAGAGATAAAGAAATTATGTGTGTTGCCCAGGTTAAACCACTTGTAGGTGTCTAACGCAGGACATGAAGTTGAGTATTTCTGATTTGGGCCCGATGCCACCTAGATGAATGTATTTCCAATCTTAAAACCCTTTTAAAAAGGAGAAAGATATGATTACACTAGTCATATTGCAATGAACATTTCACAGTTACTTTTAGTTCTAAAGTGCATAATTCAGTGAGTTTATCAATGTCTGTAGTAAGTGTACCACATTGGAATAAATGCAATCTCTCAAAAAATTACATTGAAGGGATAGATTTGGATGTGCACTGGAATTTTTCATTGTGAGAATTGAATTTTATAAATCATCAGTTATTACAATTCAGAACATGATTTATCATTTTGTTATGATAAGTGTCAATAATACAGATTAAACTTGAAAGTCTATGTGTTTGAGAGTTTGATTATTAAACATAAGTCATCAAGCTCTGTGTTGCTCTATAAAGATCATTTGAGCTCAGCAGGAATACTGTAGAAGGCTCAAGGATTGGAAATATCACTAGACTAGATACCTGATGACTCTAAGCAATAATAGTAATAACAATAATAGAAACTCTTAAGCCATTTTATAGCATTGTAACTTTTGCAAATCACTTTATATGTATTATCTCATTTGAGTCTCACAGAACTGGTATACACACACCATCATTTGGATGTTAAAGTTTTGAGATTTAATTTTTTGTTTGTTGAACAGTTTATTTTATTTTTAGGTTTTATATATATATATATATATATATATATATATATATATATATATATATATATATGTATGTATATATATATATTAACATATTTTCCATATGAGTCATGTTGGAAGAGAAAAATCAGGACAAAAAAGGAAAAACCATGAGGAAAAAACAGAAGAAAAAAAGGTGGGGGGGATAATATGCATTATTCTGCATTTTGTCTCCATATTTTTCTATCTGGGTGCAAATGGCACTTTCCATCCAGACTTTATTAGAATTCCCTTGGATCACTGAATTGCTAAGAAGATTCAAGTCCTGTAGCTCATCACACAATTTTGTTTTTGCTATATAGGCTGTTTTAAAAAATTTGCCTGTTTCACTCAACTTTAGTTTTGTCAATTTTTCCAGGCTTTTTGAAAATTAGCCTATTTATCATTTTTTCATAGAACAATATTATTCCTCTACTTTCATATACCATAATATAAAATTTAGCCATACCTTTCTGGTGGGCATCCACTCAGTTTCCAATTTTTTGCTGACACACAAGAGCTACTAAAAACATTTTTGCACACATAGGTATTGCAATGTTCTTGTTGGTTTTCTGGTGGTCTTGGAGCATCCTTCATTTTAGTTCAGAATAGTCAGGGACAAAGTTCAAATTCTTTATTTTCTCCTTTCCTAGGGCTGGGTAGCTTTCTGGAGAGCCTTTCAGACTGGCCTTGATCTCAGTGGAAGTGCAAGAGGCTAGACACCATAGTGGTGTGAGATGGAGTGAATCTCTCTGAGTCTGATGGCTTGTGCTTCATCTTCCAGGCACCACAAAGGTGGATGATAATGGAATGAATCTGTCTCTCAGTCCCACCCTGGTTGAGTTTGTCCCAGCTTTATATGCTCTATTTTAATTACATCATTGTAGATGTGAATCTTGTAGAATAGATGTCAATCTTGTAGAACTTTATTAAGTACTAAGTACATGTACTAAACTAGCCAACTATTAATCACTATATTAAACTAGATAACCATTGTCTTATCAATTCCACTGAGTTAGCACCTTGTAAGAATCTTTTTTTTTTTTTTTAAGTACAGAGTTCTGGCCCATAACAGGGTATTTTCCCTTCTTTTATGATTTCTTTGGAATACAGACACTTTAGTGGCACTGTTGTATAGAAGGCTATGCACAGTTTGATAGCCTTAGGGTATAGTTCAAAATTGCTCTCCTGGATGGTTGGATCAGTACCTAACATTACCAATAGTGCATTATTAGTGTCTCAGTTTTCCCATATCCTCTCCAACATTTGTCATTATCTTTTCCTGTCGTCTTAGCCAATCTGAGAGGTATGAAGTAACATCTCTGAGTTGTCTAAATTTGCATTTCTTTGATCAATAGTAATTTAGAGAATTTTTCATGTGATTAGAAATAGTTTTAATTTATTCATCTGAAAATTATCTGTTCATATTGTTTGATTACTTATCAATTGGAGAATGGCTTATAGCCTTTTTTTTTGCTTATAGTCTTATAAATTTGAATCAATTCTTTATATATTTTAGAAATGAAGCATTTATCAGAACCTTGGATATAATTTTTTTCCAGTTCTCTGCTTCTTTTCTAATTTTGTCTGCATTGGTTTTGTTTATACAAAACTTTTTAAGTTTAATATAATCAAAATTATCCATTTTGAATTTCATAAGGCACTCTAGTTTATAGGCTATAAATTCCTTCCTTCTCTACAGATCTAAGAGGTAGAGTATACTTTGTTCTCCTAATTTGTGTAGCGTATCACTCTTCATGTCTAAATCATGAACCCATTTCAATCTTATTTTGGCGGAGGGTACTAGATGTTGGTCAATGCCTAGTTTCTGTCATATTATTTTCCAATTTTCCAAGCAAGTTTTATCAAATAGTAAGTCCTTATCCTAGAAGCTGAGGTTTATGAAACTGTAGATTATTATAGTTTTTTACTACTGTGTCCTGTGAACCTAACCTATTCCACTGATCAACTACTCTATTTCTTAGCCAATACCAAATGGTTTTTATCACCACTGCTTTATAATATAGTTTTAGCTCTGATATAGTTAGGCCACCTTAATTTGTATTTTTTTCATTAATTTCCGTTAGGATTACTAGGAGAGAACTCAGGTTGTCTGGATAGTGACAAGGTGAGAATTCAGGTTGGACAATTACAAGGTGAGAACTCAGGTTGACTTGATAGAAGGAGCAAGCTCATTGGCTGAAGTGGTTCTTCCCAGAAGCCCTTGCATTATCCCACGCCCATTCTCTGGGAGAATAAAAGAGAGGACACCCAGAGATAGAAGAGGTCTCTGCATTACATCAGGCCTGACGGGGCTCTCTGCAGGAAGGGAAGTCACTTCTCTGGACAAGAGTTAACAGCAACTGCCTGGAGACAACGGTTCACTACAGGAAGAAGAATCTGTCTGAGAGATTTGAGTAGACACAGCAGATCTCTTCCCAGAGAGCGATCCAGCAGCTTCTGGAGACGACAGCTCGCTACAAATTTCTTTGACATTCTTGATCTTTTGTTCTTTCTTTTGTTATCAATTTTATAGCTCTGTAATTTCTTGGCAGTTTAACTAGTATGGCACCAAATAAATAAGTTAATTTATTCTTATTATATCAGATAGGCCTATCCATGAACACTTAATATAATATCCCAATTGTTTATATTTGACTTTATTTGTGTGAAAAGTGTTTTGTAATTGTGTTTGTATAGTTCTTGGCTTTGTCTTGGCAGGTAGACTTCCAAATAGTTTGTATTATCTACAGTGACTTTAAAAGGAATTTCTCTTTGTATCTCTTACTTCTGGAGTTCTGGTAACATACAGAAATACTATTTATGTGGATTTATTTTGTATCCTATAACATTACTAAGGTTGTTAATTGTTTCTAGTAGTCTTTTAGCTGATTCTCTAAATGTACCATCATATCATCTGCAAATTTATAATTTTGTTTTTTCATTACCTGCTCTAATTCCTTTAATTTCATTTTCTTCTGTTGCTAAAGCTTACATTTCTAATATAATATTGAATAGTAATGGTGATATTGGGCAACCTTATTTCACCTCTGATCTTATTGGGAATGCTTCTACTTTATTCCCATTATATATAATGTTTATTTATGATTTTAGATAGATGTTAATGACCAATTTGAGAAAAACTCAATTTATTCCTATGTTCTCAGTGTTTTTAATATGAATGGCAGTGTTGGATTTTGTCAAATGGTTTTTCTGCATCTATTAAGATAATCATATGATTTCTGTTAGTTTGGTTATTGATTTAATCAATTATACTCATAGTTTTTTCTAATATTAAGCCAGCCTTGCATTGCTGGTATAAATGATAATTGCTCATGATGATACTATCCTGGTGATAACATGCTTTAATCTTTTTTCTAATATTTTTATTGCTAAGATTTTTGTATTAATATTCATTATGAAAATTCATCTATAATTTTCATTCTCTATTTGTATTTTACTTGGTTTAGATATCAGCACCATAACTGTGTCATTAAAAGAATATGTGCCTTTTTCCTGAAGTTTCCATAGTATTGGACTTAATAGTTATTTAAATGTTGTTAGTATTCATTTATAAATCCATCTGACCCTTGAGATTTTTTTTAGGGAGTTGATTAATACCTTGCTAAATTATCTTTTCTAAAATGCGATTATTTAAGTAATTTATTTCCTTCTCTGTTAATCTGAGGAATCTACATTTTTGTAAGTATTCATACATTTCACTTAGATTATCAAATTTATTGTCATGGAGTTGGGCAAAATAACTCCTATGTATTACTCTAATTTCCTTCTCATTGGTGGAAAGTTCATCCTTTCCATTTTTATAGTGGCAATTTAATTTTCTTCTTTACTTTTTCTAATCAAATTAACTAAAGTTTTGGCTATTGTCTTAGTATTTTCAGAGAATCAATTCTTAGTTTTGTTTATTAGTTCAATAGTTCTATAACTTTCAGTTTTATTAATCTTCCCCTTTATTTTCAGAATTTTGAATTTGATATTTAATTTGGGGTTTTTAATTTGGTGCTTTTTCTAGCTTTTTTAGTTGCATGCCCAATTCATTGATCTTCTCTTTTTGGCTACATCCCATAAATTTTGGTATATTATCTCATTATTGTCATTCTCTTAGATGAAATTATCTATTGTTTCTATGATTTGTTGTTTCATCTACTCATTCTTTAAGATTAGATTATTTAGTTGCCAATTAATTTTTGGTCTATTCACATTCACAGTTATCATTACCAGCTGTGTATTTTCCTCCATCCTGTTTTCTCCCTTGTATATATTTTTGTTCTCTCTTTCTACTCTGCCCTTTCTCATCAATGTTTTGTTTCTGATTAACCCCTTACTCTCCTTTCTATCACCCCACCTCCCTTTCCTTATCCCTACAGCACTCTTTTCTTTCTACCCTCTCCTTTTTCTTTCTTCTTTCTATAAGGTAAAATAGATTTCTTTATTCATCTTAGTGCATATGTTATTCTCTCTTAGAGCCAAAATTGATGAGATTAAGCTTCGACAATGTTCATGTCCCTTTCTTTCTTCCCTCTACTCTAATAGGTCTTTTCTGCCGCTTCATGTGACCTACTTTATTCTGTTTTAACTCTCCTTTTATTTTACCCCATTACAATCTTTTTAAACCCCTTAATATCCTTTAAAATATCATCACATCAAAGTCAACATACCTAAACTCTCTGTCTATGTATACCCCTTTTAACTTCCCTATTCAAAAATATGGCTCTCAAGTTACAAGTACTGTCTTCCCATGTAGGAATGTAAACAATTTAACCTTTCAATCATATGTTGTTTTTTTTCCTTCTTGTTTATCTTTTAATACTTTTTCTTAAGTCTTGTTAATGGATAACATTTTCTGTTTAGTTCTAATCTTTTTAGTAAAAATGATTAAAAGTCCCCAACTTCATTGAAGATCCATCTTCTCCACTGAAAGATCATAATTCATTCTTGGTTGCAATCCAATATTCTTTACCTCCCAAAACATGGTATTCCAGGTCTTCTGTTTTTTTTATTTTAAAAACTGCAAAATTCTGAGTAATACTGGCTATAGCTTCTCAATACTGGAATTCCTTTTTTTCTAGAAGTCTGTTGTATTTTTTTTCTTGACCTTGTAATTGTGGAGTTTTGAAACAATATTTCTTGGATATTAGGTTATTACTAAGTGCTAATGACATAATGAGATATTAGGTTCTTACTAAGTGCTAAGTTGGTACTTAACAATTCTCTAGTTCGGGCCTTTACTGGGATTTTAACCCCTTTGAACTTCTGGGGAGGAGCTTGCATGCTTGGGAGGAGCAAGTTCATTGGTAGTATTTCTTCCCAGAAGCCCTTGCATTATCCCACACCCATTCTCTGGGAGGATAAAAGAGGGTGGCACTCGAGAGATGGAGAGTCTTGTCTGGGCCAGACCTGAGGCAGCTCTCTGGAGGAGAAAGAGTCTCTACATAAGGTCAGAATTGGAGGCAGTTAATGATAGCAGATCTCCTCCCAGAGAGCAATCGGCAGTTTCTGGAGACAACAGAACATTACATATTGGTGTCCATAAAGTGGGGCAAGGACTTTTGCTTATACTGACAAGCACTTATTCTGAGCCCTTCAGAGGAGCTAGACTGGACCATTGCAATTTGTCACCCAAATAGGGACAGACACGATCCTGATTCCAGTGGAAAAACTTCTGATTCAGATTCCAGTGGAAAAGACTTTTGGATGCAGAAATAACCGTGAGTAACAAGGAAACCTTTTTTTAAAAGATTAAGTGAGTGTTCTAATAGACAAATAAGGAACTTAACTTGTTAAGGGCTAAACCAGCAATCTCTTATAGCTGAAATGGGGCAGATGTTAGCTAAAGACATTCCCTCAACCTCAGCCGACTCAGCCCCAGCCCCAGTGGCAGCCTCAGCTCCATCCCCAATCAAGAGTAGTACTATAGAGAGTGTAATTAAGATAATTGAGGAGCAGAGTTTACTTGTAATCTGGGTACAGACTGCTAAAATCTTGGCTGCATTAAGACGCACGTCCCCTTGGTTCTTAGAGGAAAAAAAGATAGATGTAGATAACTGGAAGCTAGTGGGATTTGAAATGAAAGAATTTCATGCAAAAAATGGGCCTCATTCAATTTCTGCAGAAGTATTTTATATCTACAACATAGTTCAATTAGCCTTAAACTATCAAGCAAGTTGTAGGAGAAGGAAAAGTTTTAAAAATGAACAGAGGAGGAAGTGTGAGGAGAAAAAGGAAAGATCAAGATCTTGCCCAAGAGCAAGAGGATTTAAATGAGGAATTAGGGTGTGATGACTCTGATTCTCTTGAAGAAGCTTCAACCCTGACTAGAGAGCAGATTCTTGACAGGGCAACATCAACTCCACCTGAAGGAGGAGGGGAAGAGGCAGAAACATAAACAAAATCACCTGTTAAGCAGCCTATGACAAGATTAGAAAAAGCATTGGTTAAAGCTAAGACAGAAGGATAGGATATAAGAGATTTTATACATTCATATCCTGTGATTGAAGATATTGACTCTGTAGGTCAAAAAAGGAGAATATGCACCTTTAGATTTGAATAAAATTAAAGATTTGAAAAAAGGTTGTACCCTTTATGGGGCTATATCAGCTTATGTTAAAATGTTACTAGATGGTTTGTCTTATGAAGTCCTAACCCCGAATAATTGGAAATCCATAGCAAGGACATGTATAGAACCTGGACAAAACTTGTTATGGCTTGCAGAGTTTCGTGAATTAAGTAAAATCCAAGTCAGATGCAATTTGGAAATAGGAGTTAACACACAATTCACTTTTGAGCAATTAGCTGGTGAAGGTCACTATGGAGAGAATTCAGAACAGGTTACATATCCCATGAAAGTGTGTGAGCAAATTGCTAAGGCTGCAATAAAAGCTTGGGGTATCCTCCCCAGACAGAAAGATCAGGGTGGGGCTTTCACTAAAATAGAGCAAGGTCCCCATGAACCTTTTGTGGATTTTGTGGGACATTTGCAAACTGCTATCAAAAGAACTATTGGAGAAAATGCAGCTACAGAAATAATGACCAAACATCTGGCTAAGGGAAATGCCAATGATATTTGCAGGAATCATTGGATTTTTTAACACAAGATGAGACTAATAGACAATGGACTTTTGGACATTTATATATTCTCAATTTATGATTATTTGATCATGTTATTTGTTACATACTTCTAGTATGTATCATGTTACTATGTTACTATATGTTTATGTAGTCTATGTAATTATGTGTAATGCCTCCCATATTGATGGATTTATGTTTCAAGGTCATGACGACCCTATGTTCTAAATCAAAAGAAAGGGGGAAATGTTAGGCTCTTACTAAGTGCTAATGAGTTAATGAGATATTAGGTTCTTACTAAGTGCTAAGTTGGTACTTAACAATTCTCTAGTTTGGGCCTTTACTGGGAGTTTAACCCTTTCGAACTTCTGGAGCTTGCATGCTTAGGAGGAGCAAGTTCATTGGTTGAAGTATTTCTTCCCAGAAGCCCTTGGGTTATCCCACACCCATTCTCTGGGAGTATAAAAGAGGGCGGCATTTGAGAGATAGAGAGTCTTGTCTGGGTCAGACCTGAGGCGGCTCTCTGGAGGAGAAAGAGTCTTTACATAAGGTCAGAATTGGTGGCAATAAATGACAGCGGATCTCCTCCCAGAGAGCAATTGGTAGTTTCTGGAGACAACAGAACATTACACATGGAATTTTCCTTCTGGGATCTCTCCCAAGATGTGATCAATGGATCTTTCAAAGACTCTTTTCCCTTCTCATTCTAATATACCAAGGCAGGTTTTATTTGATGATTTCTTGAAGAATGCTTTCCATGATCTTTTTGTGGTCATAGTTTTCAGGTAATTTAATAATTTTAAAATTGTCTCTTCTGAATCTATTTCCTAGGTCAGTTCTTCTTTTCCAGTGTGATATTTTACATTTGCTTCTAATTTTTTTTCATTCTTATTAATTTGTTTCACTGATTCTTGATGTCTCACAGAGACATTAGCTTTCATTTGTTCAGTTCAAGTTTTTAATACATGATTTTCTTTGTTAAGTTTTTAATCTCCTTTTCTACTTGGTTAATTCCACTTTTAAAGATGTTTTCTCCAGTGGATTTTTTCTTTTGCATTTGACCAATTGTATTTTTAAGGAATTATTTTCCTTTTCCAATTTTTCTTCCATCTCTTTTACTTGACTTTTAAAACACTTTTTGAGCTTTTCCAAGAAGGTTCTTTGAAAATGACAAAAAGATAGGAACTAACTCAACAAACTGTCTTTTTCTCTCTAGTGTCTAGCACATTTTGTTGCACATAGTAGTATCTTAAATGTTTAATGAATTAAATTGTTGAGTTTTAAAACTCTCTCTCTCTCTCTCTCTCTCTCTCTCTCTCTCTCTCTCTCTCTCTCTCTCTGGCTTTGGAACAGGATTCTAGAATTTTCCTTTTATAGCATATTTCTAGAGTTTGACATTATTGAAGAAGACCATGGCCATACTGGATGTTGCTTCATCTGAGGAACTATAGAAAATTATCTTGGTTCATGAAAAACCTTAATGCTTTTAGGTAAAACAACAATAAGTTACTCCCCTGTGGTTGTAATTTGCTTTCTTGTTAAAAATTGTGTTTCTTCACTAGCCTCTGCAATAAGAGTTGAGAAAGAGATTAAAGGAATTAGAGTAAGTAATGAGAAAACCAAATTATCACTCTTTGCAGATGATATGATGCTATACTTAGAGAACCCCAGAGATTCTACTAAAAAGCTATTAGATATAATTCACAATTTTAGCAAAGTTGCAGGATACAAAATAAATCCATATAAATCATCAGCATTTTTATATATCACCAACAAAATCCAACAGGAACAGATACAAAGAGAAATTCTATTCAAAATAAATGTTGATAGCATAAAATATTGGGGAATCTATCTACCAAAGAAAAGTCAGGAATTATATGAGCAAAATCACAAAATACTTTCCACACAAATAAAGTCAGATCTAAACAATTGGAAAAATATTAAGTGCTCTTGGATAGGCCAAGTGAATATAATAAAAATAACAATACTCCCTAAACTAATCTATTTATTTAGTGCTATACCAATCAGACTCCCAAGAAACTATTTTAATGACCTATAAAAAATAATAACAAAATTCATATAGAAGAGCAAAAGGTCAGGAATTTAAAGGGAATTAATGAAAAAAAAAAATCAAACAAAGCTGACCTAGCTGTACCTGATCTAAAACTATATTATAAAGTAGGAATCACCAAAATCATTTGGTATTGGCTAAGAAATAGATTAGTTGATCAGTGGAACAGATTAGGTGCACAGGACAAAATAGGGTACAACTATAGCAATCTAGTGTTTGACAAACCCAAAGATATCAACATTTGGGATAAGAATTCATTATTTGAAAAAACTGCTAGAAAAACTGTAAATTAATATGGCAGAAAAAGGGAAGTAGTAAAGGGAAGGGGATAGTATCAGAAAACGGGAAAGGAGAGATGAAAAAGAGGGAAACTACATCAGGAAGAGGCATAGAAAATTTACCACATTTGAGTGAATTTAGAGAGGGGGAGAAACATTGTGTGAATCTTACTCTCATCAGAGTAGGCTCAAAGAGTAAATAATTGACATATTTGTTTTTCAGAGAATTCTCTCTCACTTCATTATAAGGGGGGAGAGGAAAAGGGAAAAGGAAAAGAGGAATAAGGGAAGGATACAAGAAAGGGGAAGGGACTTAAAAGGAGTGGGGAGGGATATTAAAAAGGGAGGGCTGCGCGTCACAAGTGGTGTCCATAAATTCAATACTGGGGAAAGGGTTCGGGGGAACAAGGGGAAAAAAAGCTTAAACAGGGGCTTATATGATGGCAGGAAATACAGAATTAGTAATTTTAACTGTAAATGGGAATGGCATGAACTCTCCCATTAAATGGAGGCAGATAGCAGACTGGATCAAAAGTCAGAACCCTACAATATGTTGTTTACAGGAAACACATTTAAAGCAGGGAGATACATAAAGAGTAAAGGAAAAAAACATTGGAGTAGATTCTATTATGCTTCAGGTGAAGCCAAAAAAGCAGAGATAGCCATCCTTATCTCAAATCAAGCAAAATCAGAAATTGATCTAATTAAAAGAGATAAGGAAGGAAACTAAATTCTGCTTTTTAGCAGCATAAACAATGCTGCTAGACAATAATGCTAGACAAAAAAATGCTGCCTTAACAATGAAGCCATATCAATACTAAACATATATGCACTAAGGGGTATAGCATCTAACTTCCTAAAGGAGAAGTTAAGAGAGTTGCAAGAAGAAATAGACAGCAAAACAATAATAGTGGGAGATATCAACCTTGCACTCTCAGAATTAGATAAATCAAACCACAAAAGAAATAAGAAAGAAATTAAAGAGGTAAATAGAACATTAGAAAAACTAGGTATGCTAGATCTTTGGAGAAAAATGAATGGTGATAGAAAAGAGTATACTTTCTTCTCAGCACTTCATGGAATCTATACAAAAATTGACAATATATTGGGACATAAAGATCTAAAAATTAAATGCAGGAAGGCAGAAATAGTAAATGCCTTCGTCTCAGATCACAATGCAATAAAAACTACATTCAACAAGAAGTTAGGGGTAAATAGACCAAAAAGTAATTGGAAACTAAATAATCTCATCTTAAAGAATGATTGAGTGAAACAGCAAATTATAGAAATAATTAATAATTTCACCCAAGATAATGACAATAATGAGACAAAGTTTGTGGGATGCAGCTAAAGCTGTAATAAGGGGAAATTTCTTTTAAGGCTTACTTAAATAAAACAGAGAAAGAGAAGATTAACGAATTGGGCCTGCAACTTAAAAAGCTTTAAAAAGACCAAATTAAAAACCCCCAACCAAAAACTAAACTTGAAATTCTAAAATTAAATGGAGAAATCAATAATATTGAAAGTGCAAAAACTATTGAATTAATAAATAAAACTAAGAGTTGGTTTTATGAAAAAAAACAATAAAATAGATAAACTTTTGGTAAATGTGATCAGAAAGAGGAAAATCAAATTGTTAGTCTTAAAAATGAAAAGGGGGGAGGGGCGGAGCCAAGATGGCGGAGAAGATACACTCGATTCTTTAAGCTCCTTTCTTCCTTCACAACCAACTAAACAAAATCAGCCTCAGAAATAGCGCTGGACTGATAGAATCCACAAGGACTGGAAGCACAACTTACCAGCTGAAGAGAATATGGAGTTTCAACAGGAAAGGTCAGCTCCCAGGGGAGGAAGAAGAAAGGCCAGCACAGACAGTAGGGTAGTGGCACACACTGCGCCGATCTCGCTGGGGAGGGCTCTGGGATCAGATAAGCCACTGAGATAGAAGAATCTGTCACAGGCTGTTAGCTCTTCTCTGCTTATAATACAGCAGTTCAGAAGAGAAATCAAGCCACTTTAAAATTTTAAAACCAGATTAGATCTTCCCAGATCCTGGGGGTGACTCAGCAGATCTCTGCACTGTGGGTGTGGCCAACATAGGCAATCCAGACTTTCACCTGTGGGTAGTTAAGAGATTGAAAAGTGGGCGGGGCAGTAACTCATAGTGCATGGCAGAAATAATAAATGCCTTCTTCTCAGACCACAATGCAATAAAAGCTACATTCAGTAAAAAGTTAGGGGTAAATAGACCAAAAAGTAATTGGAAAATGAATAATCTCATCTTAAAGAATGACTGGGTGAAACAGCAAATTATAGAAACAATTAATAATTTCACCCAAGATAATGACAATGATGAGACATCATACCAAAATCTGTGGGATACACCTAAAGCGGTCATAAGGGGAAATTTTATATCTTTAGAGGCTTATTTGAAGAAAACAGAGAAAGAGAAGATTAACGAATTGGGTCTGCAACTTAAAAGGCTAGAAAAAGACCAAATTAAAAACCCCCAACCAAAAATTAAACTTGAAATACAAAAATTAAAAGGAGAAATCAATAATATTGAAAGTAAAAAACTATTGAATTAATAAATAAAATCAAGAGTTGGTTTTATGAAAAAGCCAATAAAATAGATAAACCTTTGGTAAATCTGATCAGAAAAAAGAAAGAGGAAAATCAAATTGGTAGTCTTACAAATGAAAAGGGGGATCTTTCCACCAATGAAGATGAAATTAGAGAAATAATAAGGAGTTACTTTGCCTAACTTTATGCCAATAAATTTGATAACTTAAGTGAAATGGATGACTTCCTCCAAAAATATAGGCTTCCTAGATTAATAGAGGAGGAAACAAATTGCTTAAATAGTCCCATTTCAGAAAAAGAAATAGAACAAGCTATTAGTCAACTCCCTAGGAAAAAATCCCCAGGACCAGATGGATTTACATGTGAATTCTACCAAACATTTAAAGAACAATTAGACCCAATGCTATATAAACTATTTGAAAAAATAGGTGATAAAGGAATCCTACCAAACTCCTTTTATGACACAGACATGGTACTGATACCTAAACCAGGTCGATTGAAAACTGAGAAAGAAAATTATAGACCAATTTCCTTAATGAATATTGATGCTAAAATCTTAAATAAGATATTAGCAAAAAGACTTCAGAAAATCATCCCCAGGATAATACACTATGATCAAGTAGGATTCATACCAGGAATGCAGGGCTGGTTTAATATTAGGAAAACTATTAGTATAATTGACCATATTAATAATCAAATTAATAAAAACCATATGATCATCTCAATAGATGCAGAAAAAGCATTTGACAAAATCCAACATCCATTCCTACTAAAAATTCCTGAGAGTATAGGAATAAATGGATTCTTCCTTAGAATAATCAGGAGCATATATTTAAGATCATCAGGAAGCATAATATGCAATAGAAATAAACTACAACCTTTCCCAGTAAGATCAGGAGTGAAACAAGGTTGCCCACTATCACCATTACTATACAATATAGTACTAGAAATGCTAGCCTCGGCAATAAGAGCCAAGAAAGAGATTCAAGGAATTAGAGTAGGAAATGAGGAAATCAAACTATCACTCTTTGCAGATGACATAATGATATACATAATGATATACTTAGAGAACCCCAAATACTCTGCTAAAAAGCTATTAGAAATAATTCAGAATTTTAGCAAAGTGGCAGGATACAAAATAAATCCACATAAATCCTCAGCATTTTTATATATCACTAACAAAACGCAACAGCAAGAGATACAAAGAGAAATTCCATTCCAAACAAATGTTGAGAGTATAAAGTATTTGGGAATCCATCTACCAAAGAATAGTCAGGAATTATATGAGAAAAATTACTAAACACTTGCCACAAAAATAAAGTCAGATTTAAATAATTGGAAAGGCATTCAGTGCTCTTGGATAGGCCAAGCGAATATAATAAAGATTAAAATACTCCCCAAACTAATCTATTTATTTAGTGCTATACCAATCAGACTCCCAAGAAACTATTTTAATGACCTAGGAAAAATAACAACAAAATTCATATGGAAGAATAAAAGGTCGAGAATTGCAAGGGACCTAATGAAAAAAAAGTCAGATAAAGGTGGTCTAGCTGTACGTAATCTAAAGCTATATTATATAGCAGCAGTCACCAAAACCATTTGGTATGGGCTAAAAAATAGAGTAGTCGATCAGTGGAACAGATTAGATGCACAGGACAAAATAGGGTACAACTTTAGGAATCTAATCTATGACAAACCCAAAGATATCAACATTTGGGATAAGAATTCATTATTTGAAAAAAACTGTTGGGAAAACTGGAAATTAGTATGACAGAAATTAGATATGGACCCACACTTAACACCATATACCAAGATAAGATCAAAATGGGTCCATGATTTAGGCACAAAGAATGAAATTATAAATAGATTAGAGGAACAGAGTATAGTCTACCTCTCAGACCTGTGGGGGAGGAAGGAATTTATGACCAGAGGAGAATTAGAGATCATGATTGATCACGAAATAGATGATTTTGATTACATCAAACTAAAAAGTTTCTGTACAAACAATACTAATGCAAACAAGATTAGAAGGGAAGTAACACATTGGGAAAATATTTTTTAAAAGTAAAGGTTCTGACAAAGGTCTCATTTCCAAAATATATAGAGAACTGACCCTAATTTATTAGAAACCAAACCATTCTCCAATTGATAAATGGTCAAGGGATATGAACAGACAATTCTCAGATGATGAAATTGAAATTATTTCCACTCATATGAAAGAGTGTTCCAAATCATACTGATCAGATAAATGCAAATTAAGACAACTCTGAGATACCACTACACACCTGTCAGATTGGCTAAGATGACAGGAACAAATAATGATGAATGTTGGAGGGGATGTGGGAAAACTGAGACACTGATACATTGTTGGTGGAGATGTGAAAGAATCCAGCCATTCTGGAGAGCAATTTGGAACTATGCCCAAAAAGTTATCAAACTGCATACCCTTTGACCCAGCATTGCTGTTATTGGGATTATATCCCAAAGAAATTCTAAAGAGTGGAAAGGGACCTGTATGTGCCAAAATGTTTGTGGCAGCTCTTTTTGTTGTAGCTAGAAACTGGAAAGTGAATGGATGCCCATCAATTGGAGAATGGTTGGGTAAATTATGGTATATGAAGATTATGGAATACTATTGCTCTGTAAGAAATGACCAGCAGGAGGAATACAGAGAGGCTTGGAGAGACTTACATGAACTGATGCTGAGTGAAATTAATAGAACCGGAAGATCGCTGTACACTTCAATGCTGTATGAAGATATATTCTGATGGAAGTGGATATCTTCAACATAAAGAAGATCCAACTCACTTCCAGTTGATCAATGATGGACAGAAATAACTACACCCAGAGAAGGAACACTGGGAAGTGAATGTAAATTGTTAGCACTACTTTCTATCTACCCAGGTTACTTATACCTTTGGAAGCTAATACTTAATGTGCAACAAGAAAATGGTATTTACACACATATATTGTATCTAGGTTATACTGTAACACATGTAAAATTTATGGGATTACCTGCCATCGGGGGGAGGGAGTGGAGGGACGGAGGGGATAATTTGGAAAAATGAATAAAAAAAATGAAAAAAAAAATGAAAAGGGGGATCTTTCCACCAAATAAGAGGAAATTAGAGATATAATGAGTTACTTTGCCCAACTTTATGCCAATAAATTTGATAACTTAAGTGAAATGGATGACTACCTCCAAAAATATAGGCTTCCTAGATTAATGGAGGAGGAAGCAAACTGCTCTAATAGTGCCATTTCAGAAAAAGAAATAGAACAAGCTATTAATCAACTCCGCAGGAAAAAAATCCCCAGGACAAGATGAATTTACATGTGAATTCTACCAAACATTTAAAGAACAATTAGCCCCAAGGTTATATAAACTATTTGAAAAAATAGGGGATGAAGGAATCCTACGAAACTCGTGACACTGACATGGTACTGATACCTAAACCAGGTAGGTTGAAATTTGAGAAAGAAAACTATAGACCAATCTCCTTAATGAATATTGATGCTAAAATCTTAAATAAGATATTAGCAAAAAGACTTCAGAAAATCATCCCCAGGATAATACACTATGATCAAGTAGGATTCATACCAGGAATGCAGGGCTGGTTTAATATTAGGAAAACTATTAGTATAATTGACCATATTAATAATCAAATTAATAAAAACCATATGATCATTTCAATAAATGCAGAAAAAGCATTTGATAAAATCCAACATCCATTCCTACTAAAAACACTTGAGAGTATAGGAATAAATGTACTATTCCTTAAAATAGTCAAGAGCATATATTTAAGATGGTCAGTAAGCCTAATAAGTAATGGAGATAAACTGGAACCTTTCCCAGTAAGATCAGGAGTGAAACAAGGTTGCCCACTATCACCATTACTATTCAATATTGTATTAGAAATGCTACCCTCGGCAATAAGAGTCTAGAAAGAGATTAAAGGAATAAGAGTAGGTAATGAGGAAATCAAACTATCACTCTTTGTAGATGATATGATGGTATATTTAGAGAACTCCAGAGATTCTAATAAAACATTATTAGAAATAATTCAGAAAAAAAATAATTCAGAACTTTAGCAAAGTTGCTGGATACAAAATAAATCCACATAAATTCTCAGCATTTTTATACATCACCAACAGATCGCAACAGCAAGAGATACAAAGAGAAATTCCATTCCAAACAAATGTTGAGAGTATAAAATATTTGGGAATCCATCTACCAAAGAAAAGTCAGGAATTATATGAGCAAAATTACAAAATACTTGCCACAAAAATAAAGTCAGATTTAAATAATTGTAAAGACATTCAGTGTTCGTGGATAGGCTGACCGAATATAATAAAGATTAAAATACTCCCCAAACTAATCTATTTATTTAGTGCTATACCAATCAGACTCCCAAGAAACTATTTTAATGACCTAGAAAAAATAACAACAAAATTCATGTGGAGTAATAATAGGTCGAGAATTTCAAGGGAATTAATGAAAAAAAGTCAGATGAATGTGGTCTAGCTGTACCTAATCTAAAGCTATATTATAAAGCAGCAGTCACCAAAACCATTTGGTATGGGCTAAAAAATAGACTAGTCGATCAGTGGAACAGATTAGATGCACAGGACAAAGTAGGGTACAACTTTAGGAATCTAATCTTTGACAAACCCAGAGATATCAACATTTGGGATAAGAATTCATTATTTGAAAAAAAACTGTTGGGAAAACTGGAAATTAGTATGACAGAAATTAGATATGGAACCACACAACACCATATACCAAGATAAGATCAAAATGGGTCCATGATTTAGGCATAAAGAATGAAATTATAAATAGATTAGAGGAACAGAGTATAGTCTACCTCTCAGACCTGTGGGGGAGGAAGGAATTTATGACCAGAGGAGAACTAGAGATCATGATTGATCACGAAATAGATGATTTTGATTACATCAAATTAAAAAGCTTTTGTACAAACAAAACTAATGCAAACAAGATTAGAAGGGAAGTAACAAAATGGGAAAATATTTTTACAGTTAAAACTTCTGATAAAGGCCTCATTTCCAAAATATACAGATAATTGACTCTAATTTATAAGAAATCAAACCATTCTCCAATTGGTAAATGGCCAAAGTATATGAACAGAAAGTTTTCAGATGACGAAATTGAAACTAATTCCACTCATATGAAAGAGTGCTCCAAATCACTACTGATCAGAGAAATACAAATTAAGACAACTCTCAGATACCACTACACACCTGTCAGATTGGCTAAGATAACAGGAAAAGATAATGATGAATGTTGGAGGGGATGTGGGAAAACTGGGACACTGATGCATTGTTGGTGGAGTTGTGAAATAATCCAGCCATTCTGGAGAACAATTTGGAAGTATGCCCAAAAAGTTATCAAATTGTGCATACCCTTTGATCCAGCAGTGTTACTATGGACTTATATCCCAAAGAAATACTAAAAATGGGAAAGGGACCTGTATGTGCCAAAATGTTTGTGGCAACTCTTTTTGTAGTGGCTAGAAACTGAAAAATGAATGGATATCCATCAATTGGAGAATGGTTGGGTAAATTATGGTATATGAAGGTTATAGAATATTATTGCTCTGTAAGAAATGATGAGCAGGATTAATACAGAGAGGTTTGGAGAGACTTACATGAACATCTGATGCTGAATGAAATGAGCAGAACCAGGAGGTCACTATACATTTCAACAACAATACTGTATGAAGATATATTCTGATTGAACATAAAGAAGATCCAACTCACTTCCTGTTGATCAATGATGGACAGAAACAACTACACCCAGAGAAGGAACACTGGGAATTGAATGTAAAGTGTCAGCACTACTGTCTTTCTACCCAGGTTACTTATACCTTCGGAACCCAATTCTTAACATGGTACAAGAAAATTTCATTTACACATATATATTGTATCTAGGTTATACTGCAACACATGTAAAATGTATGGGATTTCCTGTCATCTAGGGGAGGGAGTAGAGAGAGGGAGGGGAAAATTTGGAAAAATGAATACAAGGGATAATGTTGTAAAAAAATTACTCATGCATATGTACTGTCAAAATTATGATTATAAAATTAATAAAAAATTGTTAAAACACTATATAAATATTAGTCGTTATAATTAACACATAAACACAATCAAATTAGTTCAATTTAGTGAAACAAATCCACACATTGTCCTCATTCAACAAAGCTTATTTTGATCTGCCACTTTAATCCTCTATCTCTCTATTCAGTGGGGAAGCAGCCTCTCTGGGAGTTGGGATAGGGAAGGAGAACCAAAAAGAAAGATATCATAATAATGCTATATCACAGGTGAGAGTGGGAAGAAAAGATAGGACGATTAGATAGGAGACAGTGGTTACCATGGAGAAGTATTAATCCCTACATGGCACCATTCTAGATCAATAGAGCAAACATTTATAATTTTTCAAATAAAGAAGAGCTTCTAAAACTTTTTTCCACTCAACTCCTCTTCCCCCCAAAAATCTTCACATGATCCTGAGTATTCAATTATATAAAATATATTTCATTTTATATAATAAAATATAGGTACATAAAATGATAAAATATGTGTACATAATTTATTTTAATAAATAAAATAGTATAAGTAAATAATGAATTAACTAAATTAAATTAAATTAAATTAAACTAAATTAATAATAATAAATTATAGGTATATAAATATAAGTCAAATATTTACTGATAATAAATTATAATTTTGTGACTCCCATACTCAGTTACATGACCTCACAGAGGGCCATAAGCTACAGTTTAAGAATCAGAGAAATAAAGCAACACATATTGTTTATCACATATTTGACAGAAGTTATCATATTCCTATTAAGATTTATTTCCTTGAATTTTCTTTTTCAGGTCTCAAAATATGTTAACAGAAACTGAGCATAATATACCAGGAATTGCTTTCTCAGTAGTAAAAATGTTGATATTATTAGCCACCTCCTTTGGGTGCATATGTTGCATTAATTTCTTTCAATGTCTTATAACATTGTTAGTTTACATTGAAGTTTCTTTTCCCTATAAACTTCAGATTGTGTAATTTTTTCACATTAAATATTATTTGACCTTATTTTCTAATCTCTCACATATACATTTGCTATATTGAAGCCAAATATTATATTGATATTACATTTATTCTTATTGAATTTCCTTTTATTAGGTTCAGACCATGATACAACTTGTTAGATTTGGCTGAGATACAAGTTTTACTACCTGACAAGATTCTAAATAAATGATTAATGAAGAAGACTACCCTGAAAAGAAGATGGGCTACCATGCATGGAAATGAATTATCTAATCACACAAAAACTAACTGTGTGATCCTCACAGTTAATCATTTTATGTTTTATTTTTCTCATTTGTAAAATTGAGATAATAATAGCATCTATCTCCCAAGGTTGTTATAATGGTAAACTCAAATAGTGTTTCAAAATATTTGAAAACATTAAAGAACTATATAAATGTTAGTTATTTCCCTTATTCAATGGCATAGAATCAGCTAAATACCAGAACTGGGGGGTCAAATTCCTTATTTACCACTGTATTATTTTCTTTTTTATATTTTGTACTATATTTATGCAATTGAGGAGACGCAGAGCATACATTGTGAAAAGTCACAAGGGGGAGAAAAATCCTGACTGAATTTCTGAGTTATGAGTAGAAGTAACTGTTGAGATTCCATTCCCATTGGAACTCATAAGCAAGAGGTATAAATGCTAGTGATACCAAGATCTTTGGATATCAGGACGAAATCCAAGCAAGTAAGGTGAGTGATATTTTTCCTTCAGGAAACAGAGAAAGACTAGAACCCTTCATGGGCATAGTAAATTAATAAAATGCAAAGAGACAGTGGTAGAGGATATATGGATGAAAGGAAGAGATATTGGAAAGACTTAGAAGACAGAATTAGGAAAGGGAAAGGAGCAATGGTGTCTGTGAAAGTAATAGAGATCATAAAACAGTGAGTTGGCAAGAGATTGTCACAACATTAACAAGGGGCAGAACAATTTTTAAACTTGTAGTTTTTGAATCCGAGTTCTGTGCTTTTTTAAATTACATTACAAGCCTTACACTATGGCTCCTGGTGTCAAAGCTAACTTAAAATCTAACTGGTAAGTAAGCCTGAGTCCTGTGAATTAATACAAATAAAAATATAATTAGAATGACTTCATAAGAATATGAGTCAGGACCATCTCATATAGATTATCTTTCATATATGTCTTCTTGTGCTCTACAATTCTTATTCATGCCTTCCCATATTTCCTTCCAACCAGATTTAGACAATATGCTAAATTCTGTCCTCTAAATTGTTTTTAATAGTTTATCATGTTTTTGTAACTCACATCATGTTTTTTTTTAATTTTACCTTTTACTCTAATACTTGTCAAGCATTTTGAATGTTTAAATATTGATTACTGTTATTACACCTTCCCAGCATCCTTTTCTCCTCATTTATAATGTTTCCAATATCTTAGTAATTTATAATTTCCCCACTACAAATATTGCCTTCCTAATTCAGATTGTGCCTCATCTTTGAGAATTGCTGCAGCAAAACATTTCCTAACCTTGCAACTAACATTATATCAAATAACATTAAGTTGTTTTGTGTTATGTATCACATTATCATCATTATAGCACACACCAGTGATTTTTTTCTGAGCCAGCACTTGCTTGGTTCCATAAGAAATTTTAAAGAATAGTAATTGCTATAGAGGCTAGAGCAGGGACAGAGTGGAGACAGAATACTGTAGCTTGACTCTATGCACAGTGATCTGAGGGTTTGTTTATGGGGTAATGTGCTGTTCTATTCAAAACAAGCAAACTAGAAAGGTTCTTTGTGTTGAAACAAGTATAGGGAATGTTGAAACTCATGGAAATAGAGGAATGATTGATTGGAGGAGCAGTCAGAATATGCACATTTGTTGATTGTTTGCAATATTATATCACAGATTTTAGTTACCAAAACAATTAGAGTAATAATATCAAATATTTCTGACTATGACCATGATAGCTAAAAGAAAGAAAACAATACTGAAAAAGATTGAAATTTGGTGAGAATTACCAAAATGTTAAAGAGGTATGATGTGAGCATATACTGTTGGGAAAATAGCAAGAGAGTTGCTTGATGTAAGGTCACCACAGACTTTCAGTTTTGTAAAAAATGAAATTTCTGCAATGAGCAATGAAATCAGGTATACCTATGTAAAGGGTCACACTGAAAATTTAACAATTGACTCTCACCATTTGATTTCTGTGCTGGCTTCAGCACACAAGACCACTGCTACTTGTTCCCTGGATCTGAGTTCATAATACTCATTAGCCTTGGGCTTTTGCTTTATGGCTTTGACCTTAAGAAAGTAGACCCTGACTATCTCTCATACTCCTTAAATAGATGTAACTTGTCATTGATGTTACAGAGCAACATGAAGTGAGATGCTTAATTAACAAGTTTATTTCTTACATAGATCAAGGGCAATATAACTAAAGAGAAACTGTAAGTGCAGTCTACTCTTAGATTGATATATCTTCTAAAATATCCCTGCCTTGCAAATTAGAGTCCTTAAAATATTGTGGGGATTTTTGTTTATATAAGTTTATATTGACTGACTGCAACAAGACTTTGAATAAACTTCCCATGACATGATCAAATCCCCTATTGGCAGCTATGTGTACTTCAGTCTTCAAAAATGTAACTTAATCATTATGAGATTGATTAGTTACTTTTGAAACTTAGTGAAAATCCTTAAGAACTTTTGATTGAAATCCTCATGCAAAATCAAGAGAAACATTCAGTTCTCTCCCACCTGCAAGTGAAGCTAAATTTTTCTGAGTGATACAATCAAATCAATGGAATGATACCACACAGCAATTTCAAACATTCCAACTTAGAAATCATTTATTAAATACTTCTGACATCAATTTAATGTTAAAATTATTTTGTGTCTCAAAATTAAATGTGTTTAAAACATGATAAAGGATAAGGTTTGGGAGATAATTAATCCAAACTACACACTTGTACTGAAGGATTGATATAATCCAAGGAGAATTTATAAATTTGTTATCCTAGAATACTGACTTGATGTGTTGAAATAAAACAATATTATACTCAGGTATATTTTGATGAGTAATGTATGCAAAGTTTAAAGAAGAATGTTGATAAACGTGGGTATATTTTACAAATCAAGAAACTAAGACCCAAGATCATATAGCTAATAAATGGTGGAGTGGGGATTCAAACCCAGATTCTTAAATTCCAAATCCAGATTTCTTTCTTCCCTATCATGTTGCCACCATCCTGCTCACCCCGAGTCCCTCATTTTGTGGATGAAAAGTACAAAGCCCAACAGAACTAAATGAATTATGTAAATTCACATGGGTAATGAGTATGACAATAAACATTTAATCCTAGGTCATAGAGTTACTGTGTGGGACCTCAGTAGCCATCTTGTCTAATACTTCTTTGAAAAAAATCCCTATTCTACCATAATCAACAAATGAGCATGTAGCCTATACTTGAATAGAGATCTACACACAGCATCTATCTGTTTGATTCACTTTTGATGCAGTCAGTTGTGAGAACTTAAGGAAAACTGTGACAAAATTTGGATGGTTGGAGAAGTTTATCAGTATGACATATCAGTTTCATGATGTCATACTTTCACAGGTTCTGGAAAATAAGTGACACTTTCATGCTTTCCCAGGCATCAATGGAGAGAATCAGGGCTCTGTGCTCCCACGCTTTTTAGCATAAAGTTTAATTTTGTCAGACACCTTCATTAAAATGACATTAAGGTCAACTAATTATTTAACATGAAAAGGCTACAAGCCAAGACTAAAGGAAGGAGAGGTGGTGCATTTTTTTCCCCATAAATTATTGTGCACTCAATGCAGCATCTGAGACTTAGATACAACAGTTCTTGGATGCTTGTGCTAATTTTTGCCTAACAATTAACATTAGGAAAACATGGGTTCTCTATCAGTCAGGGCCATACCATCTTTATGTGGATCCATCAATTATATAAATGGAGAAACAATGAGTGCTATAGATAATTTATTTATCTTGACATTATACTTTCCAGGGATGTCCACAGAGATGATGAGGTTGACATGCATTGCAAGAGATAGCTCAGTGTTTGTGAGACTAAAGGAAAATGTAGGAAAGAAGTCATATTAGATTATCTACCAAGCTGAAGGTCGACAGAACTATTGTGCTCACTTCATCTACTCTTCAAATGTTCATATGTCTGACCTAATGATAAAGGCTTCTGAGCTAATATTATTCTGATCAGTCAGTTGACACACTGTACCTTATCCCAACATAGTCACTTCATATTGGTCTTCTTTGAGAACAAAGAACAAGCAATCAACAGATAGACACAAAGAGATGGAATTTTTTTTTTTTTAATGTGGAATAGCAAGTAAGAGTTTCTGGAAGGCAGAGAGAGGGTGGAAGTTGAGTCATATGGTAAAGAACCTTGAATGTCAAACAAAGTAGTTTTCATTTCCTCTTAGGAGTAATTGGAGTATTTTGAACAAGGAAGTACCACAGTTAGATCTGTACCTTAGGAAAATCAATTGGGAAATTGTATTAAGGGTGAAATGGATGAGGGAGAAATTTAAGGCAGGTTGAGCAATTAAGCAATTGTAGTCAGCTATGGATTAGAATACATGATTTGATCTTCTCTTTTGTGAAAGATTTGCAGGAAACCAATTTGCTAATTACTTGATCATCTATTTTTGCTATTTAGTGATGGTCAGCTTCTTAATGTTTTACTAAGATCACATTTTATCGTGTTTATTGATGGACATGAACTCCTTGATTGTGGCTACAATCTTTCAACCCCAGAACTTGAATTTATTTACCTCAGATCTTCTCACCCTAACACATAGTAAGAGAATTAGATAGTTCCCCTCTTCACAGCTCATATCTTTGATTGACCCTAGGTCTTAAGTTTCCTGCTTTAGGAACTCTGTCAGGCCTCTGGTCATTGCAGAGCCAAGATGAGAAAGTATAATAAATGTGCAAAATTCTTCAATCTTTGATTACAATCTCCAGTCACTTTGCAAGTTTCTTTGATTTGACATATTGAAACATTCCCTCTCTCCTCCTATCTCCCTGGCAGGAAGGTCTATCCACAGGGCCACTAAAAAAAGTTTTCCTTTGTTATTTCCTGTAGCATTATAGTATCAATACCACTTTAAGGAAAAATGGGATAACAATATGTGTTTTTTCAGCAGTAAAAGTACCAGAATTTCATGAGTGCTATATAACAATATTTGTAAATATAAGATCCTTATCGTCTTAGGTGACAAATCCCTGGAGTGAGAAGAATAAAGAAAGGACATCTGTTACTTATCTACTATCATGGATAATATCAGTTACACTTTCCACCCAGATGTCATCATTTTGAAGGCCATCCCAGGCCTGGAGAAAATACAATTTTGGCTCTCTATCCCCTTCTGCACTATGTATGTGGTGGCCCTTGGGGGTAACTCCTTGCTGATCATTCTTATCTGGATGGAGCACAGTCTACATGAACCCATGTATTTCTTCCTGGCTATGTTAGCTATGACAGACTTCTTGCTCTGCAACACCATCATGCCAAAGATGCTGGCTCTCTTCTGGTTCCAGTCTGAGTCCATTTATTTCCAGGCCTGCATCACCCAGATATTTTTTGTTATTTTCATCTTTGTTGTGGAGTCAACAATTCTTTTGGCCATGGCATTTGACCGCTATGTGGCCATTTGCTTCCCATTGAGGTATACCATGATCCTAACCCCCTCTGTGATCAAGAAAATAGCAGGGTTTTCTGTGGCCAGGGGCCTGGTCTTCACTTCCCCTTTTGTCTTTCTAGTTGAGCGCTTGCCATTCTGTGGGAACAATATCATTACTGATACATATTGTGAACAAACTAAGATTTCCAGACTGGCCTGTGCAGATATAACTGCCAATAATGTCTATACTCTGGTAATGTCATTCTTGTCCACAGGTTTAGATGTGTTTCTCATTTCCATTTCCTACATGTTTATTCTTCGAGCTGTCTTCCGACTACCATCCCGTGATGCCCAATTGAAGGCTCTAGGTACTTGTACCTCTCATGTTTGTGTCATCCTCATGTTCTATCTTCCAGCCTATTTAACAGTACTGACCAGCCAACTGGGATGTGGAATCCTGCTGGCCAATCTTTATGTAGTTGTGCCCCCTGCATTGAACCCTATCATATATGGTGTCAAAACCAAGCAGATCCGGGATATTGTTATAATTAGGCTTTCCCGACTGGGCCTGTGGTGTGGTGGGCAAGGAGTTCAAGAAGACCAGACAAATTAAGCTGTTCTATGTGTGTTGCTCTGGCTAGAAATTCTGTTATGTCCAATTTCTTTGGAGAAATTGTGTAGTATCAAAGGTTATTCCTTTCATGTGTATAATTGATTGTATAGAAAATAACTGCACATAATAATATTCATTATAAGGAATAGAAAAGAAAGAATCCTATATATAGATGAGAGTTGCACTGAATACCTGTATCAGAAATCTCTAAAATCTTCACTTTGCCTAAATAAAGTCTATACCATTAAGATCTTCCATGATTTGGATTCCTAATTTGTCTTCAATTTGGCATCATATTCTTACTCTATTAATTTGCACAGATATAGTAAAAAGACTCAGTTTTTCTTCTCATTAGTATTCACTATGATTTGGTTTTTATTTGTTTACACATTTCTCTTTTTCCTATAATGTACTTCCTTTTTTGCCAAATCTTTGCATTTCCACCCACTCTTCAAAGCTCAAATCACATTCCCATAATGCTTTCCAAGATCCTTTTATTTCAGAGTCATCATTTTCTTCTCAAAATTGCCACAGACCTTTGAACATTCCATATATATATGTATATATATGCATATATATATAAAACTCAATTTAATTACTTTTTGTATATGTCTTATGCCAACTCTCAGTGTATGATGTCATTAAAGCCATTGTACTCAGTTTTCCTTACATTCTCTTCTTTTCCCAATTTGGTATCTGAAATACGTTAATGCATCAAATACATAAATAAATGATACAAATTATCTCAGAAAGATTAATCAATTTTGCAGGGATATACCTAATTCTGGATATTAATTAGCCAAATTTCCAATCAAATACAAACAAAAGAGAGGCAGCAAAGATAAGTGTTCCACTTCAGTAGAATTCAGGTACTTTAAAAAATATATATCTTCTATAAATATTTATTTCTGTCTTCATATTTCTTTTAATTTTCCCTGAATTGTTTATTTATTTGTTTATTTATTTAAGCTTCAACCTTCTCATGAATAAATAAAAGACAAGCTAGACTGATTATCTACTATTCATTGACATGTCTGAGATCAGAATTCTGATTTGGCCTGTTGCTATCCAGGAGTAGATATGTAAGCTGAGGAATTAAAAAATAGTGACTCAGGGACAAAAAGAGGGAGAAATTCAGAAGATGAAGTGCTGAACACTATTCATTACTATTATGGTAAGAAGAGTATTGGCTCTGCACTTGAGGATTTAAGTTCAAATTTTTCTCGGATCCTTCCTACATATGTAACCTTGAATAAGTCATTTAATTTTCATGAGCCTCAGTTTCTTCATCTATGAAATGAAGGAGATGAACTAGAGTGTCTCTGATAGTCTTTCCAGCTCTAGACCACTGAACCTGTGACCCCTCACAGAAATATTTGGAAATTTAAAAATCTTCTTAGGATGACTCTCCTTTGTCTTTACTGAATTATGATTGTATACGAGTATTAATAATAATATATTAATTAATAATAATATAACAAACATTATTTTTACACTTTATAATTGGGAAAGTAGAGTTCAAATATTCTACCATTTTATCCTCACAAACTTGTGGGATAGATACTATTATTATTCTCATTTTACAGATTATAAAACTGGACCAAATAGGAGGTAAGTGACTTGCCCAGCATCATATAGCTGGGAAGTTAGATCTTTCGATGAGTCTTCTTTTGGCTCCTCTGAGAATCTCTTTTATCCATTTAAAATGGATCAAAGCTCACTTGTTTATTTTCTAGGACTTGCTTATGATTTCCTGTAATAGAAGAAATAAAATCACAAATACATATAGTGCCAATGGTGAGATAATAGGGACACAAAGGCCAGAAATTATATGTATATATATTTTTTTGTTCTGTTCTTTGTTCTATGCATATATATGTGTGTGTGTGTGTGTGTGTGTGTGTGTGTGTGTGTGTGTGTGTGTGTGTATATATATGCATAGAACAAAGAACAGAACAAAATTCATGCAATTGGACAGTTTTACAGAGGTGATATATTATGATTTGTTACATTGAAGAAATGGGGCATACCCCTACATGGTAAAAAAAATCTTCTCTTTATATCTCTAAGGATTTTTTTAAAAATTTCAATAATAGCTTTTTATTTTCAAAATACTAGCAAAGATCTTTGAAAAGCCTTGAGCCCATATTTTTCACCCTCTCTTCTCTCACTTTCCTTTTCTAGAGAGCAAGTAATCCAATATAGGTTAAACATGTACAATTCTCCTAAACATATAAATCAGATTAAAAGGGGAGAAATTAGAAAGAAAAAACAGCAGGCAAGCAAAGAACAATAACAACAATAAAAGTGAAAATACTATGCTATGATCCACATTCAGTTTCCATAGTCTTCTCTCTGGATGCAATTGGCTCTCTCCATCACAGATCTATTGGAATTGGCCTACACCACACTCATTTTGAAAAGAGCCAAGTCCACAAGAGTTGATAATCACATAATCTTGTTGCTATGTATAATGTTTTCTAGGATATATTTATTTCATTTAGTATAGGTTAATGTAAGTCTCTGCAGGTCTTTCTAAAATCATGCTGCTTATTGTTTCTTATAGAACAATAATATTCCATTACATTTATATACCATATAGTTGTATGATTATAAGAAATTCTCTTAACTTCTCTTTGCCTCAGTTTCCTCATCTAAAAACAAGGATGATAATAATAGCATTTGCCACCATGATAATTGAGAGGATAAAATTTACAATATTTGAAAAACATTATAAAATCATTAAAACACTATAGGAATGCTAGTTGTTATTATTAACAAATAAGTATAATGAAATTAGCTCAATTTAGTGAAACAAATCCACACATTGTCCTCATTCAAAATGTTTATATTGATCTGCTACTCTAAGCTCTCAATCTCTCTATTCAGTGGGGAGGTGACTTCTTTGGGGATTGGTATTTGGAAGGAGAACCAAAGAGAAATATATCATAATAATTCTGTATCATAGGTGGGAGTGGAAAAAAGAGATAGGAAGATGAGATGTGGAGACAGTGGTTACCATGGAGAAGTGTTAATCCCTACATGGCACCATTCTACCTCAATAGAGCAAACATTTATATTTCATATAAGGAAGGTCTTCTTAAACTTTTCCCACTCAAACCCTCTTTCACCAAGAAATAATTACATGATCCTGAGTACACAGTTATATAAAATATGTTTTATTTTATATAACAAAATATAGATACATAAAATTATAAAATATATGTACATAATTTATTTTAATACATAAAATTATATGAATAAGTAAATAATGAATAAACTAACTTAATAATAATAAATCATAGGCATATAAAGTGAAAGTTAAATATTTACTGATAATAAACTATAATTTTGTGACCCCCCCACACTCAGTTACATGATCTCACAGAGGGCCATAAACTACAGTTTAAGAATTAGGGAAATAAAGCAAATTATCATTTATCACATACTTGACAAAAGTTATCATGTTCCTATTAAGACTGAGCTTTTTTATACTAAATAACTCAAATTTTTTTAGTCTATACTCATGTGGAATAATTTCTACTCCCTTCACTATCATGGTTAATTGCTATGGAAGTTCTTTTTCATTTCCCAAAATATGTTAACAGAAACTGAACATAATATACCA
This sequence comes from Sminthopsis crassicaudata, assembly GCF_048593235.1. NCBI lineage: Eukaryota > Metazoa > Chordata > Mammalia > Dasyuromorphia > Dasyuridae > Sminthopsis > Sminthopsis crassicaudata. Next base: position 583,853,218 of record NC_133619.1, on the reverse strand, counting down.
GGCATAGCTTTCTCAGTAGTGGAAATGTTGATATTATTAACCATCTTCTTTGGATGCATATGTTGCATTAATTTCTTTCTTGTTAATTTACGTTAAACTTTTTCTCCTCTATAACCTTCAGATTTTGGTATTTTTCACATTAAAGATTATCTGATTTTTTCCCTTATGTCTCACATATACTTTCGCTTTATTGAAGCCAACTATTTTGTTGATATTACATTTATTATTACTGAATTTCCTTGTTAGATATGGCTGAGATACAAGTTTTGCCACATGACAAGATAGCTTTCCATCTTAAATAAATGATTAATGAAGAACACTACCCTGACAAGAAGATAGGCTACCATGCAAGGAAATAAATTCTCTATCACACAAAAACTGTGTGACCTTCACACTTAGCCATTTTGTGTTTTTATTTTCCTAATTTGTAATACTGAGATAATAATAGAATCTATCTCCCAAGGTTGTTATAATGGTAAATTCAAAAAATGTTTCAAAATATTTGAAAACATTAAAGAAATATGTAAATGTTGATCATTCCCATTATTCAATGGCATAGAATCAGCTGAATACTAGAACTAGTGGGTCAAATCCCTTACTTTCCCCTGTATTATTCTTTTTTTCATATTTTGTACTATGTGTATGCAACAGAGCAGATACATAGCATACAGAAATGTGTTCTAATAAGTGTCAATGGGGAAAAAATTCCTCACTGAATTTGTGAATCATGAGTGGAAGTAACTGCTACAACTCCATTACCATTGGGACTGGTAAGCTAGAAGTATAAATGCTAGGGATACCAAGGTCTTTTTGGACACCAGGACAAAATCCAAGCAAATGAGGTGAGTTCTATATATTCCTTCAGGAAACAAAGAAAGACTACATCCCTTCATGGGCATAGGAAGTTAATAAACAGCACAGAGACAGTGATAGAGGGTACACGGTGGCAGGGATAACATAAGGATGAGAAGACAATGACTGGAAGGAAGAGATACTGGGAAGATTTAGAAGATAGAACTGGGAAAGGGAAAATAGCAATGGGGTCTGGGAGAGTAACAGAGATCATAAAAAAGTGATGAAGGTGAGTTCTCAAGAGATTGTCACAACATTAATAAGTGGCACAACAAATTTTTAAAATTGTAGTTTTGAATCTGAGTTCTGTGCTTTTAAAATTACATTACCAGCCTTACACTATGACCCCTGGTATCAAAACTAATTTAAAATCTAACTGATAAGTAAGCCTGAGTCCTATGAAAATACAAATAAAAATATCATTGGAATGATTTTATAAGAGTATGAGAATGGACCTTCTCATATAGATTATGTTTTATATGTCTTCTTATGGTCTACCATTCTTATTCATGCATTCCCATATTTGCTTCCAAGCAGATTTAGAAAATATGATAAATTCTGCCCTCTAAGTTGTTTTTAATACTTTATCATAAATTTGTGTAACTCACATCATCTTTCTTTTTAATTTTACCTTTTGCTCTAATGTCTAACAGTTTTGAATTTTATATTTTTATTTTATATTTTATATTTTCCAATAGCTTAAATTTATAATTTCACCATTACAAATATTGCCTTCCTAATTGAGATTTTGCCTCATCTTTGAGAATTGCTGCAGCGAAATATTTCCTAACCTTGCAAGCAATATTATGTCAAATTACATTAAATTGTTTTATGTTATGTATCACATTATCATCATTACAGAACACAGCAGTGATTTTTTTTCTGAGTCAGCACTTTCTTGATTCCATAAGAAATTGAAAAGAATACTAATTGCTATAGAAGCTAGAAAAGAGACAGAGTACTGTAGTTTGAATCTATGCCCACTGATCTGAGGGCTTGTATATGGGGTAAGGTGTTGTTCTATTCAAAAACAAACAAACTAGAAAGGTTCTTTGTGTTGAAACAAGTATAGGGAATATTGAAATTCATGGAAACAGGGGAATAACTGGTTGAAGGAGCAGTCAAAATATGCACATTTATTGATTGTTTGAAATATTATAAGGATACAGATTATAGTTTCAAAACAGTTAGAGTAATAATATCAAATATTTCTGACCATGACCATGATAGCTATAAGGAAAAAAGAAAGATACTGAAAAAGATTGAAATATGCATTACCAAAATGTGAAACAGGCATGATATGAGCACATATTGTTGTAAAAATGGCAGCAATAGAGTTGTTTGATGAAAGGTCATCACAAACATTCAGTCAGTTTTGTAAAAAAAAAAAAAAAAAAACGGCATTATCTGTAATGAGCAATAACGTGACCCTATATAAAGGGTCACACTGAAAATTTAACAATTGACTCTAACCATTTGATTTGTATGCTAGCTTCAGCACACAAGAGACCACTGCTGTTTGTTCCCTGGGTCTTAAGTCCTAATACCCATTAAGCTTGGGGACTTATTTTATGACTTTTACCTTGAGCAAGCAGACCTTAGACATCTCTCAAACTCCTTAAATAGATGTATCTTGTCAGTGATGTCACAGAGCAACATGAATGAGATATTAATTAACAAGTTTGTTTCTTACATAGATCAAAGGCTATGTAAGAAAAGAGAAATTGTAAGTGTAGTCTACTCTGAGCTTTATATATTCTAAAATATCCCTGATTTGCTATTAGAGTCCTTAAAATATTGTGGGGATTTTTGTCTATATAAGTTTACACTGATTAACTGCAACAAGACTTTGGATAAGCTTCCCATGACATGATCAAATCCTCTATTTGCAGCTATATTGTTTAATCTTCAAAAATATTAACTTAATCCTTATGAAATTGATTAATTACATTTAAAACTTAGTGAAAAGCCTTAAGGATATTTGATTGAAACCCTCATACAAAATCAGGAGAAACACTCAGTTGTCCCAATCTGCAGGTGAAGTTAAATTTTTCTGAGTGATACAGTCAAATCAGTGGTGTATGCCACACAACAATTTCCAACATTGCAACCTATAAATCATTGATTATTTAATGTGAATTCATTTCTTACATTATTTAACTTGATAGAAAAAGATTAAATTTGTCTAAAGCACAATAAAGGATAGCGTTTTGGAGATAAGTAATCCAAACTACACAGTTATAATGAAGGCAGGAGATATCTTCCATAATCCAAGAAGATTTTATAAATTTGTAGCCCTAGAATATTGGCTCGATATTTTGAAATAAAACAATTCAACATTATACCTAGGCAAATTTTGATGAGTAACCGATGAAACATTTAAAGAAGAATGTTGACAAATTGTGGGTATATTCAGAAGGGATCATTAGTAGGAAGGAGACCAAAGACTCACAGATTTAAAGTTGGATGACATCCTAGAGGTTATATTACACATATTAGAGATCACTGTTCCTATCTTTTCATTTTACAGATCAGGAAACTAAGTCCCTAGGCTACATAGCTAATAAATGATTGAGTGGGATTCAAATCCAGATTCTTAAATTCCAAATCCAGGTCCTTTTCCATCTTATCATGTTTCCTCCTTCTTACCCACCTCCAAGTCCCTCATTTTACAGATGAAAAATACAAAGCACAAAAGAGCTAAATGGATTATCTAAAGTCACATAGGTAATGAGTATAACAATAAACATTCAATTCCAGATCACAGAGTTACTGTAAGGTTACTGTATGGGACATCAGTAGCCATCTAGTCTAACACTCTTCTGAAAAAAAAATGTCCCTATTCTACCATACTCAACAAAGTGAGCATCTATACTTGAACAGAGGTTTATATACAACATCTGTTTGATTCACTTTTGATATAGTCTGTTGTAAGGACTTGTAGAAAATTATGACTAAATTTGGATCATTGGAAAAATTACTCAATATTGCATGTCAGTTTCATGATGTCATACTTCAGGTTCCGGATATTGGGTGATAATTTAATGCTTTCCCAGTCACCAATGGAGAGAATCAGGACTCTGTGTCTGCTCCCATGCTTTTTAGCATAAAATTTTCAGTTGTGTTTTCAGACATCTTCACTAAAATGGCATCAAGGTCAACTAATTTATTTAACTTGAAAAGACTACAAGCCAAGACTAAAATGGAGGGATAGTTGGTGCATGTTTTTTTTTCTGGTTTTTTTTTTTGTTTTGTTTTGTTTACAAGTTATTGTGTACTCATCACAGCATCTAAGACTGAGATACAACAGTTCTTGGCTGCTTGTGCTAATTTTTGCCTAACAATTAATATTAGGAAAACATAGGTTCTCTATCAGACAGGACAACATTATCCATATACGGATCCATTAATTATAGTACTAGAGAAACAGTGACTGCTATAGATAAGTTTACTTACCTTGACATTATAATTTCCAGGGATGTCCCTATAGATGATGAGGTTGATATATGCATTGCCAGAGATAGCTCAGTGTTTGGGAGACTGAAGGAAAATGTGAGAAAGAAGTTGTATTAGATTATCTACCAAACTGAAGGTCAACAGAGCTATTATGCTAACGTCATTATTGTATGCTTTTGAAGGCTACACAATCTACCAGCACCATGTTAGGAAATTAAATTGCTTCCTTTTGAATTAGCTTAGGAAGATTTTGAAGATCTCCTGGCAAGATAAAATATTGGACAGTGAAGTTCTTTCTAGAGCTGAACTGACAACCATTCAAACTCTACAGCAGAAAGCACCACTCTAATGGCTTGGTGGCATTTGATTGTCAAATATACATTTGCCTAAAATCCATATGGACAATTCAATCTAGCAAGCACTCATATGGAGTTCAGAGGAAGAAATACAGTGTCTTTGTGGAGAACTTTGAAATGTATTGCATGACATGGAAGATACTGGCATGGTGACATCAAAGAAGGCTCTGTCCTCTATATCTGAAGCAGAATTGTGGTAGCTCATAAGAAACATAAGTTGTAAAATTTTAGAGGCATCTATACATCTGACCTATGATAAAGTCTTCTGAGGTAATATTGGTCTGATCAATCAGTTGACACACTGTACTTTACCCCAAGGTAGTCACTTCATATTGCTCTTCTTTGAGAACAAAGAACAACAGTCTATCAAATAGACACAAAGAGGTGGGAAGTTTTGTATATGGAATAGCAAGAAAGAGTTTAACTGGAAGCCAGAGAGAAGGTAGAATTTGAGTCATATGGTAAAGTGCTTTGACTGTCAACCAAATAGTTTTCATTTCATCTTAATAGCAATTGGAGTATTTTGAACAAGGAAGTACCACAGTTAGAGCTGTGTCTTAGGAAAATCAATTTTGAAATTGTATTGAAGATGAAATGGATAAGGGAGAAACTTGAAGCAGGTTGACCAATTAAGCAATTGTAGTAGCCCAGGTGAAAGGTGATGAGGACCTAAAGCACATATTGGCTATATAAATGGAGTGATATGAGGACTTATGGCAGGAGAATTTTAGGGGTAGATTTAAGTAGCAAATTCTTTGAAAATCATGAGGGGCAGAAATATAAAATAAAGAATCTAGGATGTTGCAAACTTATATTACCATAATGTTGGAGATACCTTGGAAAGAAATGGTTACTTTAGAGGAAAGGAGCAGGTTTATAGGGAACATGAATTCTATTTTGGATGTGCTATGTTTGAGATGAAGATGGAAGATAGTCATTACAAACCCTCAAGCATAGGCTATGTTCTCATTTGCTGGTAATATTTTATAAATTAGCTATGGAATAGATTTCCTTATTTGTCCTCTTTTGTAAAAGATGTGCAGGAAACAAATTTGCTAATTGCTTTTTGATCTACTATTGCTTTTTATTGAAGTTCAATTTTTTATTTGTATTATAAATTTTGTTTTCATCATTTTATTAAAGCTTTTTTATTTTTTAAAACATATGCACAGATAATTTTGCAACATTAGCCCTTGCAAAACCTTGTGTTTCAGTTTCCCCTCCCTTCTCCCATATCCCTCCCCTAGATGGCAAGTACTACAATGTGTGTTAAATATGGTAGAAATATATATTAAATCCAATATATACTAATAAATTTTTACAATTATCTTGCTGTACAAGAAAAATCAAATCAAACCAGAACTGAAAATGATGAAGAAAATAAAATGCAAGCAAACAGCAAAAAGAATGAGAATACTTTGTTGTGAACCACATTCAGTTCCTAAAATCCTCTCTCTTGATGTAGATGGCTCTTTTGATCACAAAACCATTGGAATTTGTCTGAATCATCTTATTTGTAAATAGAGCCACATACATCATTGTATAATATTGCTGTTGCTGTGTACAATGATCTCCTGGTGTTGCTTATTTCCCTTAGCATCAATTCATGCAAATCTTTCCAGCCTTTCTGAAATAATCCTGCTTATCATATCTTATAGAATAATAATATTCCATAGCATTTATACACCATAACTTATAAAATTATTCTCCAACTGATGGGTGTCAACCAGCTTCTAGTTTTTTTTGCCACTACAAAAGGGGCTGCCATGAACATTTTTGGACACATGTGTCCCTTTCCCTCCTTTAAGATCTCTTTGAACTATAAACCCAGTAGAAACATTGCTTAATCAAAGCACATACACAGTTTGATAACAGCTTGGGCATAGTTCCAAATTGCTCTCCAGAATGGTTAGATCAGTTCACTATTCCATCAACAGAGTATTAGTAATCCAGTTTTCTCACATCCCTTCCCACATTTGTTGATATCTTTTCCTGTCATCTTAGCCAATCTGAGAGGTGTGTAGTGGTATCTCAGAGTTGTCTTAATTTGCATTTCTTTGGTCAATAATGATTTAGAGCACCTTTTCATATGACTAGAGATGGTTTCAATTTCTTGATCTGAAAATTGTCTGTTTATACCCATTGACCATTTGTCAATTGGAGAATAGCTTGAATTCTTATAAATTTGAGTCAATTCTCTATATAATTTTGAAATGAGACCTTTATCAGAACCTTGATTGTAAAAATGTTTTCCCAGTTTAGTTTTTCCCTTCTAATCTTGTTTGCATTAGTTTTGTTTGTACAAAAACTTTTTAAAATTAATATAAACAAAATTATCTGTTTTGTGATCAATAATGATCTCCAGTTCTTCTTTGGTTATAAATTTCTTCCTCCTGCACAGATCTGAGAGGTAATCTATCCTAGGTTCTAATAATTGGTTTATCATATCATTCTTTATGGCTAGATCATGAGCCCATTGAGCCCATTTCCACCTTATCTTGGTATACAATGTTAGCTGTGAGTCAATGCCTAGTTTCTGCCATACTAGTTTCTAATTTTCTCAGAAGTTTTTGTCAAATAGTAAATTTTTATCCCAAATGCTTGAATCTTTGTATATGTCAAACTCTAGATTACTATAATCATTGACTATTTTATTTTTTGAACCTAAACTATTCCACTTAGCTACTAATCTCTTTCTTAGCCTAAACAAAATGGTTCAGAGGGCACTACATTGTAATATAGTTTTAGATCTGGTTCAGTTAAGCCAGAAGGTCAGCTTTTTAATGCTTTTCTAAGGTCACATTTTTTTGCCTTATTTATTGATGACCATGAATCCCTTGATTGTAACTACCATCTTTCAAGCCCAGAATTTGAATTTGTTTATCTCATATCTGTTCACCCTAATAGTATAGTAGAAGGTAAGATATTTCCCCACTTCACAGCTCATATCTTGACTTTGATTGACCCTCTTGAGTTTCCTGCTTTAGAAACTTTCCGAGGCCTCTGGTCATTGCAGTGCCAAGATGAAAAAGTATAGGGAATGTGCCAAATTCTTCAATCTTTGATTACCATCTCTAGTCACTTTGCAAGTTTCTTCGAGGTGTGACATTGAAACATCCCCCCTCTCCTCCTATCTACCTTTCAAGAAGGTCTATCCACAGGATCACTGAAGACAATTTTCCTATGTTATTTTTCATAGCATTATACTATCAATATTACTTTACCAAAAAAATGGGTAACAATAGGTGGTTTTTCATCAGTAGAAGTACCAAGATTTCATGAGTGCTATATAACAGTATTTATAACATAATATAAGATCTTTATCTTTTTAGGTGACAAATCCCTAGAGTGAGAAGAATAAAGAAAGGACATCTGTTACTTGTCTGCTGTCATGGATAATATCAATTACACTTTCCACCCAGATGTCATCATTTTGAAGGCCATCCCAGGCCTGGAGAAAATACAATTTTGGCTCTCTATCCCCTTCTGCACTATGTATGTGGTGGCCCTTGGGGGTAACTCCTTGCTGATCATACTTATCTGGATGGAGCACAGTCTACATGAACCTATGTATTTCTTCCTGGCTATGTTGGCTATGACAGACTTCTTGCTCTGCAACACCATCATGCCAAAGATGCTGGCTCTCTTCTGGTTCCAAGCTGAGTCCATTTCTTTCCAGGCCTGCATGACCCAGATGTTTTTTGTCATTTTCATCTTTGTCATGGAGTCAACAATTCTTTTGGCCATGGCATTTGACCGCTATGTGGCCATTTGCTTCCCATTGAGGTATACCATGATCCTAACCCCTTCTGTGATCAAGAAAATAGCAGGGTTTTCTGTGGCCAGGGGCCTGGTCATCACTTCCCCTTTTGTCTTTCTAGTTGAGCGTTTGCCATTCTGTGGGAACAATATCATTACTGATACATATTGTGAACTAACTAAGATTTCCAGACTGGCCTGTGCAGATATAACTGCCAATAATGTCTATACTCTGGTAATGTCATTCTTGTCCACAGGTTTAGATGTGTTTCTCATTTCCATTTCCTACATGTTTATTCTTCGAGCTGTCTTCCGACTGCCATCCCGTGATGCCCAATTGAAGGCTCTAGGTACTTGTACCTCTCATGTTTGTGTCATCCTCATGTTCTACCTGCCAGCCTATTTAACAGTACTGAACAGCCAACTGGGATGCGGGATCTTATTGGCCAATCTTTATGTAGTTGTGCCCCCTGCATTGAATCCTGTCATATATGGTGTCAAAACCAAGCAGATCCAGGATATTGCTATAATTAGGCTCTCCCGACTGGGCCTGTGGTGTGGTGGAGAAAGAGTTCCGGAAGACCAGACAAATTAAGTTGTTCTATGTGTGATGCTCTGGCTAGAAATGCTAAGTTACATGCAATTTCTGTGCAGATTGTAGTATCAAAGTTTATTCCTTTCATGTGTTTAACTGATTGTATAGAAAATAACTGCATACAATAATATTCATTATAAGGATGGAAGTTTTGATAGAAAAGAAAGAATCCTATATATAGATGAGAGTTGCACTGAATATCTGTATCAAAAATCTCTAAAAGCTTCCCTTCGCCTAAAAAAAGGCTATACCATTCAAGATTTTCCATGATTTGGATTCCTAATTTGTCTTCAATTTGGCTTCATATTTATACTCTATAAATTTGCATAGATATAATGAAAAGATTCGGTTTTTCTTCTCATTAGCATGCACTATGAGTTAGCTTTTATTTGTTTACACATTTCTCTTTTTCCTAGAATGTCCTTCCTTTTTTGCCAAACCTTTGCTTTTCCACCCACTCTTCAAGGCTCAAAGCACATGCCCTAATGCTTTCCAAGATCCTTTTATTTCAGAGTCATCATTTTCTTCTCAAAATTGCCACAGACCTTTGAACATTCCATATATATCTGGAAATCCCTTGAATTACATTTTGTAATTCGAATTTTGTAATTGAATTACATTTTCAGGATTCACTTTTGCAGTGCCAACAGCAAAAGAGACAGCCTGAGTGGTCACTGAATTCCTTATCCAAGCATTTGCAATTATGGGTGTGCCACAAGAAATAAAAACAGATAATGGCCCTGCATATATGTCTAAACATTTTGAGCACTTTTGTGCACAGTATAAGATTATACACACCACTGGCATACCTTTTATTCCTCAAGGTCAGGCAATAGTAGAGAGAAGAAAAAGAGACATTAAGACACTCCTCCAAAAACAAAAGAAAGGGGGAGCCACAGGTAACCCTAGAGAATTTCTAAATTTAGTTCTCTATACCATTAATTTTCTAATTTTTGAAAAAGATGTACTGTCTCTGGAAGACAGGTTTTATAACCCACCAGAAGGGCAGTGTGCAGGGCAAGCAATTCCACTGTCGTTAGATAATCACCAGGTGATGTGAAGAGACCCAGAAAGTGGTGAATGGAAGGGACCAGATAGTTTAACTGTTTGGGGGAGAGGGTTTGCTTGTATTTCTTCAGATGGAAAAGGAATCAGATGGGTGCCAACGAGTTGTATTTGCCTTGTCCATCAGAGAGAGACAGAAAAAAAGGAAAACCTCAAAAGAAAGGAGAAGATCTAAGAAACATCTGACACTGAAAGAGCATGGCTGATAAGGAGAATATTAAAGATTCCTTAACACAAGATAAGACTGTTAAAGAATTTTAAAACCAGCAGGAATCATTGGATTTCCTAAGACAAGATGAGACTAATGAATAATGGCCTTATGGACATATATAAATTCTCAATTTATGATGATTTAATCATGTTATTTGTTACATACTTTTAGCATGTGTTATGTTACTATGTTACTATTTTTTTTCTATTTTTTTTTATTTAGAATATTTTTTCACAGTATATATGCATAAGTAATTGTTTTAATAATATTATCCCTTGTATTCATTTTTCCAAATCCCTCCCTTCATTCCCTCCCCCCGATGACGGGCAATCCCATACATTTTACATGTGTTACAATAAAACCTAGATACAATATATGTGTGTAAATACCATTTTCTTCTTGCACATTAAGTATTAGATTCCGAAGGTATAAGTAACCTGGGTAGATAGACAGTAGTGCTAACAATTTACATTCACTTACCAGTGTTCCTTCTCTGGGTGTAGTTATTTCTGTCCATCATTGATCAACTGTAAGTGAGTTGGATCTTCTTTATGTTGAAGATATCCACTTCCATCAGAATATATCTTCATACAGCATTGAAGTGTACAGCGATCTTCTGGTTCTGCTCATTTCACTCAGCAACAGTTGATTTAAGTCCCTCCAAGCCTCTCTGAATTCCTCCTGCTGGTCATTTCTTACAGAGCAATAATATTCCATACCCTTCATATACCATAATTTACCCAACCATTCTCCAATTGATGGGCATCCATTCACTTTCCAGTTTCTAGCTACAACAAAAAGAGCTGCCACAAACATTTTGGCACATACAGGTCCATTTCCACTCTTTAGTATTTCTTTGGGATATAATACCAATAACAGCAATGCTGGGTCAAAGGGTATGCACAGTTTGATAACTTTTTGGGCATAGTTCCAAATTGCTCTCCATAATGGTTGGATTCTTTCAAAACTCCACCAACAATGTATCAGTGTCCCAGTTTTCCCACATCCCCTCCAACATTCATCATTATTTGTTCCTGTCATCTTAGCCAATCTGACAGGTGTGTAGTGGTATCTCAGAGTTGTCTTAATTTGCATTTCTCTAATCAGTAGTGATTTGGAACACTCTTTCATGTGAGTGGATATAGTTTCAATTTCATCATCTGAGAATTGTCTGTTCATATCCCTTGACCATTTATCAATTGGAGAATGGTTCGGTTTCTTATAAATTAGGGTCAGTTCTCTATATATTTTGGAAATGAGACCTTTGTCAGAACCTTTAACTTTAAAAATATTTTCCCAATTTGTTACTTCCCTATCTAATCTTGTTTGCATTAGTATTGTTTGTACAGAAACTTTTTAATTTGATGTAATCAAAATCTTCTATTTTGTGATCAATAATGATCTCTAGTTCTCCTCTGGTCATAAATTCCTTCCTCCTCCACAGGTCTGAGAGGTGGACTATCCTCTGTTCCTCTAATCTATTTATGATCTCATTCTTTATGCCTAAGTCATGGACCCATTTTGATCTTATCTTGGTATATGGTGTTAAGTGTGGATCCATATCTAATTTCTGCCATACTAATTTCCAGTTTTCCCAACAGTTTTTTCCAAATAATGAATTTTTATCCCTAATGTTGGTATCTTTGGATTTGTCAAAGATTAGATTGCTATAGATGTACCCTTTTTTGTCCTTTGTATCTAATCTGTTCCACTAATCTACCGTTCTATTTCTTAGCCAGTACCAAATGGTTTTGGTGACTGCTGCTATATAATATAGCTTTAGATCAGGTACACTTAGACCACCTTCCTCTGAGTTTTTTTTCATTAGTTCCCTTGAAATTCTCGACCTTTTATTCTTTCATATGAATTTTGTTGTTATTTTTTCTAGGTCATTAAAATAGTTTCTTGGGAGTCTGATTGGTATAGCACTAAATAAATAGATTAGTTAGGGGAGTATTGTCATCTTTATTATATTCGCTCGGCCTGTCCAAGAGCACTGAATGTCTTTCCAATTACTTAAATCTGACTTTATTTTTGTGGCAAGTGTTTTGTAATTTTTCTCATATAATTCCTGACTATTCTTTGGTAGATGGATTCCCAAATACTTTATACTCTCAACATTTGTTTGGAATGGAATTTCTCTTTGTATCTCTTACTGTTGCATTTTGTTGGTAATATATAAAAATGCTCAGGATTTATGTGGATTTATTTTGTATCCTGCCACTTTGCTGAAATTCTGAATTATTTCTAATAGCTTTTTAGCAGAGTCTTTGGGGTTCTCTAAGTATACCATCATGCCATCTGCAAAGAGTGATAGTTTGATTTCCTCATTTCCTACTCTAATTCCTTGAATCTTTTTCTCAGCTATTATTGCCAAGGCTAGCATTTCTAGTACTATATTGAATAGTAATGGTGATAGTGGGCAACCTTGTTTCACTCCTGATCTTACTGGGAAAGGTTGCAGTTTATTTCTATTGCATATTATGCTTACTGACGGTCGTAAATATATGCTCCTGATTATTCTAAGGAATAGTCCATTTATTCCTATACTCTCAGGAGTTTTTAGTAGGAATGGATGTTGGATTTTGTCAAATGCTTTTTCTGCATCTATTGAGATGATCATATGGTTTTTATTAATTTGATTATTAATATGGTCAATTATATTAATAGTTTTCCTAATATTAAACCAGCCCTGCATTCCTGGAATAAATCCTACTTGATCATAGTGTATTATCCTGGGGATGATTTTCTGAAGTATTTTTGCTAATATCTTATTTAAGATTTTAGCATCAATATTCATTAAGGAAATTGGTCTATAATTTTCTTTCTCAGTTTTCAATCGACCTGGTTTAGGTATCAGTACCATGTCTGTGTCATAAAAGGAGTTTGGTAGGATTCCTTCATCACCTGTTTTTTCAAATAGTTTATATAGCATTGGGTCTACTTGTTCTTTAAATGTTTGGTAGAATTCACATGTAAATCCATCTGGTCCTGGGGATTTTTTCCTGGGGAGTTGATTAATAGCTTGTTCTATTTCTTTTTCTGAAATGGGACTATTTAAGCAATTTATCTCCTCCTCTGTTAATCTAGGAAGCCTATATTTTTGGAGGAAGTCATCCATTTCACTTAAGTTATCAAATTTATTGGCATAAAGTTGGGCAAAGTAACTCCTTATTATTTCTCTAATTTCCTCTTCATTGGTGGAAAGATCCCCCTTTTCATTTGTAAGACTAACAATTTTATTTTCCTCTTTCTTTTTTCTGATCAGATTTACCAAAGGTTGATCTATTTTATTGGCTTTTTCATAAAGCCAACTCTTGGTTTTATTTATTAATTCAATAGTTTTTTTACTTTCAGTATTATTGATTTCTCCTTTTAATTTCTGTATTTCCAGTTTAATTTTTGGTTGGGGGTTTTTAATTTGGTCTTTTTCTAGCTTTTTAAGTTGCAGGCCCAATTCGTTAATCTTCTCTTTCTCTGTTTTCTTCAAATAAGCCTCTAAAGATATAAAATTTCCCCTTATTACGGCTTTAGCTGTATCCCACAGATTTTGGTATGATGTCTCATCATTGTCATTATCTTGGGTGAAATTATTAATTGTTTCTATAATTTGCTCCTTCACTCAGTCATTCTTTAAGATGAGATTATTCAGTTTCCAATTACTTTTTGGTCTATTTACCCCTACCTTCTTACTGAATGTAGCTTTTATTTCATTGTGATCTGAGAAGAAGGCATTTATTATTTCTGCCTTCCTACATTTAATTTTGAGATCTTTATGGCCTAATATATGGTCAATTTTTTGTATAGGATCCATGAACTGCTGAGAAGAAAGTATATTCCTTTCTATTGCCATTCAGTTTTCTCCAAAGGTCTATCATACCTACTTTTTCTAATATTCTATTTACTTTTTAAATTTCTTTCTTATTTGTTTTGTGGTTTGATTTGTCTAAATCTGAGAGTGCAAGGTTGAGATCTCCCACTATTATAGTTTTACTCTCTCTTTCTTCTTGAAATTCTCTTAACTTTTCTTTAGAAAGTTAGATGCTATACCACTTGGTGCATATATGTTAAGTATTGATATGGCTTCATTATTTATGCTACCTTTCAGCAGGATATAGTTTACTTCCTTATCTCTTCTAACTAGATCAACTTCTGCTTTTGCTTGATCTGAGATAAGGATAGCTACCCCTGCTTTTTTGGCTTTACCTGAAGCATAATAGATTCTGCTCCAACCTTTTACCTTTACTCTATATGTATCTCCCTGCTTTAAGTGTGTTTCCTGTAAACAACATATTGTAGGGTTCTGATTTTTTATCCAGTCTGCTATCCGTCTCCGTTTGATGGGAGCGTTCATCCCATTCACATTTACAGTTAAAATTACTAAATCTGTATTTCCTGCCATCATATTATCCCCAGATTATTCTTTTTCCCTTGACCCCCCTGAATCCCTTCCCCGATATTTAATTTATAGACCCCACTTGTGATGCACAGCCCTCCCTTTTTTTTTAGTATCCCTCCCCCCTCCCTCCAAGTCCCTTCTCTTTTCTTGTACCCTTCCCTTATTCTTCTTTTCCTTTTCCCTTTTCCTCTCCCCCCTTATAATGAAGTGAGAGAGAATTCTCTGAAAATCAAATATATCAATTATTTACTCTTTGACCCTCTTCTGATGAGAGTAAGATTCACACAATGTTTCTCTCCCTCTCTAAATTCCCTCATATATGGTGTATTTTCTATCCCTCTTCCTGGGATGTAGTTTCCCTCTTTTTATCACTCCCTCCCCTTTTTCTGATACTACCCCCTTCCCTTTACTACACCCCCCTTTTTTTCTTTTGTATCAGTAAAATCAAATTATCCATGCGTACTTTCTATATACCCACAACAGAGATACCGTTCTCAAGGGTTCTGTGTACCTTTTTCTGTTTCTCTTCAGTCTTGTGGATGTAGATCAAAATTTTTGTTTAAGTCTGGTTTTTTTCTTAGAAACATGTGGAATTCCTCTATTTCATTGAATGACCATCTTCTTCCATGGAAAAAGATGCTAAACTTAGCTGGGTAGTTTATTCTTGGTTGCAATCCTTGATCTTTTGCCTTTCGGAATATCTGGTTCCAGGCCCTTCTATCTTTTAATGTGGAGGCAGCCAGATCTTGTATGACCCTTATTGTGGCACCTTGGTATTTAAATTGTTTTTTTCTAGCTGCTTGCATGATTTTCTCCTTTGTGTGGTAATTGTGCAGCTTAGCCACAATATTCGGTGGTGTTCTTTTTTTTAGGGTCTATTTCAGAAGGAGTTCGATGAATTCTTTCGACATCTACTTTCCCTTCTGTTTCTATTATCTCTGGACAGTTCTCTTTGATAATTTCCTGTAAAATAGAATCTAGGCTCTTTTTTTGGTCATAGTTTTCTGGAAGTCCAATGATCCGCAGATTATCTCTCCTAGATCTATTTTCCAGGTCTGTAGATTTTCCCAGTAAGTATTTGCCGTTATTTTCCAGCTTTTCATTTTTTTTGTTTTGTTTGACTGATTCTTGGGTTCTCAATGAATCATTCATTTCTATTTGTTCCATAATGAATTTTAAGGACTTATTTCCTTCATTCAGTTTTTAGTTCTTTTTATAAATTCCCAATTTCATTTTTAAATGAATTATTTTGCTCTATTGAATTTTTTTTCCATTTCCCTAATTTTTTAGAGAATTATTTTCTTTTTCCAATTCAGAAATCCTATTTTCTTGAGACTTTTTTGTCTTTTCCAATTCAGAAATCCTATTTTCCTGTGATTTTTTTAACCTTTTCTAATTCACAAATTTTGTTTCCCTGAATCTCCTGTGATTTCTTTATTTTTTCCAACTCCAATTTCATAGCTTCTCTTTCCTTTCCCCATTTTTCTTCAAACTCTTAATTTTTTAATAGTCTCTTCTAGGAGAGAATTATGTGATGGGGGGCAGGAATCGTTCCCCTTTAGGCTGTTATTTGCTGACTCTCTGCTGTTAACTTCCTCAGGGTTGGATACCTGCTCTTTCTCTGTGTAGAAGGAAATTCACTTTTGCTTTTTACTCATACTTAAAAAATCTTTTGGGGTCTGTCCCTGGGGTAGGAAATTATTTATTTATTTCTTTACCAGCTTCCTCCCAGACCAGATGGATGCAGCGGCCCCTGCGCCTGAGCTAAGAGAGAGCTCTGGGAGAGAGTTCCCCAACCCCTCCCTGGAAGTGCCTCACAGGTGACTAGCACTGCTGTGCTTTGAGGGCGCTGTGTCCTAGTGGCTTCCCTGAGGTTTAAGACTGAACAGTAAAGGCGACACAAAGCCCAGCCTATGTGTCCTGGTGGGGCATGGATGTCAGCAGCAGATGACGTGAAAAGTCCCTGTGCTCAAACTGGAAGTGTCTGCCAGAAACCGCAGTCCCTAGTTCAAAGGTTCTGCTTCTCTGGGACTTCCCGGGGCTGAGTTCCATAGCCTCCAGCTGAGCAAGGCACTATGAGTTACCGCCCACTTTTCAATCTCTTAACTACCCCCAGGTGAAAGCCTGGATTGCCTATGTCGGCCACACCCACAGTGCAGAGATCTGCTGAGTCACCCCCAGGATTGGGAAGATCCAGTCTCTGGCTTTAAATTTTAAAGTGGCTTAATTTCTCTCTGAACTGCTGTTTTATAAGCAGAGAAGAGCTAACAGCCTGTGCCAGATTCTTCTATCTCAGTGGCTTCTCTGATCCCAGAGCCCTCCCCAGTGCAATCAGTGCAGTGTGCCTGCACCCTCCAGTCTGTGCTGGCCTTTCTTCTTCCTCCCTTGGGAGCTGACCTTTCCTGTTGAAACTCCAGATTCTCTTCAGCTGGTAAGTCGTGCTTCAGTCCTTGTGGTTTCTATCAGTCCAGCACTATTTCTGAGGCTGATTTATCTAATTGATATTGAGGGAAGAAGGGAACTCACAGTGTTGCATGTATCTTCTCTGCCATCTTGGCTCCGCCCCCCCGTTACTATGTATTTATGTAATTTATGTCCATATTGATGGATTTATGTTTCAATGTCATGATCACCCTATGTTTTAAATCAAAAGAAAGGGGGAGATGTTACCATTACAAGGTGAGAACTCAGGTTGTCTGGGCAATTCTCTAGCTCAGAATTCACACATTTAGTTCTGGCCTTTAGGGGGAGTTTATACCTTTGAATTTCTGAAAAAGAGTTTACACAGCCTATTTAAAAGGAGCAAGTTCATTGGTTGAAGTATTTTCTCACAAGCCCCGTTAAGTTCTCACTACAATCTCTGCAAGGATAAAAGACATCAGCATTGGGTCTGGAGGGTGAGTCGAGGTTGGGAGACAGAGTTAAAACAGCAGTCCCCAAGGATAACTTAGAGACAACCGGATATTTGCATTTTGTCGCCCAATGTGGGGCAAGGACTTCTGCTTATGCTGACAAGGACTTATTTTGAGCCCTTCAGAGGAGCTAACCCGGGCCTTCACAAATGTCTTATATCAACTGTCAGTGTATGATGTCATTAAAGCCAGTGTACTCAGTTTTCCTTACTTTCTCTTCTTTTCCCAATTTGGTATCTGAAATATGTTAACACATCAAATACATAAACAAATGATACAAAGTGTCTCAGAAAGATTAATCAATTTTGCAGGGGTATACCTAATTCTGGATACTAATTAGCCAAATTTCAATCAAATTCAAACAAAATAGAGGCAGCAAAGATAGTTTTTCACTTCACTAGAATTCAGGTACTTAAAATAATATATATGTTTTATAAATATTTATTTCTAGGTCTTCACATTTCTTTTAATTTTCCCTGAATTGTTTATTTATTTGCTTATTTATTTAAGCTTCAACCTTCTGGTGAATAAATAAAGGACAAGCTAGACTGATTACCTACTATTCATTAAGATATCTGAGATCAGAATTCTGATTTGGCTAGTTACTATCCAGGAATAGATATGTAAGCTGAGGAATTAAAGAATAGTGACTCAGGAACAAAAGATGGAGAAATTCAGAAGATAAAGTGATGAACACTATTCATCACTATTACAGTGACAAGAGTATTGGCTCTGCACTTGAGAATTTAAGTTCAAATCTTTTCTTTGATCCTCCCTACCTACATAACCTTGAATAAGTCATTTAATTTCCATGTGCCTCAGTTTCCTCATCTATAAAATGAAGGGGATGAACTAGATTGTCTCTGATAGTCTTTCCAGCTCTAGACCTCTGAACCTATGATGCCGCACAGAAAATATTAGAAAATATATGGAAATTTAAAAATCTTAGGATGACTCTCCTTTGTCTTTACTGAATTATGAATGGATAAAAATATTAATAATAATATAACTAAACATTATTTTCATACTTTATAACTGGGAAAGTACAGTTCAAATGTTCCACCATTTGATCCTCACAAACTTGGGGGATACATGCTATTATTATTATCATTTTACAAATTATGAAACTGGACCAAATAGGAGGTAAGGGAGTTGCCCAAGATCATGTAGCTAAGAAGTTAGACCCTTCAATGAGTCTTCTTTTAGTTCTTCTGAAAATCTCTTTTATCCATTTAAAATGGATCAAAGCTCACTTATTTATTTTCTAGGACTTGCTAATGATTTCCTGGAATAGAAGAAATAAAATCACAAATACATATAGTGCCAATGGTGAGATAATAGGGACAGAAAGGTTAGAAATTATATATATATATATATATATATATATATATATATATATATATATATATATATATATGTATGTATATGTATATGTATGTATGTATACATAGAACAAAGAACAGAACAAAAATCATGCAATTGGACAGTTTTACAGAAGTAATAGATTATGATTCATTACATTGAAGAAATGGGGCATACCCCTACATGGTAAAAAAAAAAAAAAATCTTCTCTTTATATCTCTAAGGAATATATTTTTAAAAAATTTAATAATACCTTTTTAATTTTTAAAATACTAGCAAAGATCTTTGAAAAACCTTGAGTTCCAAATTTTTCTCCCTCTCTTCTCCCACTTCCCTTCTCTAGAGAGCAAGTAATCCAATATAGGTTAAACATGTACAATTCTTCTAAACATATTTCTGCATTTATCCTGCTGGACAAGAAAAATCAGATTAAAAGGCGGGAATTATAAAGAAAAAACAACAGGCAAGCAAAGAACAATAACAACAAGAAAAGTGAAAATACTATGCTATGATCCACATTCAGTTTCCTTAGCCTTTTCTCTGGATGTAATTGGCTCTCTCCTTCACAGATGTATTGGAATTGGCCTACATCACACTCATTGTTGAAAAGAGCCAAGTCCACAAGAGTTAATAATCACATAATCTTGTTGCTATGTATAATGTTTTCTAGGATATATTTATTTCATTTAGTATAGGTTCATGTAAGTCTCTGCAGGTCTTTCTAAAATCATGCTGCTTATTGTTTCTTACAGAATAATAATATTTCATTCCATTTATATACCATATAGTTGTATGATTATAAGGAATTCTCTTTACTTCTCTCTGCCTCAGTTTTATCATCTAACAATAAGGATAATAATAATAGCACTTACCACCAGGATCATTGAGAGGATAAAATTAACAATTTTAAAAAGCATTAAAAATCATTAAAACATTATATAAATTCTAATTGTTATTATTAACAAATAAGCATAATGAAATTATCTCAATTTAGTGAAATAAATCCACACATTGTCCTCATTCAAAATGTTTATCTTGATCTGCCACTCAAAGCCCTCAATGTCTCTATCCAGTGAGGAGGTAGCTTCTTTGGAGATTGGTATTTAAAAAGAGAACCAAAGAGAAATATATCATAATAATTCTGTATCATAGGTGGGAGTGGAAAAAAGAGATAGGAAGATGAGATGTGGAGACAGTGGTTACCATGGAGAAGTGTTAATCCCTACATGGCACCATTCTACCTCAATAGAGCAAACATTTATATTTCATATAAGGAAGGTCTTCTTAAACTTTTCCTACTCAAACCCTCTTTCACCAAGAAATAATTACATGATCCTGAGTGTACAGTTATGTAAAATTTATTTCAGTTTATATAATAAAATATAGATACATAAAATGATAAAATACATGCACATAATTTATTTTAATAAATAAAGTAGTATGAATAAGTAAATAATGAATAAAGTAAACTAATAATACTAAATTATAGACATATAAAATAAAAGTTAAATATTTACTGATAATAAACTATAATTTTGTGACCCCTCTACACTCAGTTACATGACCTCACAGAGGGCCATAAGCTACAGTTTAAGAATCAGGGAAATAATTTGGTACTGGCTAAGAAATAGAACGGTAGATCAGTGGAACAGATTAGATACAAAGGACAAAAAGGGTACATCTATAGCAATCTAATGTTTGACAAACCCCAAGATACCAACATTAGGGACAAAAATTCATTATTTGGAAAAAACTGTTGGGAAAACTGGAAATTAGTATGGCAGAAATTAGATATGGATCCACATTTAACACCATATACCAAGATAAGATCAAAATGGGTCTAAGATTTAGGCATAAAGAATGAGATCATAAATAGATTAGAGGAACAGAGAATAGTCTACCTCTCAGACCTGTGGAGGAGGAAGGAATTAATGACCAGAGGAGAACTAGAGATCATTATTGATCACAAAATAGAAGATTTTGATTACATCAAACTAAAAAGTTTCTGTACAAACAATACTAATGCAAACAAGATTAGAAGGGAAGCAACAAATTGGGAAAATATTTTTAAAAGTAAAGGTTCTGACAAAGGTCTCATTTCCAAAATATATAGAGAACTGACCCTAATTTATAGGAAACCAAACCATTCTCCAATTGATAAATGGTCAAGGGATATGAACAGACAATTCTCAGATGATGAAATTGAAACTATTTCCACTCATATGAAAGAGTGTTCCAAATCACTACTGATCAGAGAAATGCAAATTAAGACAACTCTGAGATACCACTACACACCTGTCAGATTGGCTAAGATGACAGGAACAAATAATGATGAATGTTGGAGGGGATGTGGGAAAACTGGGACACTGATACATTGTTGGTGGACTTGTGAAAGAATCCAACCATTCTGGAGAGCAATTTGGAACTATGCCCAAAAAGTTGTCAAACTGTGCATACCCTTTGACCCAGCATTGCTGTTATTGGGATTATATCCCAAAGAAATACTAAAGAGTGGAAATGGACCTGTATGTGCCAAAATGTTTGTGGCAGCTCTTTTTGTTGTAGCTAGAAACTGGAAAGTGAATGGATGCCCATCAATTGGAGAATGGTTGGGTAAATTGTGGTATATGAAGGTTATGGAACATTATTGCTCTGTAAGAAATGACCAGCAGGAGGAATACAGAGAGGCTTGGAGAGACTTACATCAACTGTTGCTGAGTGAAATGAGCAGAACCAGAAGATCACTATACACTTCAACAACAATACTGTATGAGGATGTATTCTGATGGAAGTGGAAATCTTCAACATAAAGAAGATCCAACTCACTTCCAGTTGATCAATGATGGACAGAAATAACTAAACCCAGAGAAGGAACACTGGGAAGTGAATGTAAATTGTTAGCACTACTGTCTATCTATCTACCCAGGTTACATGTACCTTTGGAAGCTAATAATTAATGTGCAACAAGAAAATGGTATTTACACACATATATTGTATCTAGGTTATATTGTAACACATGTAAAATGTATGGGATTACCTGTCATCGGGGGGAGGGAGTGGAGGGAGGAAGGGGATAATTTAGAAAAATGAATAAAAAAAAAAGAATCAGGGAAATAAAGCAAACAATTATCTTTTATCACATACTTGACAAAAGTTATCATGTTCCTATTAAGACTGAGCTTTTATATACTAAATAACTCAATTTTTTTAGTCTATACTCAATGTGGAATAATTTCTACTCCCTTCACTATCATGGTTAATTGCTTTGGAAGTTCTTTTTCATTTCCCAAAATATGTTAACAAAAACTGAACATAATATACCAGCCATAACTTTCTCAGTAGTGGAAATGTTGATATTATTAACCATCTTCTTTGGAGGCATATGTTGCAATTAATTTCTTTTTTGTTAGTTTACATTGAACTTTTTGCCCTCTATAACCTTCAGATTGTGGTATTTTTCACATAAAGATTATCTGACCTTTTTTTTTCCTTATGTTTCACATATACATTTGCTTTATTGAAAACAAATATTAGGTTGATATTATATTTATTATTACTGAATTTCCTTTTATTAGGTTCAGACCATGATTCAGCTTGTAAGATATGGCTGAGATACAAGTTTTGCCACATGACAAGATAGCTTTCCATCTTAAATAAATGATTAATGAAGAAGACTACCCTGATAAGAAGATAGGCTACCATGCAAGGAAATAAATTCTCTTATCACACAAAAACTGTGTGACCTTCACACTTAGCCATTTTGTTTTTATTTTCCTCATTTGTAATACTTACATTACAATAGCATCTATCTCCCAAGGTTGTTATAATGGTAAATTCAAAAAATGTTTCAAAATATTTGAAAATATTAAAGAACTATATAAATGTTAATTATTCTCATTATTCAATGGCATAGAATCAGCTGAATACTAGAACTAGTGGGTCAAATCCCTTACTTTCCCCTGTATTATTCTTTTTTTCATATTTTGTACTATGTGTATGTGATTGAACAGATACATAGCATACAGAAATGTGTTCTAATAAGTGACAATGGGGAAAAAAATCCTCACTGAATTTGTGAGTCATGAGTGGAAGTAACTGGTACAACTCCATTACCATTGGGACTGGTAAGCTAGAAGTATAAATGCTAGGGATACCAAGGTCTTTTGGACACCAGGACAAAATCCAAGCAAATGAGGTGAGTTCTATATATTCCTTCAGGAAACAAAGA
Organism: Sminthopsis crassicaudata; assembly: GCF_048593235.1. Lineage (NCBI taxonomy): Eukaryota > Metazoa > Chordata > Mammalia > Dasyuromorphia > Dasyuridae > Sminthopsis > Sminthopsis crassicaudata. Next base: position 583,830,023 of record NC_133619.1, on the reverse strand, counting down.
AAGCTACATCCCTTCATGGGCATAGGAAGTTAATAAACAGCACAGAGACAGTGGTAGAGGGACATGGTGGCAGGGATAACATAAGGATGAGAAGACAATGACTGGAAGGAAGAGATACTGGGAAGATTTAGAAGATAGAACTGGGAAAGGGAAAATAGCAATGGGGTCTGGGAGAGTAACAGAGATCATAAAAAAGTGTTGAAGGTGAGTTCTCAAGAGATTGTCACAACATTAATAAGGGGCACAACAATTTTTAAAATTGCAGTTTTGAATCTGAGTTCTGTGCTTTTAAAATTACATTACCAGCCTTAAATTATGACCCCTGGTATCAAAACTAATTTAAAATCTAACTGATAAGTAAGCCTGAGTCCTATGAAAATACAAATAAAAATATAATTGGAATGATTTTATAAGAGTATGAGAGTGGACCTTCTCATATAGATTATGTTTTATATGTCTTCTTATGATCTACCATTCTTATTCATGCCTTCCCACATTTGCTTCCAAGCAGATTTAGAAAATTTGATAAATTCTGCCCTCTAAGTTGTTTTTAATACTTTATCATAAATTTGTGTAACTCACATCATCTTTCTTTTAAATTTTACCTTTTGCTCTAATGCCTAAGAGTTTTGAATTTTATATTTTTATTTTATATTTTATATTTTCCAATAGCTTAAATTTATAATTTCATCATTACAAATATTGCCTTCCTAATTGAGATTTTGCCTCATCTTTGGGAATTGCTGCAGCGAAACATTTCCTAACCTTGCAAGCAATATTATGTCAATAATTAAATTGTTTTATGTTATGTATCACATTATCATCATTACAGGACACAGCAGTGATTTTTTTTCTGAGTCAGCTCTTTCTTGATTCCATAAGAAATTGAAAAGAATACTAATTGCTATAGAAGCTAGAGAAGAGACAGAGTACTGTAACTTGAATCTATGCCCACTGATCTGAGGGCTTGTATATGGGGTAAGGTGTTGTTCTATTCAAAAACAAACTAGAAAGGTTCTTTGTGTTGAAACAAGTATAGGGAATATTGAAATTCATGGAAACAGGGGAATAACTGGTTGAAGGAGCAGTCAAAATATGCACATTTATTGATTGTTTGAAATATTATAAGGATACAGATTATAGTTACCAAAACAGTTAGAGTAATAATATCAAATATTTCTGACCATGACCATGATAGCTATAAGGAAAAAAGAAAGATACTGAAAAAGATTGAAATATGCATTACCAAAATGTGAAACAGGCATGATATGAGCACATATTGTTGTAAAAATGGCAGCAATAGAGTTGTTTGATGAAAGGTCATCACAAACATTCAGTCAGTTTTGTAAAAAAAAAAAAAAAAAGGCATTATCTGTAATGAGCAATAATGTGACCCTATATAAAGGGTCACACTGAAAATTTAACAATTGACTCTAACCATTTGATTTGTATGCTGGCTTCAGCACACAAGAGACCACTGCTGTTTGTTCTCTGGGTCTTAAGTCCTAATACCCATTAAGCTTGGGGACTTGCTTTATGACTTTTACCTTGAGAAAGCAGACCTTAGACATCTTTCCAACTCCTTAAATAGATGTATCTTGTCAGTGATGTCACAGAGCAACATGAATGAGATATTAATTAACAAGTTTGTTTCTTACATAGATCAAAGGCTATGTAACAAAAGAGAAATTGTAAGTGTAGTCTACTCTGAGTTTTATATATTCTAAAATATCCCTGATTTGCTATTAGAGTCCTTAAAATATTGTGGGGATTTTTGTCTATATAAGTTTACACTGACTAACTGCAACAAGACTTTGAATAAGCTTCCCATGACATGATCAAATCCTCTATTTGCAGCTATAGTGTTTAATCTTCAAAAATATTAACTTAATCCTTATGAAATTGATTAATTACATTTAAAACTTAGTGAAAAGCCTTAAGGATATTTGATTGAAACCCTCATACAAAATCAGGAGAAACACTCAGTTGTCCCCATCTGCAGGTGAAGTTAAATTTTTCTGAGTGATACAGTCAAATCAGTGGTGTATGCCACACAACAATTTCCAACATTGCAACCTATAAATCATTGATTATTTAATGTGAATTCATTTCTTACATTATTTAACTTGATAGAAAAAGATTAAATTTGTCTAAAGCACAATAAAGGATAGCGTTTTGGAGATAAATAACCCAAACTACACAGTTATAATGAAGGCAGGAGATATCTTCCATAATCCAAGAAGATTTTATAAATTTGTAGCCCTAGAATATTGGCTCAATGTTTTGAAATAAAACAATTCAACATTATACCTAGGCAAATTTTGATGAGTAACTGATGAAACATTTAAAGAAGAATGTTGACAAATGTGGGTATATTCAGAAGGGATCATTAGATAGTTGGTGCATGTTTTTTTTTTCTGTTTTTTTTTTTTTTGTTTACAAGTTATTGTGTACTCATCACAGCATCTAAGACTGAGATACAACAGTTCTTGGCTGCTTGTGCTAATTTTTGCCTAACAAAGACTCACAGATTTAAAGTTGGATGACATCCTAGAGGATTAGAGATCACTGTTCCTATCTTTTCATTTTACAGATCAGGAAACTAAGTCCCTAGGCTACATAGCTAATAAATGATTGAGTGGGATTCAAATCCAGATTCTTAAATTCCAAATCCAGGTCCTTTTCCATCTTATCATGTTTCCTCCTTCTTACCCACCTCCAAGTCCCTCATTTTACAGATGAAAAAATACAAAGCACAAAAGTTCTAAATGGATTATCTAAAGTCACATAGGTAATGAGTATAACAATAAACATTTAATTCCAGATCACAGAGTTACTGTAAGGTTACTGTATGGGACATCAGTAGCCATCTAGTCTAACACTCTTCTGAAAAAAAAATGTCCCTATTCTACCATACTCAACAAAGTGAGCATCTATACTTGAACAGAGGTTTATATACAACATCTGTTTGATTCACTTTTGATAGAGTCTGTTGTAAGGACTTGTAGAAAATTATGACTAAATTTGGATCATTGGGAAAATTACTCAAAATTGCATGTCAGTTTCATGATGTCATACTTCAGGTTCTGGATATTGGGTGATAATTTAATGCTTTCCCAGTCACCAATGGAAAGAATCAGGGCTCTGTGTCTGCTCCCATTCTTTTTAGCATAAAATTTTCAGTTGTGTTTTCAGACATCTTCACTAAAACGGCATCAAGGTCAACTAATTTATTTAACTTGAAAAGACTACAAGTCAAGACTAAAATGGAGGGATAGTTGGTGCATGTTTTTTTTTTCTGTTTTTTTTTTTTTTGCTTACAAGTTATTGTGTACTCATCACAGCATCTAAGACTGAGATACAACAGTTCTTGGCTGCTTGTGCTAATTTTTGCCTAACAATTAATATTAGGAAAACATAGGTTCTCTATCAGCCAGGACAACATTATCCATATACGGATCCATTAATTATAGTACTAGAGAAACAGTGACTGCTATAGATAAGTTTACTTACCTTGATATTATAATTTCCAGGGATGTCCCTATAGATGATGAGGTTGATATATGCATTGCCAGAGATAGCTCAGTGTTTGGGAGACTGAAGGAAAATGTGAGAAAGAAGTTGTATTAGATTATCTACCAAACTGAAGGTCAACAGAGCTATTATGCTAACGTCATTATTGTATGCTTTTGAAGGCTACACAATCTACCAGCACCATGTTAGGAAATTAAATTGCTTCCTTTTGAATTAGCTTAGGAAGATTTTGAAGATCTCCTGGCAAGATAAAATATTGGACAGTGAAGTTCTTTCTAGAGCTGAACTGACAACCATTCAAACTCTACAGCAGAAAGTACCACTCTAATGGCTTGGTGGCATTTGATTGTCAAATATACATTTGCCTAAAATCCATATGAACAATTCAATCTAGCAAGCACTCATATGGAGTTCAGAGGAAGAAATACAGTGTCTTTGTGGAGAACTTTGAAATGTATTGCATGACATGGAAGATACTGGCATGGTGACATCAAAGAAGGCTCTGTCCTCTATATCTGAAGCAGAATTGTGGTAGCTCATAAGAAACATAAGTTGTAAAATTTTAGAGGCATCTATACATCTGACCTATGATAAAGTCTTCTGAGGTAATATTGGTCTGATCAATCAGTTGACACACTGCACTTTACCCCAAGGTAGTCACTTCATATTGCTCTTCTTTGAGAACAAAGAACAACAGTCTATCAAATAGACACAAAGAGGTGGGAAGTTTTGTATATGGAATAGCAAGAAAGAGTTTAACTGGAAGCCAGAGAGAAGGTAGAATTTGAGTCATATGGTAAAGTGCTTTGACTGTCAACCAAATAGTTTTCATTTCATCTTAATAGCAATTGGAGTATTTTGAACAAGGAAGTACCACAGTTAGAACTGTGTCTTAGGAAAATCAATTTTGAAATTGTATTGAAGATGAAATGGATAAGGGAGAAACTTGAAGCAGGTTGACCAATTAAGCAATTGTAGTAGTCCAGTGAAAGGCGATGAGGACCTAAAGCACATATTGGCTATATAAATGGAATGAGATGAGGACTTATGCCAGGAGTGTTTTAGGGGTAGAATTAATTAGCAATTTCTTTGACAATAATGAGGGGCAGAAATATAAAATAAAGAATCTAGGATGTTGCAAACTTATATTACCATAATGTTGGAAAGAAATGGTTACTTTAGAGGAAAGGAGCAGGTTTATAGGGAACATGAATTCTATTTTGGATGTGCTATGTTTGAGATGAAGATGGAAGATTAAAAACCCTCAAACATAGTCTAGGTTCTCATTTGTTGGTAATATTTTATAAATTAGCTATGGAATAGATTTCATGATTTGTCCTCTTTTGTAAAATGTGTGCAGGAAATAAATTTGCTAATTGCTTGTTGATCTACTATTGCTTTTTAGTGAAGTTCAGTTTTTTTATTTGTATTATGAATATATTTTTCATCATTTTTATTAAATCTTTTTATTTTTCAAAACATATCCATAGATAATTTTGCAAAATTAGCCCTTGTAAAACCTTGTGTTTCAGTTTCCCCTCCCTTCTTCCGTCTCTCTCCCCTAGATGGTAAGTACTACAATATGTGTTAAACATGGTAGAAATTTATATTAAATCCAATATATACTAACATATTTTTACAATTATCTTGCTGTACAAGAAAAATCAAATCAAACCAGAAATAAAAATGATGAAGAAAATAAAATGCAAGCAAACAACAAAAAGAATGAGAATACTTTGTTGTGAACCACATTCAGTTCCTACAATCCTCTCTCTTGATGTAGATGGCTCTTTTGATCACAGGACCATTGGAATTGGTGTGAATCTTCTTATTTGTAAAGAGCCACATACATCATTGTATAATATTGCTGTTGCTGTGTACAATGAGCTCCTGGTGCTGCTTATTTCTCTTAGCATCAGTTCATGCAATCTTTCTAGGCCTCTCTGAAATAACCCTGCTTATCATATCTTATAGAATAATAATATTCCATAGCATTTAGACACCATAACTTATTCAATTATTCTCCAACCTATGTGCATCCACTCAGTTTCCAGTTTCTTGCCACTACAAAAAGGGCTGCTATGAACATTTTTGCATATGTGGGTCCCTTTCCCTCCTTTAAGATCTCTTTGGACTATAAGCCAAGTAGAAACATTGCTTTGTCAATGGACATACACAGTTTGATAACTCCTTGGGCATAGTTCCAAATTGTTTTCCAGAATGGTTGGATTCCACCAACAGTGTATTAGTAACCCAGTTTTCCGACATCCCCTCCAACATTCATCATTATTTTTTCCTGTCAGCTTAGCCAATCTGAGAGGTGTGTAGTGGTATCTCAGAGTTGTCTTAATTTGCATTTCTTTGGTCAATAATGACTTAGAGCATCTTTTCATATGACTAGAGATGGTTTCAATTTCTTGATCTGAAAATTGGCTGTTTATAACCTTTGACCATTTGTCAATTGGAGAATGGCTTGAATTCTTATAAATTTGAGTCAAATCTCTATATATTTTTGAAATGAGGCCTTTATCAGAACCCTTGAATGTAAAAATGTGTTCCCAGTTCATTGTTTCCCTTCTAATCTTGTCTGAATTAGTTTTGTTTGTACAAAAACTTTTTAAATTAATATAAACAAAATTATCTATTTTGTGATCAATAATGATCTCCAGTTTTTCTTTGGTTACAATTTTCTTCCCCTTGAACAGATCTGAGAGGTAATCTATCCTAGTTTCTTCTAATTTTTTATTATAGCATTCTTTAGGTCTGGCTCCTGAACCTATTTCTACTTTATCTTGGTATACAGTGTTAGATATGAGTCAATGCCTAGTTTCTGCCATGCTAGTTTCCAATTTTCCCAGAAGTTTTTGTCAAATAGTGAATTTTTATCACAAATGCTTGGGTATTTGTATTTGCCAAACACTAGATTACTATAATCATTGACTATTTTATCTTTTGAACCTAAAGTATTTCAAATTTCTACTACTCTCTTTCTTAGCCTATACAAAATGGTTCAGAGGATGCTGCATTATAATATAGTTTTAGATCTGGTTCAGTTAAGCCAGAAGGTCAGCTTTTTAATGCTTTTCTAAGGTCACATTTTTGCTTTATTTATTGATGACAATGAATTCCTTGATTGTAACTACCATCTTTCAAGCCCAGAACTTGAATTTGTTTATCTCATATCTGCTCACCCTAATAGCATAGTAGAAGGTAAGATATTTCCCCACTTCACAGGTCATATCTTGACTTTGATTGACCCTAAGTCTTGAGTTTCCTGCTTTAGGAACTTCCCCAGGGCTCTGGTCATTGCAGAGACAAGATGAAAAAGCATAAGGAATGTGCAAAATTCTTCAATCTTTGATTACCATCTCTAGTTACTTTGCAAGTATCTTCAAAGTGTCACATTGAAATGTTCCCCCTCTCCTCCTATCTACATTTAGGAAGGTCTTTTCACAGGGCCACTGAAGAAAGTTTTCCTATGTTATTTTTAGAGCATTATACTATAAATATCACTTTACAAAAAAATTGGACAATAGGTGGTTTTTCACCAGTAGAAGTACCAGGGTTTCATAAGTGCTATATAACAGTATTTATAATATAATATAAGATCTTTATCTTTTTAGGTGACAAATCCCTGGAGTGAGAAGAATAAAGAAAGGACATCTGTTACTTGTCTGCTGTCATGAATAATATCAATTACACTTTCCACCCAGATGTCATCATTTTGAAGGCCATCCCAGGCCTGGAGAAAATACAATTTTGGCTCTCTATCCCCTTCTGCACTATGTATGTGGTGGCCCTTGGGGGTAACTCCTTGCTGATCATACTTATCTGGATGGAGCACAGTCTACATGAACCTATGTATTTCTTCCTGGCTATGTTAGCTATGACAGACTTCTTGCTCTGCAACACCATCATGCCAAAGATGCTGGCTCTCTTCTGGTTCCAAGCTGAGTCCATTTCTTTCCAGGCCTGCATGACCCAGATGTTTTTTGTCATTTTCATCTTTGTCATGGAGTCAACAATTCTTTTGGCCATGGCATTTGACCGCTATGTGGCCATTTGCTTCCCATTGAGGTATACCATGATCCTAACCCCCTCTGTGATCAAGAAAATAGCAGGGTTTTCTGTGGCCAGGGGCCTGGTCATCACTTCCCCTTTTGTCTTTCTAGTTGAGCGCTTGCCATTCTGTGGGAACAATATCATTACTGATACATATTGTGAACTAACTAAGATTTCCAGACTGGCCTGTGCAGATATAACTGCCAATAATGTCTATACTCTGGTAATGTCATTCTTGTCCACAGGTTTAGATGTGTTCCTCATTTCCATTTCCTACATGTTTATTCTTCGAGCTGTCTTCCGACTGCCATCCCGTGATGCCCAATTGAAGGCTCTAGGTACTTGTACCTCTCATGTTTGTGTCATCCTCATGTTCTATCTTCCAGCCTATTTAACGGTACTGACCAGCCAATTGGGATGTGGAATCCTGCTGGCCAATCTTTATGTAATTGTTCCCCCTGCATTGAACCCCATCATATATGGTGTCAAAACCAAGCAGATCCGGGATATTGTTATAATTAGGCTCTCCCGACTGGGCCTGTGGTGTGGTGGGCAAGGAGTTCAAGAAGACCAGACAAATTAAGCTGTTCTCTCTGTGATGCTCTGGCTAGAAATGCTAAGTTACATTCAATTTTTGTGCAGATTGTAGTATCAAAGGTTATTCCTTTCATGTGCATAATTGATCTTATAGACAATAGCTCCACACAGTACTCTTCATTATAAGGAAGGAAGTTTTGATAGGAAAGAAAGGATCCTAGATATATATGAGAGTTGCAAGTCCATTAGAATTGATCATCACATTTTTTTGTTGTTGTGGATAATGTTCTCTTGGTTCTACTTATTTCCCTTATCATCATGAACTGATGTTCTCTCCTGGCCTTTCTGCAATCAGACTGATGAATAGTTTCTTACCAAACAATAATATTCTATTACTTACATATATTATAACTTATTTTTCATTCCCCAACTGATGAACATCAACTCAGTTTTCAAAAAGTTTTCAAATACATAAAGAGATACATCACAGACATACCTATTTAGTCTGTTCTAAAACACTTAATACTTCAACCTACCCAGAGTTTCTTTAATCCTTCTAATCTTCAGCACCTTGTTAGCTTTCCTTTGAAAGCCTTGAGATTTCTCACTAGACTTCCAAAGAAGAGATATTTAACATAGCAAATGATTGAGTATGACCCTATTCCCTGTTAATACAGTTTTGCATTTCCTTGCTTATTTACAAGACATGTCATACTGTTGATTTACATTGAACTTTCAGTCTACTAAGAACATAAGGTCTTTTTCAAATAAATGATTATCCAGCTAAATTGTACTGTGTTTTCTAGAGCCCCAACGCTGGGGTGCCAAAATATACTGTCTGGAATAGCTCTCTGGAGGATCTTGGGACTAGTGTGAGTCCTTGGTCTTAGTGGAGGAGAGATGAAGTAGGGAACCCACAAGGATGGTCAAAGATGGTGTCTGTTTATTTCAAGTCCTTTCAGTCCCTAAATACCTTAATACAATTCCATCACTGCACACTGCACAAGTGCTAACTATAAGCACCCTGCTATTAATATGTAAATGCCTCTCTTTAAGGTAAGTATCCCTGCTTCAAGTAGAACGCAGGTAGTCATGCCCCTCATGACTTCTGAGGAAGAGTGAGATGTCCCAAGGGAAGATGAAAGCCAAACCAGATATAGTCATCAGGTTCCCTCTGGGCTGAAGGATTTTATACCTAACCAAGAGTTCCCTCACTGTCTGTGGCTCTCCACAATCTCTTATTCTGTACTTATATAATTGAATTTCTAGAACCATATTTCCCTAAACAACATAAGTTGTCAATGCCTTTTATGATATAAACTCCTTGAAGACCATATTTCTTTTAATATTATATTTTCAGCACTCAGCATATAAAAATCACTAAATAAATGCCTTTTAATTCATTCACTTATTGATTTATTTGTCCTTTTAACATTGTATCATATTGGATTCATTCATTCCATATCCTACTTTTGGTATCTTTTGAATCTTCATTCTACTATCCAATGTGTTAACTCTAGTAAGTGAATGAATATACAGATAAGAATAATCTTCCCAAACAAGCCGTAAAATAATTAAATGGTCTGTCTTATTAAACATTGAATTCTTCTTTTTTAATATTTTAATAGTATTTTATTTTTCCAAATACATGCAAAGATAGTTTTCAACATTCACCTTTGCAAAACCTTGTATTCCAAATTTTTCTCCCTCTTCCTTCTCTAAGATAGCAAGCAATTTGGTTAAATATGTTAAACATGTGCAATTCTTTTAAACATCTTCTAAACAGCATTTCCATATTTATCATGCTGCACAAGAAAGATCAGATCAAAATGGGAAAAACATAAGAAAGAAAATAAAAGCAAACAAGCAAAAACAACCAAAAAAAGAGAAAATACTATGTTTTGATCCATATTCAAACTCCATAGTTCTCTTAGCCATGAGTATAAACACCAGAGACACTGAGTCTCATTGTCATTGATAACACTATCAAGAAGATTACCTAGACTGTCATTAAGGTAAATAAAACACTTGTCTGAAGAGAGAAGAGACAGACTGAAGATGGAGGCAGATGAACCTTTAGCAAATAAAAACAAAAAATAGAAAAAGAATGGTAAAAAGGCTGATGTGGAGAGGATGGTGGTGATGAGAATGAGAGACACTGTTAAAGATCACAGTATAATTAAAAGAGTAGAAACATAAAATGGGGCAACTAGATGGTGTAGTGGATAGAGTATTAGCCCTAGAGTCAGGAGGACCTGAGTTTAAATCCTATCTCAGACACTTATTACTTACTAGTTTTATGATTTTTGGACAAGTCATTTAACTTCAATTGCCTTGCCAGAAAGATATTACTACATATGGGGAAAGACCTAATTGAACTAGAGGAACACCAATTCATCTACGGTGATACTAATAGTACTTGAAAGACACTAAAGGTATGAAGAGATCCTGAGAAGTTTGTGTATGGACTGATGGGGATGAGATGATAATAAGGAGATAAACATCAGGTGAAGTTTTGTGAGTAGAAAGGTAATAATGTAGGGGAAAAAGAAAAAGAAAAGTACAGTATACCACTAAGGATGGGGAGAGAGTGGATGAAATGAAGGGACAGTAAGAGGACTATGGTGGCAATGGTAGTACAGTGAAAGTGATGTAGGTCAAGAAATAGAAGATAGTGATGAAGTTGGAAAGATAAAGAATATTGCGAATGCAGTGATGTGGAGAGACACTGGGAAAATACAGGGAATAAAGGAAAATGTAAATTATAAGAGAGAAAGAAGCATGTGGAGCCAGTAATGGCTATGGGTTTTGGGGAGATAGGGTAATTGATGGTCCCTATTTAGAGGAGCAGTAATATTTGGATACAGGAAGATAAGAAGACAATAATGTAAATAATGGACATATTCAATGAATAATTAATTGATCAATAACAATATCTTGAACATCACATAATCACCAGGTCCCATACATTGTAATTTTGAGGAAGAAAGAATAGAAGTCATTTAATATCTAGATCCATGTGTCCAGACACTTAATGTTCTAGTTAGTAAAGTAACTCCTAACCATGTAAAAAGACAAACAATACTCTGATAGATAAATCTCTGTTATTATTCAAATATCTATTTCCTCCATTTGTGCAAAGTACATATCCCATTTGGTTCTTTTTCAGGCCCTTCCATAAAGCCTCCATAGAACAACTACCTAGCCTAGAAGGAGGGCTTGTTTCCTTTAGGTGTTTGGGTGTCCATTTATTTTTCTATTCTGTCATAAAATATGTGGCCCACATCCTGTTCCAGATATTTATGCAAGAGGTAAAAGAGCCAATTGACTTTCTGAGACAGCACATAGCTGATTCCTAAGAGAGTAGAAAGGAGGGTTAAGGCTGTTTTAGCGCAGTATAAATAGACTAAAGTTAGTCTCTAACACTCTGAGTACTTCTCATTAATAGATAATAGTGGTCCATTTGTGATCTTTCTTTTCTCTGAGTTTCTATTAAAAGTTATAACTGGTCAATGGGAAAGAAGATAGGATAGAAATTCCATTTGGAACTATGGTTGAGCAGTAATTGTGCTAAACCACAGACTAAAAGCAATAAAGCCAATGAGGAAGATGCTCCAAACTAATGAAAGGAGGAAGGACAGTTGAAAATAGTTATGAGATATTTTTTAAACACTTCTATAGAACTTTCCATATTAAAAGGATGCATCTTCACAAGCACCCTGTGAGGAATGAAATATATTACCATGACTTTTTTTTTAGATGAGAAAAAAGATGAGACTAAAGAAATGACTTGAGCTTGATCATTTAAACCTAGCATTAAACAAGCATTCATTAAGCAATTACTATAAGCCCGGAACTCTGCTAAGAAATGGGGATAGAAAGAAAGCCAAAAATATGGTCCCTACTCTGAATGAGCTCATATTCTAACTGGGGAGACAATGTACCAAAAATCATTATACAAAATGTCCACCATATAAATGGGAGGGAATACATATATATATATATATATATACAGATATATATATGTATATATATATATGTGTGTGTATACCTATATATAATAAATATAATGCATATTTTATGTATATAATTTTCAAGTATAAGGTTTCTGAATAGTATATAAATCATCGATCTCTTATTTCTTGATCCTGAATCATTCTCCAAACCTTTGTCCAAATGAAAATGTTCAACATACAAATTGTTTATATTTTGTTTCTATTATGCAAACATCTTTCAAGTTGTAACTTGTGTTGCCAAAAATGTTATTTATATTCAGTGGAACCTATAAAATAAAGAAAAATAAAGTCTTATAGATAACAGCAAACATATCTTGCTAACTTACATCATTCTTAGAGGATTCTTGTAATTTCTCTATGTTTTGACTTTTTCACATGGAGTTTTTATAATCACTAATAAAATTAAATTATTTTTGTAATTTATCATTGTAATAATTATAAAGATTTAATGAATAATTCTAAAATGATATTATTAATGACATTGTTATCCTGGGGATTTAAATTTTGCTGTTGCTGCAAGTTGCTTGAAGAACAAAAGCTTTGGGAATTACTGAGTCATAGAGGAACATTTAATTAGGGGCTTTCAGAAATTCAGAAGGCAATATCTGAGTCACAAGATGGTCCTCTTCTTGGACAGGTCCCTACTTTGTAATGGAAGTCATTTAATCAGGCTGCACTATATTCAATGACCACTAGAGGGTAGCCTCATTAATATACATGCTAACTACCTACCTATAAAAACATGCACATTTATGTATGATTCGTGTTCAACATAAACACACATTTCTCATACCATACACTGTTATTCACTCTATCCAATACATATAAAGTATATAAACTTTGAAGTCCAAATGACATGGCACCTGAACACATGTTCTGCAGTCTTGGGCAGTGACTGAGATAATAACACTTTATTTTTTTTAGTTCTCTTAAGATTTCCTTTTCCGCTATCTGATACAATCAGAATAGTTCAGGGAATTCTGCACCTTCAGCATTGCCCGTTCTTGAGACTAATTGAGTGGAACACCATCTTCTTTCCCAAGGGTGGAAAGAGTTAACAAATCTGCAGGAACCAGGACTCCAGAGACCTTGCTTGCTTTAAGATTTCTCCCTTCTGAGATCCCAGGGAAAGAAATAAAGCATTTTGTCCTTTTGGCTGCAGGTCTTTCTGGCCAGTTTCTAACCCCATTTTCTTCTAGCCAAAGCCCCATGTACATCTCAAAACCAGGGCCTGGTAAGTATTGTCTCCTGGATGATTAAGAGATATAGTCACTGAAAAGAATGATACTGACCTTGAGACCCAGAAGCCTCACCTTAAGTTGCTGAAAGAAATAGGACCAAATCACTCCCTAGTCATTGGAAACACTATTCTCTTGGAAAATATCTCCTTTTCCTTCTTAAGTCAATGCCTATGGAAAGAGAATCTTTTTTTTTAAATTTTTTAAATTTAATTTTAATTTTTGTTTTTGTTTTTGTTTTTGTTTTTTTAAAGAGAATCTAATGAATAGATTTTCAAATAGTGGGAAAGCAGATGAAGGTTAAAGGCTGTGAAGGTCGAGGTTAGAGGTGGATGAGCACAATTGGAGAGTAAGCAAAAGCATAGCAATGGATCCTGTGCTCACAATCTGAATCTATGTGTATGTGTGTAGTATAGGTGTATTTAACATGAACTTTACAAATTATCTCAAAGTTATAATGGCTTTATTAATTGGAACAATATTAAAGTTTTATTTGAATGGCACACATGTAGAAGCCACATGTTTTTATCCTTTTACACTTGGAATCACTTGCCTTTTGACCATTGAAAATGTAGAGTCATTAGATTATACACTAATGACAGGAGTTCATTGGGTGCATATTCTTCTGATATCCATGCTCACTTTTTCATATTTACAAACAGACTAAACTAGGAGTCAAAATAATTTCAACCAAATTCCAAGTCAGCTACTACTTCTTCTAAAGGAAATCACTTAACTTCACTGCATTTTAAAAAGCAAGTAGAATGAGGCTAATCTTCTCTCTATATGCTAGCCTACTATGTATTTAAAGATGGCTTTCATTATTCTCCCTACATATCACACTTATCTTTTTTGGTTCGAAAGTAAGAAGGTGACATTTCCTTATATTGACTCTAAATTTGGGGGACACATTCTACATGGGGTTTGTAAAAATAATTTGTATTTAAGAACAAAATATAGTATTTTAAACTATCATTTGATTTTGCAGAGGTGAACTCTGTAATTCCCATATGGGAAAGATATTTTTATTTCCAAATTCTCTCTCCTCCTTCACTTCCTTACCCTTCCAGAAGGTAAACAATATGACATAATCTGTCTACTTTCTAACAAATTCCATATAAACACTTAATATTTGGACTAAATCCAATAGTTCAATGATCCTCTAATTTGTCCTGTGCTTTCCTAACTACTTATTCATGTAGACTACCTCCTTCCTCTTGGAAATCATTCACTACATATCTTCTTGTATTAAAAATCTTTCCTTCCAGGTCTGTCTCCTTAATCCCAAGTTGCCAGTGATCTTTCCATCCTCAGATTTCTCTAGTGAGCTTTGGTTAGAACATCCTAATTATTGCATTATTGCATTTGGCCGTATTATAATTATTTATGTATATGTTTTAACCCTCTTACTAAATTACAAATTCTTTGAGAGCAGGTACTGTGTGTTTTTCACATGAGATAAAACATAAATGCTATGTATACTTCAAAGTACTCTATAGATAATGCCATTATTTTTCATAAATACATTTATGCTTTCCTCAAAACACATTTATGCTTTCCTCAGCGAATTAGGGGAAAAGATATATTACTTCCATTGTCAGATAAGAGATGGGATTGTTTGAGATTAAGTGTTTTTCAAATGATCATGCTAATCAGTGTCTGAGTTAGTATTGAAGCTCAGTTCTCTTAACTACAAACCCACTCATACTGCCTTTATCTTGGTATTCTCACATATTCTTTAGTATGGCATTTTTTTCACATTGTATAGGTTTATTTAAAAATGAAATCTTGAATTTCACTGACAATGAAGTCCTAAGTAGAATTAATACAACATGTAGGAATTGCAATTCATAGTACAGTGGTAAACATCATCTATCTTGATATTTAAGTAATTAATTTGTCCCCTTTTATGGTTCTGATGAACAAAGCTACCGACACTGTAAAAAGAAGGTACTGAGTAATTTTTTATACCATCCCCAAAGAAATAAATGTTTTTTTTTCCTCTTCATATAATTCCCTTTGTTCTCTCCCTCAGTTCCCCTCATTGGTGGGCTTACACAAACCCTACCCAGTAATATAAATCCTACATAGTGGAAACAAATCAGAAAGTACAAGTCTTATGTGACTGGGACTTAAATGTGAGAGTTCACAAGCTAAGACTATGTAGATTTCTGTAAGTTATTGCTTAACTGCATGCTAGGATCCTGTCCACACACAGATCTTGAATCTAATCTATCCATCAATTTATCGTTAAGCTCCTCCTATCTCTGATGTGATATTATAGCTAATAATACAAAATAATAGTTAAGTGAGGCTTAACAACATTACATAGTAACTTGATCTTTTCTATGAAAAAATGTTTTCCCAGAGCTTAGGTTTGTAAAACCAAGATGAATGCTAAGGGGAGAGCCTGGATTTCCTAGAGTCAGTCAAGAGAATTTATTCAGGTAAGTACTGACTGATTTGGTAAGTGGAATACATATAATTTAGTGGGGTGGGGGAAGGTATCTTTGAGAAAAGGAATAATCATGGAGGATGCTTAGATATGGGAGATTCTCAGTACATGTCAATAATCAGTCATTTATTTGTCCTTAGCACTCAAGAGCCATCAGATCCCAGATGACAATGACCCTATTCAACATGAGCAGCTTCAATTCAGCCCCCTTCACCCTGATGGGCATCCCAGGACTGGAAGAGTTCCACATCTGGATTAGTATCCCTTTCTGTACCATTTACCTTGTGGCCATTGCAGGTAATTCCATCCTGCTGTACCTCATCACCATGGAGCGTAGCTTGCATACACCTATGTTCTACTTTCTTGCTATGTTAGCAGTCACTGACCTTGTTTTATCTACCACATGTGTCCCCAAAACCCTCATCATATTCTGGCGTGGCCCTCAGGAAATTGCCTTTCCCAGCTGCCTGACTCAATTGTTTTTCCTCCACTATAGCTTTGTCCTGGATTCAGCCATCTTGTTGGCAATGGCATTTGACCGCTATGTAGCCATCTGTTCTCCACTGAGATACACAACCATCCTTACCCCTCAAGTCATTGTCAAGATTATGGTGGGCATCTCCTTCAGGAGCTTCTGTGTTTTTGTTCCATGTGTTTTTCTGGTGAAGCGGCTGCCTTTCTGCCGGACACACATTATCCACCACACATATTGCGAGCACATTGGTGTGGCCAGACTTTCTTGCGCTGACATCTCCATTAATATCTGGTATGGTTTTTCTGTGCCAATTATGACTGTGATTTCAGATGTGGTTCTTATTGCCATCTCTTATACACTCATTCTCAAAGCTGTCTTTCGTCTTCCATCTCATGATGCTCGTCAAAAGGCTCTAGGCACTTGTGGCTCCCATGTCTGTGTCATCCTTATGTTCTACATACCAGCCTTCTTCTCTATCCTTGCCCACCGCTTTGGGCATAATGTACCTCTCACCTTCCACATTATGTTTGCCAACCTGTATGTGGTCATCCCACCTGCCCTCAACCCAATTGTTTATGGAGTGAAAACAAAACAGATAAGAGACAAGGTTTTCCTTTTGTTTTCTATGAAGGGCACAGAGTAATATAGAACTGGAGACAGAGTAGGGATTGGGGGAAGCAGATGGGATCTTTGTATTAGAGCTCAAGAATCAATTTGTAATTGGTGAATACAGAATGCATGCTTCTATTCTTTCAGAATTTATAGTGCCACTGATAGGGTAACTTTTTCCATTCTTCTAGATCACAGCTCTTTGGCAACTTAGCAAATAGTCTTTCACAGTTGTTGTGTCTGATTCATTGCTCTGCCACCAACCTGGTGGTTGAATGATAAGCCTGCCTGAAATCACTTAGGCTGACCCTCCGATAGTAATTGTATAATCTATCATCAGAACCATTCTGGTTCTCACTTTCTATGAGCTCCCAGAATATGTACATTGTTGCAAGAACTTTCATGATCCATAAATCAGCTTTATATAATAATGTGGCATCAAAGTAATACTTTAGGGAGCTACCCAAGGAATAGGATAGGAATAAAAATAGAACATGTGATTTTAAAATTATAGATGTCCTGTAAAGTATTCATGAAAGACATCAATTCTATCTGCCTTAGTGAGAAATAAGACAACAGCGAGGTAAAGGGTTTATTTAGTTCACACAATTGGTAGCAGCATGGAGAGATCACAAAGACTCAGAAAGATGAATTTATCTAACTGTGTGGTTATAGAGTACCACCTAATTTCTCTGTGTTATTTTTCCCCTCCTTAAAGTGATGTACTCTGCACTTCATAGCCTAAAAGGCTCCTTTTAACTTTCAAATACACCATATACATGGCTCTGGTGTCTATGTGTAGAAACCAGGAATTCAGTGAAGACCTGGATATTTCTTCTATCATCAATAGCAAAAGTTTTAGTACTGGACTGTTAGAGGAAATCCAGTTGAAGGTATTGACTTAATATAACATGCTATAGGAGACTTAATTTATTTGGCCATTACAATAAGGTAAATATTTTATATAATTCCTGTCACCACAATGACACAAATATAATTGTTGTTTGTTCTTAATTTCAAAGAGGACCAATGACATCACAAAATGATGCTTTGACTTGCATATGAATTGGATTTAAGTAAGGTAGAATTGCATACAGTTGCCAGCCTCACTCTTCCAGAATCATCAAAGTCCGGTGGTAAAGCAAAATGTCATGATGATTGGTGATAACCTGGTATTCAATGGATGACTCTCATGTCTATAAGGCCTGACCAAGCTCTCAGAATTCTGTAGTACCTATTTAAGTGTGGTTGTTGGAATGAATTGTTTTCACTCCCTATTCTATTGGGGAAAATCTTTATAGGCTTGGAATAGAAATTCCCTAACTCACTATAATACCATTTGGAAAATAAGAGAGATATATCTAGGCTTAGAACTATGTTTTTATTTATATATCCCCCATATTATACTTGTGAAATGATTTTTAAAATCCAAATATGTGACTTTTTATTTGATCTTATCAAATCTAATAACATTATATTTGACTCAATCTTCTAGCTTATTAACATATTTTAGAATATTGATTCTGCCTGCTATACTAGCTATCTCTCTCACTTTTGTTTCATTTGAAATTTTGGATAAAGATGCATCCATAATATCTTTATATAATTCAATGATTTAAAATAAAAATTTAAACCACACAGGACTGCTCACAGATCCCTGGTTGACTCCACTAGAGACTTACATAAGGTTGACAAACCTCCTTGAATGACTTACTCTTTGCATTCATCCATTCAATCAATCCATTATATAGGCCAGACCCATCCCTCTTATTTATAAAGACAGCATGAGAGAGAAGGTTAAAATGCTTGGCTGAAATCTAGGTAAATATATCAATGGCATTTTTGTGTTCTATTATTCTATTAGCCATGTCATAAGAGGAATCATAGTTGATTTGTCATCACATGTCCTTGATATACTTGATTTGAACCAATACTGTTTTCATCATGTTATCTTAACTCTCACTACTTTATTCTCTACTTATCAGTTTCTCTCTGACATACAACAACATATCATAGCAAAAATTTCTATTTGAAGGGAAATGTACAAAGTGACTTGGGTGTAAATCAGAATTCACTTTTGTACTTGACTTTTTCTGAGAGATAAAAAGAATGACACTTTTCATTACATCTCCTTATCAAAGTATATAAGATTTTTACTCTGAGATCTTGGTCTAAATTATCTCCTCTTCTTATTAACTATATAACCTAATTTCACACAGCCTCCATTCATCAGTAAAATAAGGAAGGTGAGTTAGATGATCTCTAAACTGATTTTGGCTATCCAGTTGCAAATCTATGCATTCTATGAGTGGATAACAATTGCCTAGTACAGAATACTTTGCTTTTAAAGTCCAACAAGAATATTCATTTTAACCATTTACAAAGACTCATTCTAGAAGATAGAACTATTATAAGGGATAGGGAGTGAGATGAAGTGAAGCAGTGTTGGGGAATGCTTTTTCTTTGCTAAAACTTTATGGGGTACTCTCTCTTATTACATTAATCTTCTTTGAAAATAAAATCTTCTGGATTAACGAATTGGGCTTACAACTTAAAAGGCTAGAAAAAGACCAAATTATAAACCCCCAACCAAAAATTAAACTCGAAATACAAAAATTAAAAGGAGAAATCAATAAAATTGAAAGTAAAAAAACTATTGAATTAATAAATAAAACCAAGAGTTGGTTTTATGAAAAAGCCAATAAAATAGATAAACCTTTGGTAAATTTGATCAAAAAAAAGAAAGAGGAAAATCAAATTGATAGTCTTACAAATGAAAAGGGGGATCTTTCCACCAATGAAGAGGAAATTAGAGAAATAATAAGGAGTTACTTTGCCCAACTTTATGCCAATAAATTTGATAACTTAAGTGAAATGGATGACTTTCTCCAAAAATATAGGCTTCCTAGATTAACAGAGGAGGAGATAAATTGCTTAAATAGTCCCATTTCAGAAAAAGAAATAGAACAAGCTATTAATCAACTCCCCAGGAAAAAATCCCCAGGGCCAGATGGATTCACATGTGAATTCTACCAAACATTTAAAGAACAATTAGCCCCAATGTTATATAAATTATTTGAAAAAATAGGGGATGAAGGAGTCCTACCAAACTCCTTTTATGACACAGACATGGTACTGATACCTAAACCTGGTAGATCGAAAACTGAGAAAGAAAATTATAGACCAATCTCCTTAATGAATATTGATGCTAAAATCTTAAATAAGATATTAGCAAAAAGACTTCAGAAAATCATCTCCAAGATAATACACTATGATCAAGTAGGATTTATTCCAGGAATGCAGGGCTGGTTTAATATTAGGAAAACTATTAATATAATTGACCATATTAATAATCAAATTAATAAGAACCATATGATCATCTCAATAGATGCAGAAAAAGCATTTGACAAAATCCAACATCCATTCCTACTAAAAACTCTTGAGAGTATAGGAATAAATGGATTATTCCTTAGAATAATCAGGAGTATATATTTAAGACCGTCAGTAAGCATAATATGCAATAGAAATAAACTGCAACCTTTCCCAGTAAGATCAGGAGTGAAACAAGGTTGCCCACTATCACCATTACTATTCAATATAGTACTAGAAACGCTAGCCTCGGCAATAAGAGCCGAGAAAGAGATTCAAGGAATTAGAGTAGGAAATGAGGAAAACAAACTATCACTTTTTGCAGATGACATGATGGTATACTTAGAGAACCCCAAAGACTCTGCTAAAAAGCTACTAGAAATAATTCAAAATTTCAGCAAAGTGGCAGGATACAAAATAAATCCACATAAATCCTCGGCATTTTTATATATCACTAACAAAATGCAACAGCAAGAGATACAAAGAGAAATTCCATTCCAAACAAATGTTGAGAGTATAAAATATTTGGGAATCCATCTACCAAAGAAAAGTCAGGAATTATATGAGAAAAATTACAAAACACTTGCCACAAAAATAAAATCAGATTTAAATAATTGGAAAGACATTCAGTGCTCTTGGATAGGCTGAGCGAATATAATAAAGATGACAATACTCCCCAAACTAATCTATTTATTTAGTGCTATACCAATCAGACTCCCAAGAAACTATTTTAATGACCTAGAAAAAATAACAACAAAATTCATATGGAAGAATAAAAGGTCAAGAATTGCAAGGGAACTAATGAAAAAAAAACTCAGAGGAAGGTGGTCTAAGTGTACCTGATCTAAAGCTATATTATATAGCAGCAGTCACCAAAACCATTTGGTATTGGCTAAGAAATAGACCGGTAGATCAGTGGAACAGATTAGATACAAAGGACAAAAAAGGGTACATCTATAGCAATCTAATCTTTGACAAACCCAAAGATTCCAACATTAGGGATAAAAATTCATTATTCGGAAAAAACTGTTGGGAAAACTGGAAATTAGTATGGCAGAAATTAGATATGGATCCACACTTAACACCATATACCAAGATAAGATCAAAATGGGTCCATGATTTAGGCATAAAGAGGGAGATAATAAATAGATTAGAGGAACAGAGGATAATCTACCTCTCAGACTTGTGGAGGAGGAAGGAATTTATGACCAGAGGAGAACTAGAGATCATTATTGATCACAAAATAGAAGATTTTGATTACATCAAACTAAAAAGTTTCTGTACAAATAATACTAATGCAAACAAGATTAGAAGGGAAGTAACAAATTGGGAAAATATTTTTAAAAACAAAGGTTCTGACAAAGGTCTCATTTCCAAAATATATAGAGAACTGACCCTAATTTATAAGAAACCGAACCATTCTCCAATTGATAAATGGTCAAAGGATATGAACAGACAATTCTCAGAGGAAGAAATTGAAACTATATCCACTCACATGAAAGAGTGTTCCAAATCACTACTGATCAGAGAAATGCAAATTAAGACCACTCTGAGATACCACTACACACCTGTCAGATTGGCTAAGATGACAGGAACAAATAATGACAAATGTTGGAGGGGATGTGGGGAAACTGGGACACTAATACATTGCTGGTGGAGTTGTGAAAGAATCCAGCCATTCTGGAGAGCAATCTGGAATTATGCCCAAAAAGTTATCAAACTGTGCATACCCTTTGACCCAGCAGCGCTACTACTGGGATTATATCCCAAAGAAATACTAAAGAGCGGAAAGAGACATATATGTGCCAAAATGTTTGTGGCAGCTCTTTTTGTTGTAGCTAGAAACTGGAGGATGAATGGATGTCCATCAGTTGGAGAATGGTTAGGTAAATTGTGGTATATGAAGGTTATGGAATATTATTGCTCGGTAAGAAATGACCAGCAGGAGGAATATAGAGAGGCCTGGAGAGACTTAAATCAACTGATGCTGAGTGAAATGAGCAGAACCAGAAGATCACTGTACACTTCAACAACAATACTGTATGAGGATGTATTCTGATGGAAGTGGAAATCTTCAACATAAAGAAGATCCAACTCACTTCCAGTTGATCAATGATGGACAGAGGTAGCTGCACCCAGAGAAGAAACACTGGGAGGGGAATGAAAATTGTTAGCACTAATATCTGTCTGCCCAGGTTGCATGTACCTTCGGATTCTAATGTTTATTGTGCAACAAGAAAATGATATTCGCACACATGTATTGTACCTAGACTATATTGTAACACATGTAAAATGTATGGTATTGCCTGTCGTCGGGGGGAGGGAATAGAGGGAGGGGGGGTAAATTGGAAAAATGAATACAAGGGATAATATTATAAAATATATATATATATATAATAAAAAAAATACTCATGAAAAAAAAAAAAAAAAAAGAAAATAAAATCTTCTGGAATCCATTTACAATAAATGACAAGCCTCATTTATTAATCAACTCTGGATTTAATATGGACCTATGTTTTAATTAGTGATATTCATTATTATAATTTATTATTATTATTTTATTTTGTATTATTATGCAGAATTAAAGTAAAAATAGTAATTATGTTATACAAATAATGGGAAGAGGAAGAGGTATTAGAGGAGGGAGGTGGGCTCCTGCTTGTGAAAATCTACTCATATATATTAAAAAGAGTATAGCACCCTCCAAAATCCAAAATAGTAAGGAACCTACAAAAATCCATAAAGAAATAAGGGGAGAGGGATGAGCAGATGGGGAATCAAAGGGTATGGGAAGAAGACAAAGGAGGAATCAATGGGTTGGGGGAAGGTTAAGTAAGACCAAGGCAATTTAGAATCAGAATTAAAGCAAAAAATCAGCAGGAGGTCTTCCAGGCAAGATGGCGGCGTGGAGGCAGACAGCTGCTTGAGCTCTGTGTTTTCTCTCTGGACTTTCTTCATGACCAGCCTCAGAGTTAATGCTTGACCAGAAAAGAAACCCACAAATAATCACCAAGAGAAGACATCCTTGAAATTCACCAGAGAAGGTCTGTGTTTGTTCGGGGGAGGGTCAAACAGACTGGGCGCAGACTGAGGGCAGGCAAGCCAGAGTGAGACAGGCAGCTCACACAGCTCAGACCAGAGGGGGAGGGGTACGATCTCTGCCGTTTCCCCAGTGTGGATACTCCGTCTTGGTAGCAAGCCAGGAGCAGCAGAGAGGGTGTAAACACCGGAGGTGAAGATTTAATAAAGATTAAAACCCAGGAAAGCTAGCATCTCTCAGAACCGGCCACCCCCCAACCCCCACCTGGAGTGACTCAGTATGTTCTCAGAGCCTCAGAGCACAGAGGCAGCACAGCCATCTCTCTTCTGTTAGTGGCTCTCTGCTGCCCTACCCCCAGTCTGTAGAGGAAGCCCATTAACACCATCCAGCCCCATCCCCCCAGAAACAGACCAGTTGTTTCTCTTGTCAGTTTGTTTTCTTCTATTCCACTCTTGACAAAATGAACAAAAAATTCAAAAGGGCTCTAACCATTGACAGCTTTTGTATGGAGAGAGAGCAGACTTCAAATACTGAGGAGACTAAAAACATACTGTCCCCAGAGGAATCCCCTAAGGAGGATATGATCTGCTCCTCAATACAAAAGAATCTCATCTAAGAAATCAAAAAGGCTCTCACAAGAGAGCTGGAAGAGAAATGGGAAAAGGAAAGGGAAGCTTGGCAAGAGAGCCTGGAGAAGTCATCCCACTCATTCAAAGACAGAGTGGATAAAGAAATCAAATCATTGAGAAACAAGATTAGTGAGCTGGAAAAGATAAACAACTCCAAGGAAAACAGGATTAGTGAGCTGGATAAAGAAATCAGCTCTCTAAAAAATAAAATGGATAAAATGGAAAAAAAATTCCATAGAAGATAAAAACACAATTGGACAATTACAAAAAGATATAAAAAAAGTGAGTAAAGAAAATACATCATTGAAAATTAGACTCGAACAAGTAGAAATGAATGACTCAAGGAGAAACCAAGAGGTAGTCAAGCAAAACCAGAGAAATGAAACAATTGAAAAGAATGACAAGTACCTTATTAGAAAGACAACAGACCTGGAAAACAGATCCAGGAGAGACAATTTGAGAATAATTGGACTCCCTGAAAAATGTGAGGAAAAAAAGAGCTTGGACTCTATTTTTGAGGAAATTATCAAAAAGAACTGCCCAGATGTTTTGGAAACAGAGGGTAAAATAGACATTGAAAATATTCACCAATTGCCTTCTGAAAGGGACCCTAAAATCAAAATGCCAAGAAATATAGTGGCCAAGTTCAAGAACCATCAGACAAAGGAAAAGATATTGGAAACTGCTAGAAAAAAGCAATTCAGATATGGAGGATCCACAATAAGGATAACCCAGGATCTAGCAGCATCCACATTAAAATAACGAAGGGCCTGGAACATGATATTCCGAAAGGCTAAGGAACTTGGTATGCAGCCAAGAATAACGTACCCAGCAAGAATGAGCATCATTTTCCAGGGAAGAAGATGGACATTTAACGAAATAAATGAATTCCATCTATTCTTGATAAAAAAACCAGACCTACATAAAATGTTTGATCTTCAAATACAGAACTCAAGAGATTTCTAAAAAGGTAAAAAGAAATCTTGAGAACTATACTTCTGCCATAAAAATATGTAAAGAACATATGTATAATTTATCCTAGAAACTAGAGGTAGAAAGGAAATTATATCATAAAAAAGTGTAAAGTGGTGGTACTACATCTCATGAAGAGACAAAGGTAACCTATTATATCTGAGAGAAAGAAAGGAGGAAGATGAACATAGTGTGTATCAATAGACATATTCGATTTATGGTGAAACTTCTTCCACTTCATTGAAAAGTGAGAGGGAAGGAGTAAGCTAAGGGGAAGGGAATACAGAAATTGTGAGGAAAAGGGGTAAAATAAGGGGAGGAACTTTAAGGTGAGGGAGGGATACTAAAAAGGGAGGGCTGTGAAAAGCAAGTGGTGTTCACAAGTTTAATACTGGGTAGTTAATTACTGGGGTAAAAGGGAAGGAAAGGGGAAAAGCATAAGCAGGGGTTAACAGGATGGCAAGCAATACAGAATTAGTCATTCTAACCATAAATGTGAATGGGGCAAACTCCCTCATAAAGAGGAAGCAGTTAGCAGACTGGATTAAAAGTCAGAATCCTACTATATGTTGTTTACAGGAAACACACCTGAAACAGGGTGATACATTCAACCTAAAAGTAAAAGGGTAGAGCAGAATCTACTATGCTTCAGGCAAAGCCAAAAAAGCAAGGGTAGCCATCCTCATCTCAGATCAAGCAAAAACAAAAATTGATATAATTAAAAGAGATAAGGAAGGGCATTATATCCTGCTAAAGGGTAGCATCAATAATGAAGCAGTATCAATATTAAACATATATGCACCAAGTGGTGCAGCATCTAAATTCTTAAAAGAGAAATTAAGAGAGTTGCAAGAAGAAATAGACAGCAAAACTATAATAGTGGGAGATCTCAACCTTGCACTCTCAGAATTAGATAAATCAAACCACAAAATAAATAAGAAAGAAGTCAAAGAGGTAACTAGAATACTAGAAAAGTTTGATATGATAGATCTTTGGCGAAAGCTAAATGGAGACAGAAAGGAGTATACTTTCTTCTCAGCAGTTCATGGAACCTACACAAAAATTGATCATATACTAGGACATAAAAACCTTAAAATCAAATGCAATAAGGCAGAAATAATAAATGCATCCTTTTCAGACCACAATTCAATCAAAATTACATTTAACAAAAAGTCAGGGGAAAATAGACCAAAAAATAATTGGAAACTAAATAATTTTATACTAAAGAATGATTGGGTAAAACTGCAAATCATAGACATAATTAATAACTTCACCCAAGAAAATGACAATAATGAGACATCAACCAAAATGTGTGGGATACAGCCAAAGCAGTAATAAGGGGAAGTTTTATATCTCTACAGGCCTACTTGCATAAAATAGAGAAAGAGAGGGCCAACGAATTGGCTTACAACTAAAATTACTAGAAAAGGAACAAATTAAAAACCTCTAGACAAACACAAAACTTGAAATCCTAAAAATAAAAGGTGAGATTAATAAAATTGAAAGTAAAAAAAAAAAACTATTGAATTAATTAATAAAACTAAGAGTTGGTTCTATGACAAAACCAACAAAATAGACAAACCCTTAGTAAACCTGATTAAAAAAAGGAAAGAGAAAAAGCAAATTGTTAGTCTTGTAAATGAAAAGGGAGAACTCACCACTAATGAAGAGGAAATTAGAACAATAGTTAGGAGCTACTTTGCTCAACTTTATGCCAATCAATTCGATAACTTAAATGAAATGGAAAAATACCTTCAAAAATATAGCTTGCCCAGATTAACAGAGGAAGAAGTAAGTAGCCTAAATAGTCCCATCTCAGAAAAAGAAATAGAACAAGCTATTAACCAACTTCCTGAGAAAAAATCCCCAGGACCAGATGGATTTACATGTGAATTCTACCAAACATTTAAAGAACAACTAACTCCAATGCTATATAAACTATTTGAAAAAATAGGGATTGAAGGAATCCTACCAAATTCCTTTTATGAGACAGACATGGTACTGATACCTAAACTAGGTCGATCGAAAACTGAGAAAGAAAACTATAGACCAATTTCCTTAATGAACATTGATGCTAAAATCTTAAATAAGATATTAGCAAAAAGACTTCAAAAAATCATCCCCAGAATAATACACTATGACCAAGTGGGATTTATACCAGGAATGCAGGGCTGGTTTAATATTAGGAAAACAATTAGTATAATTGACCATATTAATAATCAAATTAATAAAAAACATATGATCATCTCAATAGATGCAGAAAAAGCATTTGATAAAATCCAACATCCATTCCTACTAAAAATGCTTGAGAGTATAGGAATAAATGGACTATTCCTTAAAATAATAAGGAGCATATATTTAAAACCTTCAGTAAACATCATATGTAATGGTGATAAACTAGAACGTTTCCCTGTAAGATCAGGAGTGAAACAAGGTTGCCCACTATCACCATTACTATTCAATATAGTACTAGAAACTCTAGCCTCGGCAATAAGAGCCGAGAAGAGATTCAAGGAATTAGAGTAGGAAAAGAGGAAATCAAATTATCACTCTTTGCAGATGATATGATGGTATACTTAGAGAACCCCAAAGACTCTGCTAAAAAGCTATTAGAAATAATTCAGAGTTTTAGCAAAATTGCAGGATACAAAATAAATCCACATAAATCCTCAGCATTTTTATACATTACCAATACAATCCAACAGCAAGAGATACAAAGGGAAATTCCATTCAAAATAATGGTTGATAGTATAAAATATTTGGGAATATATCTACCAAAGGAGAGTCAGGAATTATATGAGCAAAATTACAAAACACCTGCCACAAAAATAAAGTCAGATTTAAATAATTGGAAAGACATTCAGTGCTCTTGGATAGGCCGAGTGAACATAATCAAGATGACAATACTCCCTAAACTAATCTATTTATTTAGTGCTATACCAATCAGACTCCCAAGAAACTATTTTAATGACCTAGAAAAAATAACAAGAGAATTCATATGGAAGAACAAAAGGTCGAGAATTTCAAGGGAAGTAATGAAAAAAAAAATTAATTGAAGGTGGTCTAGCTGTACCTGATCTAGAACTGTATTATAAAGCAACAGTCACCAAAACCATTTGGTATTAGCTAAGAAATAGACTAGTTGATCAGTGGCATAGGTTAGGTTCACAGGGCAAGATAGTGAATAAAATTAGCAATCTAGTGTTTGAGAAACCCAAAGATCCCAAATCTTGGGATAAGAATACATTATTGACAAAAACTGCTGGGAAAACTGGAAATTAGTATGGCAGAACCTGGGCATGGACCCACATTTAATACCACATAGTAAGATAAGATCAAAATGGGTCCAAGATTTAGGCATAAGGAACGAAATCATAAATAAATTGGAGGAACATGGGATGGTTTTCCTCTCAGACTTGTGGAGGAGGAAGGAGTTTGTGTCCAAAGGAGAACTAGAGACCATTATTGATCACAAAATAGAACATTTTGATTACGCCAAATTAAAAAGTTTCTGCACAAACAAAAATAATGCAAACAAGATTAGAAGGGAAGTAACAAATTGGGAAAACATTTTTACAGTTAAAGGTTCTGATAAAGGCCTCATCTCCAAAATATACAGAGAATTGACTTTAATTTATAAGAAATCAAGCCATTCTCCAATTTGATAAATGGTCAAAGGATATGAACAGACAATTTTCAGATGATGAAAATAAAACTATTTCCACTCATATGAAAGAGTGTTCCAAATCACTATTGATCAGAGAAATGCAAATTAAGACAACTCTGAGATATCATTACACACCTGTCAGATTGGCTAAGATGACAGGAACTAATAACGATGAATTGGAGGGGCTGTGGGAAAACTGGGACACTGATGCATTGTTGGTGGAGTTGTGAAAGAATCCAACCATTCTGGAGAGCAATCTGGAATTATGCCCCAAAAGTTATCAAAATGTGCATACCCTTTGACCCAGCAGTGCTACTACTGGGCTTATATCCCAAGGAAATACTAAAGAAGGGAAAGGGACCTGTATGTGCCAAAATGTTTGTGGCAGCCCTTTTTTTAGTGGCTAGAAACTGGAAAATGAATGGATGCCCATCAACTGGAGAATGGTTGGGTAAATTATGGTATATGAATGTTATGGAATATTATTGTTCTGTAAGAAATGACCAACTGGAGGAATACAGACAGACTTGCAAAGACATATCAACTGAAGCTGAGTGAAATGAGTAGAACTAAGGGATCATTATACACATCAACAATGATACTGTACCAGGATGTATTCTGATGGAAGTGGATATCTTCAACATAGAGAAGAGCTAATCCAATTCCAATTGATCAATGATGGACAGAATCAGCTACACCCACAAAAGGAACACTGGGAAATGAGTGTAAACTGAGAGCATTGTTTTTTTGGGGTTTTTTTGGTTTTTGTTTGTTTTTGTTTTTGTTTTGTTTTGTTTTGTTTTGTTTTGTTTCTCTTCCCAGATTATTTTTACCTTGGGAATACAATCCTTCCTTTGCAACAACAACAACAACAAAATTCGGTTCTGCACATATATATTGTACCTAGGATATACTATAAGATATTTAATATGTATGGGAATGCCTGCCATCTAGGGGAGGGGGTGGAGGGAAGGAAGGGAAAAACTCGGAACAGAAGGGAGTACAAGGGATAATGATGTAAAAAAAACATTACCTATGCATATGTACTTGTTAGGATTACTAGATGAGAACTCAGGTTGTCTGGACAATTACAAGGTGAGAACTCAGGTTGACTTGACAGTTCTCTGGCTCAGATTCTAAGAGGAGCAAGCTCATTGGTTGGAGTACTTCTTTCCAGAAGCCCTTGCATTATCCCACACCCATTCTCTGGGAGGATAAAAAGAGGCAACAGTGAGCCTGGAGAAGCAGTCTGGACTGGGGAAGGACAAGAGCTGGAGGAGATTTAGAGCCAGGATTCAGGAAGAAGAAGAGGCTGGCTGGAGGCTCCAGAAGCCTCCCAAGAAACCTGCTCATAGAGGAAAAGATTATACAGAAAAGAAACCTTCTCCCAGAGAAGGATTACAACTGAGAGACGATCAAAACTTTACATTTACTGTCAAAGAAAATGTTACAATTATAAAAATTAATTTTAAAAATTCAAAAAAGTCAGCAGGAATAGAAAAGGTATGTGTGTGTATACATCTACATAACTTTACATGAATGTATCCTTTCTTAACTATAGCCTGCTTAGGGGTGAGGTGGGGATGAAAGGGGCAAAAAAGAATAAAGAAGATGCACTGCAGAGGACAAAAGAATAACTTACAAGGAAATAAAAAACAGATGAACCAAGTTATTGTACCTTGGTATCATAACAAAGTGGTCATCCAGTATTTGAATAAAAGCAGGCTCCAAGAAAGGAGACATGACTGAAGGAGACAATAAAAGATTTGGACTTAATACCTGGCTACAATTGTGGTGATTACTGAACTGAAAGAAGGCTGCCTCCAGAGACCCCCAGAGAACATTACATTTTAGAGAGAACACTACACAATAGTATGTAGGGAATGTTAGTTTTATAATGTACATTTTGTAAATGAGAAAAAATGAAGCCTATACTTTTGAAGTGACTATATGGATCAGACATGTGGAGACAATGAGAAGATAAGGAAAACAAAAAGTCAGGAAATGGGTTGTTGTAAACAACTGAAAAGAAAGAGCATGTAGAAACTTTATTAGAACCTGGAAATCTCTGTTTATTAAACTGTTTCTGTAAGACAAATTATCTTCATAATGAGATGGTGAGATAGTGTTATGGGCCAGAACTCTGAACTTGAAAGAAAGGATTCCTACAATGTACTAAGTCATTAGAATTGATAGAGACAATAGTTATCTAATTTAGCATAGTGCAGTATGATTGATTTAATCCTACAAAGAGATATTATGGTCCAGAACTTGAAACAAGGTAACAAGTTGAATTGAGGAGACAATGGTTAAATCTAGTTTAGCATTGATTTAATCCTACAACAAATAATGGTTTACTAATGGTTTAATGATTGGTGTATACTCAGTGTGAAATATATAAGCTAGAAGCTCTCAGAGCCAGGAGAGACAAGCACACTAGAAGCTCTTGGAGGTTGAGACAGATTTATTCCATCATCCACTTTTGTGCTGGCTGGAGGCTGAAGCACAAACCCTTGGATTCAGAGGGCAGAGAAGGAGGCAGGAGCTCAAGCTCTTGGAGCCAAGGAGAGAGATAGGCCTCTAAGAAAGCTAAGCAGGCTCTAAGAAAGGAGACATGACTGAAGGAGACAATAAAAGATTTGGACTTAATACCTGGCTACAATTGTGGTGATTACTGAACTGAAAGAAGGCTGCCTCCAGAGACCCCCAGAGAACATTACATTTTAGAGAGAACACTACACAATAGTATGTAGGGAATGTTAGTTTTATAATGTACATTTTGTAAATGAGAAAAAATGAAGCCTATACTTTTGAAGTGACTATAGAACAAGTCCCATAACTGAAGAATAATAACAATAATAGAATGATGGTATGGTTTCTTTGAGGTTTGGAAAATGCTTTCATATATTAGTTCATTTGACCTTCATGACAATTCTGTGAAGTTATATTATTCAATCTCTTTTGCATATAGGGAAACTGAGCCACGGAGAGGTTAAATGACTTTTCAGTCATTCAGTTTATATCTGAGGTAGGATTAAAAATCAGTTTAAAAAAATAAAATATTTTTTTTTAAATTTAGTTTTTCCTAATCTCAAGAGCAACACTCTATTCTCTGTGCCACCTAGCTTCCATGGTAGCTAACCATCTTTTTGTTTGTAAATCTGGGGCTTCTGATTCATCCCAGTCTCCCTCATACCACATTAGGTTTCCTCTGTGTCAGCTGAGCTGAGACTTGTGACCATATAGATACTTGTTACTGGTCCCTCTTCTTAGTAACATTTACCAGCATGGCAGCTTGATCTCTGGGTTCAGGTTGGGAAAACTGGTCTCTTTCCATATTGAACACTTATATGGCAAATATTTTTTTCCTCTGGGACAATAAGCTTGAATGTATTTGAAACACTATATGTTTATGTTGGTAATGATTAAAAAACATTAGGGTCGATAAACAATTTTTGGCATTCAGGCAGTTATTTCATCGAAGTCTGACTGCTTCTGACTGAGCACACAACATATTCCTGCAATTCCTCTGCAACATGTCATCAAATAGCATGTATTATTCATCTCTCAACAAGTCATCAAATTTTTTCTAGACCATAATAAAGGTTCTACATTTAAGCACAAACTTATTCCCAATGAATGGACAGACCCAATGTTATGCTTCTTTTCCAAGATGTTGACTTTTTTCATAATTCATAATTGGGGCAAAGCTCCCACTACTTTTTCCAATTTTTCTTCCATCTCTATCATCTGATTTCTAAAATTCTTTTTGATCTCTCTCAAGAGATCTCAAGAGAACCCTTTGAACATAAAATCAATTCTTATTCCCTTTCTAGCCTTCACATGTAGGCATTTTTCTGTGCTCTTCTCTATTTGTGTTTTGATCTTCCCTATCACCATTGTAGTTTTCTATACTCAAAGCTCTTTTTAATTTTTTGCTCATTTTTCAAAGTTGTGCTCTGTGATGTCCGGGCTAGCTTTCTGGATGATCTCTGGACAGGCCTTAGTGTTAGCAGGAGAGTACCACAAGGTCAGGGATAAAGTCTGGAATCTAGAGTCAGTGAGTCTGAAATAGAGCTTGAACACACTCACTCTCATACTCTCCTTCACTCATTCTCTGTCTCTCTCCAGTCCTCTCAGCCCTTACATACCCCAGTACAATTACATCACTATAGCACACTGAGCATGCGCCAACTGTAGAATCAGTACATCACCACACTAAGTACTAAGTATATGTGAACTAGAGAACCATTATCTCATCAGTCACACTGAGTAAACACCCTGCTGTAAGTATCCTTGTTTCAAGTATACTTTTCTCAGAATTCTGTCCTCTATATCTCCTTCTTTCTTTTGTTTTAGAACACAGGTGGTCATGCCCTCCTGACTTCTCAGGAAGGGAGGTGGGCATCAAAGGGAAATGGGGAGTGAAACCAGATATTGTTTGTGGGTTTTCTCTGGGCTGAAGGGTCATACTTGAAACAGTTATACATAAATCGTTCAGCAGGGGAGGTATTACACAAGCACATAGAAATATAACACAGGTTAGTAGTGATATAACAAACAATATGAATGAACATGAGGATATACATGTTCATAAATCCTAGAAGGAGGGTATATAAATATCATTCATACATACAACTCTTTCAGCAGCCAAAAGGTAGTCTAAAACTAATCTATTGTCCATTGCTTCATGTGTGAGGGAATCCAATGATTCTGCAGGTTTTGAAGACCTGCAACAGTCTCATTGAAAATTTTTGATGTTCATGAGTCAATTGCCATACACATTGGGTTAACAGTCATGCTTTTTCAATGGCACATGTAGTCAGAGATGGAGCCACCAGATGTTTCATGGGTCTTCTCCCTCTCTCCAAAGGACAAGGCAGATATGGCTCGCTGGCACTCATCTGATTCCTTCTCCATCTGTAGAGATACAAGCAAACTCTCTCCCCCGAGCAGTAAACTTGTTTGGTCCCTTCTATTCACCACTTTCTGGATCTCTCCACACACATCACCTGGCTATTATCTAAAGATAGTGGAGCTGCTCTCACTGGACACTGCCCTTCCATCAGGTTATAAAACCTGTTTGCTAGACCCAGTGAATCTTTATCAAAATAATAATAATAATAATAATAATAATAATAATAATAATAATAATAATAATAATAATAATAATAGAATAAAGAGCTACATTTAAAAGTTTTCTAGGGTTACCTGTGGTTCCCCCCCTTTTTTTGTTTTTGGAGGAACATCTTGATGTCTCTGTTTCTTTTTTCTACTATTGACTGCACTTGAGAATTAAAAGGTATGCTAGTGGTGTGTAAAATATGATATTGTGCACAAAAGTTTGCAAAATGTTTAGAAGTATATGCAGGTCCATTATCTATTTTTATTGCTTGTGGCATACCCATAATTACAAAAGCTTGTATAAGGAATTCAGTGACCACTCAGGCAGTCTCTTTTGCTCGTGGTATTGCAAAAATAAATCCTGAATAGGTGCCTACAATAACATGGATAAAATACAGATGACCAAAAGATTTATAATGGGTCACATCCATTTGCCAAATTTCAATGGGTCTCAAACCACTAGGGTTCTTCCCTGGAGGGAGCATAGAGCATAGTAGTATGGAAAAGAAGGCAAGCTGTATAGGTTTTTACTATGCTTCTAGTTTCCTCTTTTGTTATCCCAAATTGCAAATGTAAAGCTTCAGCAGCCTGATATTTAGAATGAGATTCTTAGGCTACCTGATATAAAGGAGTATTGGTAAACATGATTAGAAAACTATCGATAGAAAATAGATAGAAAACTGTCTTTGAATTTCCATAAAAAATAGGACCTGAAAGTCCACTAGGAGAGTGAACATGAAAGCTATAAATCTTACCTTGACACATTTTTACTTGCTCTTGAAATTCCTTAAAGAGCTGGTATATATTAGAAACTACAAATTTTATTTCGGCTGTTGCAATTCTTTGTACCACGCCTACTGAATAAGCTGAATCAGATTTTATATTTACATCTCCTGGATAATAAGTAAAAGCTAGCATGACTTTATACAATTCATTCTGGTGAGTGGACTGAAAAAGACTTCTGACTACTCTCTTTATAGTTAAGTCATGAGAGTATACAACACCAATGTTATGTTTGGATGCATCTGTAAAGATAGTTGGTCCTTTAAGAGAAATCTTAGAAACTTTTTCTTCAAAAATCAATTGCAAATGATGTAATAGCCAGGTTATCTTTAGTGGAGACCCATGTGTAAAATTTGGAGCTATGGCCAATAAAATTTGACACTTTAGGATGGTTTCACAGCATACATTAATCTGTGCATTAATATAAAAGGTATATATCTTGTCAGGTCTTATTCCAGATAATTGTACTACTCGCTTAATGCCATTTAATAAAATTCTATCCACAAGCACTGGGTAAGGAGTAAGGTTTTGTTCTGGTTGTGCTGGGAGGTTCATCCACTCTATCACACTGTCTCCTTGATGAAGGACTGCTGTGAGTGTCTCTTTCATAGCAAAAACTGATATTTCCAAGGATTTTTGAGTACCTTTTTTAACCACATTGGATAAAGCCAGTTCAATTTCTCTCAACGCCTCTTGTGCTTCTTTTGTAAGCTGGCATGGTGAGTTTAAAGCAGTATCTCCCCTTAAAATGTCATACAATGGTTAAGCCTAACATTGGATGCATCTACTGGATATCTCCTATCAATTTTTGAATGTTATTTAAGGTATTCAACTATCTGTTCTTAAAGAAAGCTTTTGTACTGTAAGCACCTTAGGATATACTTTATATCCTAAATTCTGAAAAGGAGCATGCCTTTGAATTTTTTCTGGAGCTATGTGCAATTTGTAGTTCCTTAGGGTTTCTATTGTCTTTTGTAGACATGCTACTAACATTTGCTCCTCAGGTGCAATCCCAAGATATCATCCATGTAATGTAACAACATAACTTTTGGAATGCTTTTCTTACTGGAATAAAAGCAGCAGCCACATACATTTGACACATAGTAAGGCTATTTTTCATTCCCTGTGGCAGGCCTTCATTAGTACTCTTGGCTAAAAAGCTGAAGTATTCATTTGTAATCCTGTTTTAAGATGCCCATAGATTAATGGGGATTTGTTCAACAATAAAAGGAGTAAAAACTCTTGTTTTGCCTTCAAATATCCATCTCAAAGGGGTAACACTAACTTCAGCTGCTATTGATCCTACTACATCAGACATGTAGGTGACTGCCTTAATCTTTGGCCAGTGACTGGGCCAGTTTGCACCTCTAATGACTGTATAATCTGCAGCTGTGTCTACCAATCCTTCTAATGGTATGCCATTTATATAAATAATGAGTGTAGGTCAGTCAGCTGTAACTGTTGTTGTCCAGTATATTCCTGGATTCTGTTGCTGTGAGTTAAAATCACCAAACTGCCCTATTAAGAGTATGTATCACATTGTCTACCTGTATTAGTGACTGGGATATTATCTACACATTCTCCAGTTTCCCACATCAGTGTATGGATAACCACTGTTTTGTAAGCACTCTTAGAATGTAAAATGGTCAAGCCTACTGTACCTGGAGGTAAGGGATCCATAAGCTGGAAAGGAACAGATTTCACCTCTCCAGGAGGTATCTCAGTTGCCCCAGATGCATAAAACTCTATTCTCCCCAATTGTAATCCCTTTCTCCTATCAGGTTCCTTCTTGGCTGATTGGTCATTTCATGCCCCAAGTATTTTTGGTCTTGGACCCTGAGGCTGGGCCTGCATCCTGTTTCCCTGAGTCAATCTACATTCTGATGCCCAGATGCTTCTGCTCCATTGCATTTTGGACATGGGGTACTAGGTCTTGTTCTCTCACCCTGTTTTCTCACTCTGTCTCTATGCCAACATTGAGCTTTCAAATGCCATACTTTACCACACTAAAAGCATTGATGAGTCTCTCTAGAAGTCCCTTGCCAAAAGGAATCCTGTCTTCCTATGTTCATATCTTGAAAAATCTGCAACCTAGCCTGGGTATAAAAGGTATTTGTGCCCACTGTGGCACAGCATCTTATGATCTCCTCTAAAGGAACATCCTTGTGTAGTCCCCATATAATTCTTTTACAAACCCCATTAGCATTTTGTCTAGCAAGTTGTCATCATAACGTCTGTTACTGCATTTTCACCATTAGTCCATATGACAGCTGTCTGCAGACATCCCACAAAATCAGCAAAGGGTTCATTTGGACCTTGTGCTATCTTGTCTTCCTGGGAGGGAATTGCTGCTTTGATATCAGTAGCATTAATTTACTCATATGCTGCTATAGGATAATTAATCTGTGTTAAAGTGTCTGCATAAGGACCTATACCAGCTAGTTGATAAAAGGTGACTAGTATATTAACTGCCGGTTGCCTAATTCATTGGCTTGTATTCTACAGAGTTCACTATAATCAGAAAGCCACAACAAGTTTTGTTCAGGTTTTAAACATGATAGATTTCTGTAAAGTTCTTCATTTGGTTTTCTTGGGGGTCTTTGGGTAGCCTTCCTTTCAGTCAGAGTAATCACCACAAGAGTAATCCAAATCCTTTATCACCTCTTTCAAAGTCTTGTCTTCTTTCCTGGGGCCCAGTTAGTTTTCTTAAAAGCGTTTTGGAGTTTTGGTTTCAGTGGAGAAAATACAGGAGGAGAGCCTACCACAAAGGTGGTGTGAAATGGGATGAATGAATGTGGATGTGAGTCCCCGGGATTATGCTTCAGCCTCCAGTCCTTTTCTTGTCTACCTGTCTCTCTGAACCTCTAAGAGCTTAAGCTCCTCCTCCACTTCTCTTGTCTTCTCTGCCTCTCCTCTGAATCTATCTAAGGCTCCTGGCTTAAATGCTCTACACTGAGTATAAACTAATCATTATATTACTAGGAAACCATTATTTGTTGTAAGATTAAATCAATCATACTGGACTTAAGAGAACTATTAAACATCATGCTAAACTAGATAACCATTGTCTCATCAATTCCACTTACTACCTTGCTTCAAATTCAGAGTTCTGGCCTGTAACAAATTTCCAATCATTAGGGGTTAAAATTTCATAAACCAAATTCTCTAATTCCATCTTAACATAAGATGATATAGACCCATAAAAAATGCAAGCTTTTTTCAGATCTTTGATAATTTCCAGATTAAAAGGAGTATATCCTCTTCTTTCTTGACCTGAAGAGTCAAACTCTTCAAACAGGGTATGCTTCTACTCTCAAATCAGATGTATTTTGTCCTTCCTCTTTAGCTTTAACTAAAGCCTTTTGTAATCTTGTCTTAGAGGGTGGACAAACTGCTGCATGGGTGGTGCTAATGGTGTTACTGCCCCTCCCATTCCTCCTCTTCCCTCTGCCCAAGAAGGTGAAATTGAGGGAAGAGGGTCAGGAGAGCAGGGAATGCTCTAAGGGCCTGTGGTTAGGTATAACTGAGCTCGTGAAAGTTCTTCCAAGTTACCAACACACACTGCTTCTATATTAACCTAATTATGCATGCTATACACTCATCTTTGGGTGGGGAAGGCTCTTTTCTTAGTATTTGCCCCAGTTCAGCTGAAAAAACAAAAGTTTATCCCTTACCAAAGTTTCCTGTTTATCTATTTTTATACTTACCCTATTTCCTGGTCACAAGGATTTCTCTACTGAGTTATGATTGGTCAGTTGAACTGCTGAGCTTAGGTCCTTACATCCAGAGCCTCACATCTAGGATGTAAGGAAGGAAGAACCTAGATAGCTTTTTTAAGTGCTTCCTAGTTTAATGTGTTGAAAAAAATAGTAAATACTAGAAATTAAAAAAAAAAGGAAACAATGCTCTCACAGAACATACATTTTAACAGCAGAAGACAATACTTAAAATAACATATATATATATATATATTTTAAAAGAAACACGATATTGTACTCAGGCTGTACAGAGAGCTATAGTGGAGGTGCAGTAGACTTAGAAGTACACCAGGAGAGATGTGAACAATGTGTTGGAGACTTCTAAAGATATGACATTTGTGGGCAAGGAATCGTCAATAATTTAGCATCAAAGCAGAGTTGCTCAGAGAGGTAAAGCAGCAGATATACAGGTAGAGCAGACCGGAAAAGGAATAGAGAGGGAATAACAGTGAGTGGTAGCTATTTAAGTTTGTAGGTATAAAAATTAGATATTCTTAAGAACAGGTAAGATAAAAGTGGCTCTACAGTCAACAATCCAATCTTATATGTATCTTCAAATATGGCCTTGGACTTTTAATACTTCCTAGCTGTGTGACCCTAAGAAAGTTATTTAACCCAAGTTGCCTTGCAAATAAAAAAAAGAAAAGAAAAGAAAAAGAAAAAAAGGAAAAGAAAAAGAAAAGAAAAGAAAGAAAAAGAAAGGGACAAGCAATATCTAAAGTTTTCTCACCCAACCAGGTATCTCAGGTAGGCAGAGTCTACACTTCTGAGATCATGATTGTTTCCCTGCACTTTTTAAAACTTGAGCTAGAGCATAATCAGTTATTTCTCTGTTTCGAAAAAAAAAAAAAAAAAAAAACTCCTCATACAAACATTATTGTTAGATTCTGGTTTTTAATCTATTCTGCCATCTACCTCTATTTTATATAATGTCCAGACTAGCTTTCTGGAGGATCTCTGGATGGGCCTTGGTTTTAGGAGGAGAGTCACCACAAGGATGGTTAGGGATAGAGTCTGGAGTCTGTGAGTCTGAGATCAAACTCCAGCACACACTCACTCTCACACTCTCCTTCACTCTCCATCTCTCTCCAGTCCTATCAGCCCTTAAATACCCTATTACAATTACATCACTATAGCACACTGAGCATGTGCCAACTGTATAACCATCATATCACCCATGCTTAGTACTAAGTATATGTGAACTGGAGAACCATTATCTCATCTATCACACTGAGTAAACACTCGCTATAAGTATCCTTGTTTAAAGTATACTTTTCTCAGAGTTCTGGCCCTTTACAGAGCTCTGCTCCTAGAACCCAGCAAACAAAGTGCTAAGCTTACTTTGTAGGGGGACAAGGACCTTTTCACTGGATTTACTCACTGGGGCTGGAGCTGCTGGCAGTTTTCTTGCTGTGCTGGGATGGCCCTAATCAAGCCTGTGGGGTTTGGGTATTCACTATTTCCTTCTGTGCTAGGGTTGGAGGTCTCAGAGCTGGCATGCTGTTAAGCTAGGACAAAGGGGCCACTGCTGCTGATTTGTTTTGTGGCTAAGATCTTCCTGCTACATTGCCCATGTCATGCCAGTGCTGGGTCATGCTCCCCTTTTACCAAGTGAAACAGACTTTTCCTAATAGCCTTCTAGTTATCTTACTTTATAAAATATTTTCACTCCATATTTTTGTGGGTACTATAAATCCAGAATTCATTTAGAGGCTTGATTTAATGTTGTTTCTGAAGGAAAATGGGAAGAGCTCAGGTACTTCCCTGGCTTCTCTCTACCATCTTGGTATCACCCATCTAATTCTTCTGTTTCCTACACAGTTTTACTTTTAGAATCACATTATATTCACTTCTACCCCAATCTTTCTTTCAAACTATATAATTACTACTGACAATATTGAACATATAATTTTCATTTCCACATATAAAAATAAGTACTTTGCCCTTAATGAATCCCTTGTAATTAGCCTTTGATGTTTACCTCATATTTTTCTTGAATCTAATATGTCCAATTTAATATTAAATTCAGGTCTTTTGTAACAAAATCCTGAAAGTCTGGCAACTTGTTGAATGTTTTTTTTTTTAAGAATTATGCTTAACTTTTCTGGGGCCACAACCACAATTCTTTTTCTCTTTGATAAATAGTGTTCCAAGATCTGTGATTATTTAATGCAATTGCAGGTAGGTGTTTTATAATTCTTATTGTGGTTCTACCATATTTGAATTTTTTATTTCTTGTTGTCCATAACATTTTCTTTTTGACCTGGGGGTTTTAGAATTTGACTATGATGTTTCTTGGCTTTCTTTGTGCGATCTCTTTCAAGTAGTAATTGCTAGATTATTTATATATATATGTATGTATGTATATATATATATATATATGTATATATATATATGTATGTATGTATATATATATATATATATATATATATATATATATGGAAGAACATGACAAATAGGAAACAAGATCAGCTAGGGAACATGGTCCAGAACTCTTGATATCATTGCATTGTTCTCTGTTGGACAACTCTATTATTTTCTAATTTTCTTTATTGTCTTCTGTTATTCTTTCACTATGATATACAACAAGGCTTCTAATTTTATCACTCAAATGAAACTTCTTTCTATTAGGTTACTGAAAAATCTTTAAATTGACAAATTAGATATCCTTTACTAAATCTAATCCTTCTAGACCTCTCAATAGGATATGACTTCTGTAGACAATAAAATAAGAATTCAGCATAACTTTAATTCAAATTCTGTCTCAGTCACTTACTAGTTTTTTTAACCTAAATAAGACATTTAACTTTTATATACCTCAATTTCCTTGTCCATAAAAATGAGAAGATTGGAATTAAAGACTTTTATAGCTCCTTTCAGTTCTAAAATTAAAATCCTATGAGCCAAGAATTCTTCTTTACAGACTACTCACTCCCTGAGTTTGTGGGCTGGTTTCATCCCACTAAGTCATTCATTAGAGGATCAAAGTCTAGAAAGCATGGACATTTGCCATTAACCTTGACACTATTATCTCCACCCCCCCCCAGGAACAGCAATTGTGCAGACCCATCCACCAATCCAGGGTAGTTTAAATAATAATGGAACTAATGCCAAAGAGTTTCACCCATTCCCTAATATCTGATTCAACTGTTCCCTGGTGGTGTGACTTTGCTGATGGAGTACAATGAGAGGCAGTGAGAGAGGCTTTAAGGAAGCTCCTTGACACCATTGATAGATGGTTGGGTTTGGCATGAGGAAGACCTGAGTTCCTATCCAATGCTCAGATATTTACCAGTTGTGTGATACTGGACAAATCATGTAACTTTTATTTACCTCAGTTTTCTTATATGCAAAATGAAAAATAATGGAAACAAAAAAGGAAAAGAGTAGCATATACATGCTAGGGTTATTGTGAAGATCAAATCAGATAATAATTATTAAGCCCTTAGTTCAATGTCTTGTATATAGAAAGCACTATATAAATGTTAGCTGATATTATTATCATTAGGGTATTCTCATCTATATGGTTCTGGGAAAGAGCCTAAGTCTTTGGGTTAGCCATTTCTTTTTTTGCTTGTTTGTTTTAGATTAAGAAAGTTTTGCCTCAAATCTTGTGAGTTTTGAAAGTTCAGGAGAGGGAGAACATCTGGGATTCCCAGAATCTGAGTGTTGTAGTTAGTTTAAAACCAGTACCTAAAGGTGACATTAAGTAATGATCTTTGAGATCCAGCCCAGCCCTGGTTAAGACAAGTGCTCATTTAGCAGTGCTTGGTGGGACCAATGTTATGTAGGAACTGAGCTAAGTTTAAGTTCTTTCTCTCTAGAGATATAGGGGAAAATATGTTCCTAACATGTTGGAGGAATTATTTGTACATCTATTATTTCTATATTTTTAAAATAAATATCCCTTTGTAAAAGTTGACTGTAAAATACAGTATATTGATCAATTCTGATGGATGTGGCCATTTTCAACAATGAGATGAACCAAATCAGTTCCAATAGCGCAGTTATGAATTGAACCAGCTACACCCAGCGAAAGAACTCTTGGAAGATTACTATGACTACATAGAATTCCCAATCCCTCTATTTTTGTCCACCTGCATTTTGGATTTCCTTCACAGGCTAATTGTACACTATTTCAAGTCCAATTCTTCTTCAGCAAAATAACGGTATGGACATGTATACATATATTGTATTTAATTTATACTTTAACATATTTAACATGTATTGGTCAACCTGCCATCTGGGCGGGGGAAGGAGGGGGAAAATTAGAACAAAAGTTTTGGCAATTATCAATGTTGTAAAATTACCCATGCAGATATCTGGTAAATAAAAACTATAAAAGAAAGAAGTTG
Organism: Sminthopsis crassicaudata; assembly: GCF_048593235.1. Classification (NCBI taxonomy): domain Eukaryota; kingdom Metazoa; phylum Chordata; class Mammalia; order Dasyuromorphia; family Dasyuridae; genus Sminthopsis; species Sminthopsis crassicaudata. The sequence continues at coordinate 583,787,400 of NC_133619.1, read as the reverse complement.
ACTTTAAATGGAACTGGAAACTAGAAACCAGTCACTGTTAACTCTGTCTTCCTAACTGTCTCCCTTCTAGTCTTTCATTCTCCCTCTATTCACCCCACCACCACTACTTCACCAACTCCACTGGAAAGACTTAAAGTTCCAAACTTTCATATCAATAGCTAATAGGTGTTAGGGAGTCAGCTACAGATCCATGTTGCCCATGATCTCAACTGTATTACTCCAAAAGGACATGTGGACAAGTGATAACAGTTCTTGTACCCCAGACTTCAGGAGGAAGGACAAGAGCTCCTAAAATTTCTTTTCTGAAGACTATTCATGGAGATAATATTGAAGTTTCACATAAATTATAATTCTGCTTCAGGTGGAGTTATGACTAGATACCTAAGAAGTTTTCCTCTCATTCTAAGATTATATAATTCTAGATTTCTGCAAGCTGAAGTAGTTAGGGGGAAAGGAATGTTTCATGGAGATCATATCATATAATCATGGCGATTAATCCTAAAGAAAGAATCAGACTTAGGAAATCAGAAGGCTAGTGAAGATTATCCCAGTTTGGGAGAATAATGTAAGGAACGTTTTAGAAAAAGGTATGTTTGGTTGAGAGAAAGAGAGACAGACAGACAGACAGAGATAGAGAGAGACAAAGAGAGAGACACAGACAGACAAAGAGAGGAGGAAGGGAGGGAGGGAGGGAAAGAGGGAGGGAGGGAGGAAGGGAGAGAAGAAGAAGGAGAAAGAAAGGGAGAAGGAGAGGGAGAGAGAGGGGGAAGGAGGGAAAAAAGGGAGGAGGAAGGGAGAGACAGACAGAGAGAGAGACAAGATATGTAACTTGGGTGAAAAGAGGGAGTGATGAAGAAATGAACACATAAAGATAGATTACCCTAGATTTATTAAGATAGAGCCTTCCCCTCTCTCTCCCTTTGTAAGAAACACACATATATATATATATATATATATATGATATATAAATATCAGACATATTTATGCCCTATTGTCATGTAGTTTATCCCCCAAAATACCATCATCATTTTATTCATAATCCCCATGCTCCATTGTAAAGGAAGGAGGTGAAAGGAAAGGAGAGAATTTGGAACTCAAATTTTTGAAAAATGAATGTTAAAATTCTGAGGAAGGAATTGATTCTTCCCTCAGCAATGTTCTGGTAGATGTGAGAATCAATTCAAGGTTTGTGCTTTCTTCTGGAACCCCAAATAAAAGCTAAGTATTTAAAAATATAACAGGCATCCTTTTCATTGAAGAGGAGGTAATTAAAGCTGTCAAAACATTAGTATGATTTTTAAAAAATAATATTAAAAACTCTGCAAGCAATTGAAAAAAACATTATTAAAAAATTAGTATTGAGCAAGATGTCAATGCAAGATCCACATCCTTAATTTTTCTGGACACCTTTTCTAATAATAACTGAAGACCAAACATTCTATTGAAATCTGAGAATAAATCAAAGCATTTAGTAAACACCCACAATTTGGTGACGACTAAAATTGTTTTTTCAGAATCTCAGTATCATGATAAGTTCTAGCCCAGCCAATACCTCTCAGCAATCCAGTAATTTTCTCCCTTTGGTTCCCTTGAGAAATAACACATACAGAATGATGCAAACTTTTTAGTTAAGGAAATGGTTAATTTTTTTGATTTGATGTGGCCTGAATTGCCAGAGTTGTCAAGGGACATGAATGGCTTTTCACTAATATATCTACCCTAACTTCCAAGGGAATAAGGAAAGATAAATAGAATTGTATCTGCCCATTCCTTGAAGTATACCTTTATGTTCCATTTGTATTCACATTTTTTGAGCTTGTATCCAGATTAGGAACAGGTGGGTAACTGCTATTAAGCAGTGGGAAAATCTAAAATCAGAGTAACAGTATTGTTTTAATAATTGTGGGACTAATATTAGTAATAATAATTATAGGACTAAGTTATTTTCATGTCTACAAATACCAAAATTATCTACTATTAGACACTAATAGACACTATCTGTATCCAGAAAAGGAACTGTTAAATAGAAGTATGTATAGTGATATTACATATAAAATATATATTTGTATCTAAGGGTACCTGTCTACATCTGGACAGGAGGAGGAACAAAGGAAAAAGGGGGAAAATGAGGGGAGAGAAAATTACATAACAACTTTATGTATTTAAAAAGAATAGCAAGCTGTACAAAATAGATTTGCAGTTTCATGTGCAATCTTTATTCTGTTCTACAATGTTATGGATATGCTTGTTTTATTTCTAAAGTTCAGAATATAATAAATAACTTCTAAAAAAGCAGGGCTAGCATTCAGGCTAGTTCTGGGGCAAGGTCCTGAGGGGATGAGAGGAAAATGAGAGCTCTCAACATCCAGCCTTCAACATCTATCAACAATCAAGATCTTTGATCTTCATTTTATTTCAGACCAACATTATAGAGAAATACCTGTAGCATGAGCAGTAATAGAGAAAAGAAAAGAGACCAGGAAATTTCCATTTGAGGTACATTCAGACTCTCAGCTACCTTCTAACAAGGAGCAAATGATGGACAGGCTAGTTTAGGACAACATTTAATTAATATAAGAGGGTTGAAATCCTTGCTCTGTCACTAGTTCCCTACCTGACTTTGGACAAAGTCCATCTATCAAATGAAGTAATTGAATTACAACTTAGATATTTCTTCTAGTGCTGTGCTAATTTCTCCTTCCTAAATCTGGTAGTGGCCTTAGGTAAGCTTTTAGTGTGTGTGTGTGTGTGTGTGTGTGTGTGTGTGTGTGTGTGTGTGTGTGTAAAACTGCAAATGTATTTTAAAATGGATTTTTAAATTGCCTTGAAGGACCCTTTCAACTTTTTTGGTAGATTAAACAAGTCTTATATATTGAGATAAAAAAGGATGTCTGCCATTATCTTTTATAGCTCCCGTGTCTCCCGTGTCTTTCTCTGTTTCTATTTCTATCTGGATATCTCTATTTGTCTATCTCTGTCTCTATCTCTCTATCTCTATTACTCTCTCTCTTTTTCTCTCTCCCTCATATTTAATACAAGAAATGCCTTTTGAGAAAACCAAAATTGGTAAAGAGTGTGGTACTAATGAAGGTAATAGAAAAGAAAATATCCAGTAATTGAACACATTATTTTTTTTTAGAATTCAACTCCTGTTTGGGTTGAAATTGAAGGTAAATTTAGAGGAATGGAGTTAAGAAAAATCCATATGGTTCTAATGATTGGTAATCATGCTTGTTTCTAGGACTTCCAGGATATCCAAAACAAAATCACAATGGTCACATATAACTGGAGTAGCTTCAATCCAGACATATTCATCCTGGTAGGAATCCCAGGGCTAGAGCAGTTCCACTTCTGGATTGGCATTCCTTTCTGTGCTATTTACCTCGTGGCTATAGTGGGAAACTCAATTTTAGTGTATCTTATTGTCATGGAGCGCAGTCTGCATGAACCCATGTTCTTCTTCCTCTCTCTGCTGGCTTCCACTGACGTGGTGCTGTCCACAGCTGGTGTTCCCAAAACCCTCAGCATCTTCTGGCTTGGAGCCAAGGAAATCACCTTCACCGGCTGCCTCACCCAAATGTTTTTCATTCACTACAGCTTTGTTTTAGACTCAGCCATTCTGCTTGCCATGGCATTTGATCGCTATGTGGCCATCTGCTCTCCACTGAGATATAACACCACCCTGACTAATCAAGTCATCATTAAAATCATAGTAGGAATCTGCTTTCGCAGTTTCTGTGTCATTTTCCCACTTGTTTTCTTGTTGAAGCGCCTACCCTTCTGCCAGACACATATAATCCCACACACATATTGTGAACATATTGGTGTGGCCCGCCTCTCCTGTGCTAATATTGCCATCAACATCTGGTTTGGTTTTGCTGTGCCCATGATGACTGTAATTTCAGACATAGTATTGATTGCTGTCTCTTACGTACTTATCCTCCATGCTGTGTTCCGCCTCCCATCTCAGGATGCCCGTCAAAAGGCACTAGGTACTTGTGGTTCCCATGTCTGTGTGATCCTTATGTTCTACATACCAGCCTTCTTCTCCATTCTTACCCATCGATTTGGACACAATGTTTCTCGAACTTTTCACATCATGTTTGCCAACCTCTACTTAGTCATCCCACCAGCCCTCAATCCCATCATCTATGGAGTTAAGACAAAGCAAATAAGGCACAAAGTCATCATCTTGTTCTCTCCGAAGGCAATCCAATGACATGGTATTTTGAATAAGGAAAAGTTTATAAGAAGCTAACAATATGCAATTTTGATGCAGAATGGACATTTGTTTGTTAGATACTACCTGTGCATATGAGCTTTCAGTTAGAGAATATTTAAATCTTTACTTTAGACTGCAAGTTCTCTAAAGGAAGGTAATCATTCCAATCCAATTCAGTATAATTCAGCAACCATCTTTTATTCATGTAGCTATCTGCTTCACAGAATAGAACAAGTACATTGTAAAGATTCAGTAAATTATGCAGTAAATACTTCTGGAATAATTAAATAAATGTTATTAAGTTAATTGTGGAACTTCAGAAATGCAAAATACATTTTATCAAGATTACAAATTCCAATTTATTGAGTGGCACAAATGACTGCAAATAATCTGCAATTAGAAAACCTGACAAGTGAGTAATCTGGCTCCTTCTTGGGCTCTGTTTTTTCCTCTTCAGTGTGACCAATTTTTAACCTTAGGTGTTTCTCTTTAAATTATATCACCATATACATTATCCTTCTTATCACTTAAGTTCACCTTTATATGAATACGTCTTTATCTTTAACTCATTTGAGTTAATAGTGTGAGGTAAAATCTCATGACTGCTTTTTAAATCAATGTTTCTCTTACTAATTTTGATATGGAGAATTTTCCTCAATGATTTTCAATGATTGCAATGCAATTCTTATTTGAGAAGATTTTTCATATCTTTTGATTACTTATGTATTGGGGGAAAAACTTTTAGAAATGTATATATAATACATATACATGTATATAGTATGAAAATATATGTATTTATAAGACTTTTATGTTAAAATATTTAAAAATCACTAAAAGAAATACAAATTATCTTTTAATATGGAAAAGTTAAATAATGTCTCTGAGAAACCATAAAACACAGAGCTAAATAAGTAAATTGAAACTTTTTTTTTTTCATGAAAGGCGGAAGTGGAAATTCTTCAGAAGAAATATCTTATTTCATCCTGAGGAATGATTATATTTTGATATCTATGCCACATTACCTATCCTCTTTCATCTTTAATTGTTTCTGTACCTCTCTTTAAGGAATTGAGCTAGTTTGCAAATTCTCTAGAGAAGAGAAATTTCCTTTTCCCCAAAAAAATTTATTTTTGAGAGTTTCTTCCCCCTTGTAAGCTAAACTTCCATATAGAATTCTAGTCCATGTGATTCTATCTCCCCTTCCCTAAAACCTTTGAAATCTACTCTCCCCAATTCTAGACTGCTTTTCAGAATATGTCTGATTTTCTTTTTTATCACAAACTCTAAGAGCACTATGGTCACTTCTTCACAAGTTTCTCATCATTTCCATTCAGAATTCACTTTTTTCCTGTTTGTGAAAATCTAATACAATGCAAAAGTTGATTGTTAGCCTCTCCATTTTTTGAAGGATTAATTATTGCATTAAGAGAATATTAATTGGTCCACTTTGTAAAAGTAATTTTTATTTATATCTCTTACTTTCATTTCACTAGAATATTTTTTCTAAAATTCTTCCTCCTTCCCTCTCTCAGAAGGGCATTTCATATATTAAATGCATTTAAAATAAAGGAGAAAAGGAAAAGAGAAGGAAGAGAAAAAATCATTAAAACCAATCAATACATCAAACAGAGTTTCAAAATATGCGCAATACACCATACTTGTGAAATTCTCATTTCAGCAAAGGAATGAAGTGTCAATGCCTTCTCATATTTCTTTTTTAGGGCTATATTGGTTCTTTGTAATTTTGACAAATTCCACTTTGATTTTTTTTGTGGTTTTCTTTTCATTTGTATTTTTATAGTCATTATGAAAGTTTTTCCTTGACTGTGCCTACTTCACTATATATCATGTCAATATGCCCAAAGTTCTCTTTTTTCCAACCCATGTTCTTTCTTTCTCGCAGCACAGTGATATTCTATTACATTCAAGGACCATAATTTCTTTAGCCATTTTCTAAACAATGGGTATAGAATTTGTTTCCAATTCTTTGCTACCAGAAAAAGAAAAGTATTGTTACAAATGTTTTGGTATATGTAAGAACATTCTTACCAATTACTGTTTGGAGCATAATCTTATTAATGGAATTTCAAGGTCAAAAGACTTTGACACTTTAGTTACTCTATTTATACAAACTGTTTCCCAAAGTGGTTGTACTGATTCATACATACATCTACTAGTATCAATGTATTCCCACAACCCCATTAAAATAAAATATTACACATTTTTTTTTGTTTTATTTGACAAGTGGGTGTAAGGTGAAACATCAGGGCTGTTTTGATATGCATTTCTCTTAATGTTAGTGACAGAGCATTTAATACATAATTATTAAATGGAATGTAATTCAAGAAGACTAAGATATGTTTTCAGAGAATCTTTAGATGTTGGGTCCCTCATTCATCTGTCCCCAACCCATTAGTTTCAACCTTCTATTGTTTTCATTTAAGACATGTTTATTTCTAGTCCATTTTCATGTCCATTATAGCAGAATTTGTATATGTTTATGCTCTATTAAATTTTTGTGACATTTGTGCTGTTTAGATTTTTGGATCACTTCATTTTATCTCTTTAAATTATTAGGAGAGAAAAAGAATCATGCAAATCACTTATTATCATTCAGAAGTTGAAAAACTCTATAAGTATTTTTAGGAATGGTTCAAAGAAAGGACTGCACCAATTTTAATCCTTCTTAATTATTATATAACTGTCCAATTACAAGGAAACATATATTTTTCTTCTATAAAAATAGGAATTAATATGTTCAAAGCATTATAGATTTATTTTGTTGGTGTTTATTTCAAAACAATCATGATCTTTTATATAATGATTTTGGCATTCATGAAGTTATTATATCAATGTCTGCTATTGATTGTGTACAACATGTTCTTGAAGTTTCTCTGCAATATATTATCAGATTGTTTCCAACTATGACAAGTTTGTGACAAGCTACATTTAAGCACTAACTTATTTCTGATGGCTGATCAGACATTTGTGCATTTTCTCATTTGTATTCAGTACACTGTATCAGAATAGTTTCCTCATTCTCCTCTGTTATGTCATAATCAATTGTATCATATGTATCATGATCAAATCATTATCAACATCTAGAGTACAATATCTAGAGTGCTGGATGGTTAATTGGGAATTTTGATTTTGAATCTGGTCTAAGATAGAAAGAGTCAGACACAAGTGAAACAACTGACCAACAAAAATAGCACAAATCAGAGGCTGTTTGAAAGCATGATCACTGAGTATGTCCATTACAAAGTAACTTAATGCCATAACAGACCATCAGAAACATTTTTCAGAAACAAATTGTATATTTCCACTCCTTGTAGTATTAAACTTTTAAAATGTTTAAATTTAAACTTATAATCTACTTATATCACTATTTTTCAACTTTATTGATTTTCAAATGAACTGGATAGTGATATTAATCAGTCAATCAGTAGAGTTAGAGTTTCTGTGAGAATTTGACTGGTGAGCCATTGATAGAAGACACATCTGAAGAGATCCTTTTTTCTTACAAAGTTAGTTTCCATATAAGCACTATTTTAAAAATAAGCAAATTGGAGTTTAAGTACGTTTATCATTTTAAATACAGTGTCAGACATTAACTAGGTCTGTGACCATGGACAAGTCACTTAATTCTATTTGCCTCAGTTTTCTCATGTGTAAAATGAACTGGAAAAGAAAATTACAAATCATTCAAATATCTTTGCCAAGAAAACCCTAACTGGATTTATGAAGAGTCAGGCATAACTGAAAATACTGAACAACAACAATAATTTAATATAATACTTTTACCCAGTGAAAAAACAAAATATCTTATAACTGCATCAATTGGTTAGGTGGCAAAATATTTTAAAAAATGAATGTTTCATTTGTAAAATTCTACCATTTTCTACCTTTGTGTAAATAAATATTTTAGTTTTATTCTTATTTTAAATCAAAATACAGAAATGAACTCAATGAAAATCCAGATTAAAGACTATTTGGTTTTGAGTCAGATATTGCAAATCTTTGTTCAAATGAAAACATTCAAAATAAAAGTTGTTTTATGTCATTATTCTATTACATAAACATCTTCCAACTTTTAACTTATTTAATTTAAAATGTTTTTATATTCCACAGAATATGTAAGATAAATTAATATGAATTCTAGATAACTAAACATGTCTTGCTAAATAACTTTTTTCATTATTACAAATAGTTCTGTTGTTTCAAAAGATGCTTGAAGAGCAAAAGCTTTGGAAACTACTGAGTCATAGAAGAAAATTCAATCAGTGGTTTTCAAAATTCAGAATGAAACATCTCAGTCATAAAGTGGCCCTTGACTTGGGCAGGTCCCTTTGTAACATAATTAAACATTTCATCAGACTGCACTATCTTTACTGATCATAGAGGATAGCCTCATTTATATACATACCAATTCATTATCTATAAAGTCATGCACATTTGTGTACTATTCACGTTCAGTATAAACACACAAATCTCACAACATATATTGTTATTTCCTTTCTTAGATACCTACAAGGTATATAAACTTTGAAGTCCAATACCTGTACATACACTCTGCAGTCTTAGGCAATATCTGAGATAACACTTTATTTTTTAGATCTCCTAAGTTTTCCTTTTCGTTATCTGGTACAATCAGAATAGTTCAGGGAATCCTTCACCCTCAGCATTGCCTATTCTTGAGACTAACTGTGTGTGGAATACCATTTTGTTTCCTGGGCAAGAAAAGAGTTAATAAAACTGATTTCATCTTTTCCTCCTGGAACCAACACCCCAGAAACCTATTTATTTTGAGATCTCCCTCCTGAGAGTCCAGAGAAAGAAATAAAG